>NC_056729.1:1077769508-1078095563 GCF_019279795.1 Protopterus annectens
ACAGAAGTGATGAATTTCATGACACCCATGCAGATGTGCAATACAGTTACAACTACTGAATCCTACACAATTGCACTTTATAAGCACTTACATGAGTGCATGGATCGAGCTATCCCAAACAGAACCAAGATGCTATCCTCCAAAAAATGAAGCCAATCTGGTGGTCCCCTGCCATAAACAAACTGTACAACAGAAGGAAGAAACTCTTGCAAAAGAGAGTAATATCCCACAAGTGGAGGAGCTCCCTGGTCAGCCTCAGTAAGAAGCTGCAATCCCTGATAAAATCCTCCAAAGCTAGTTACGAAAACAAAATTGCCACTGATTCTAAAGACAACCACAAAGCATTCTATAGCTATGTCAAGAATCTGAATGGCAACATTCAGATCTGCTCTGAGTTACAGCACAATGGCACTAAATATACAGACCCAACTGATATTGCCAACAACCTGACAGATAGGTTCAGTGCTAACTTTACCACCCTCTCACCCCCTAAAGAGACCATCTCTATACCAGAAGAATGCAAAGTTCCTGTAATCACAGCTGCACAGGTAAAAACCACACTCTCCAAAGCCAAGAACACAGCATCCATGGGACCAGACAACATCCCAGGCTGCGTTCTACATGAACTACAGAACGAACTGGCATCCCACCTAAGTACCATGTTCAATCATAGCCTCACCTCAGGCTTTGTGACTGCTGAATGGTGCACAGCAATGGTTATCCCACTCCACAAGGGGGGAGCCACCACGGACCCCGGGAACTACCGCCCCATTAGCCTGATGAGCCTGGTCAGCAAGGCCATGTAATGTATCATCATGGAACTTATAAACAAAGACACTGGTAATCTCCAAACTCTGGATCCCACCCAGTTTAGGTTTGTAAAAGGCAGATCATGTCTCCTAAACCTGATAGACTTCTTTGAAGCAGTCACCAAAGCCGTAGACAAGGGTAAGGTGGTTCACACAGCTTATCTAGATCTTGCCAAGGCTTTTGACACCATCCCCCACTCTGGAATTATAGATAAACTCACTAAACTAGGTATAAATCCCTATGTCACAAGATGGGTTGCCAACTGGCTCACTGACAGAACCCACACTGTGAAAGTAGCAGACTCCAAATCCTACTTCAGACCAGTGACAAGTGGAGTACCACAGGGTTCAGTCCTGGGTCCTCTCCTGTTTGGTATCTAATTCTCTGAAGTACAGGTTAACAGAGAAGGTCTTTGGCTAATGAAGTTCACAGATGACTGCAAACTAGGAGCTATAATTGAAACTCCTAACGATGTGGACATCCTACAAAAGGGCCTCACTGAGACAGATGCCTGGTGTCAAAGCCATGGCCTCAAGCTCAATGCCAAAAGGTGCATTGTCATCCCCTTTGGTAAAACCTCTGTACCCATGAACTACAACATAGGTGGTAGTATACTTAACATCGAAAGTGTGATAACAGACCTTAGGACACAAGTGGACAGTAGTCTCTCCTTTGATAATCACATCACCACAGTAGTCAGGAAATCCTTCTACGTGACACACCTCATCACAAAAGATTTCTGTTAGAAAAATATGTATAAATGTATGTATGCTTAATGCCAAATTAATAATCAAGTGTTTTTAATACGCTTTTCATTCTATTTTTCATGCACTGTATTATATACAAATTGAGTTTCATATGAGACTGAAAAAGATGCTTTTTGGAAACTGCAGCATGCTTTCTGAAACTTGCAAGTTGCCCTCTGACCTAGTAACTGCTAGCACAGCAATATTCTTGTTTATGCCTTGTGGAAATGTACTTGAGAAGCAGGTGTTTATCTGCTAGGTCAGAAGTATATGAATGAACAATGCCTTATATTATAAATGTAATGATTCTAGACAAACAGCCTTGTCCAGAGGATGGGAACCTCTGCAGCTGCAGTAATTTAGAGATAAAGTAGACAAAGGATTATTAGAGAAGTTGTCAAAAGATTTTAATACTCTTAACATATACTGGAAGAATCACGCAGCAAAAAAAAGGTAGGCCAAAAAAGAGTTTATTTTACATGCATGGAGACCTGCCACAAAAGTTCTTGGTTGTCAGCAGTCTAATTTCTACACACTTTACATGGGTTTTTATACCCTCTTTTGTGCATACACAGCAGCTGGTTACTAGACAAGGAATTTCAGTCAAGGCTATAAATTCACTCACTAGAGCCTTAGATGGTAAAAAGTCAGACACAAGATAAGTTGGTGCCTACATCAAGGTAACATCTATGCACTCCTCCTTGGTCAGAGGTCAGTCCCAAGATAGGCCTGTGCCTGGACCAAAGTAGCATCTGTGCATTCCTTTCTGGTCAGCAAATTCCTTACAAGAAAAACAACTCATTTTAGCTTATTTCTTTGCACGCAATGTAGTTTCACATTTTAACCCTTCCTATACAGGATACAAAGATGTTGAACACAAAGATTCTTACTACATTTCCCCCCTCACAACACTTTGTATCCCCAGTAATACATTTTATTCATACAGGTTTCAACACGATTCATTTTCTGTATATTCAGAATAATAAGCTTTAGTTGCATTGGCAGACAATACACTTGATATTATCATTCGGATGCAAGGAATGCAACAACAACCCAACAGTAGGAATATAATGGCACCAACACATACAGCAATTAAGACATTCATAAATACTGTTCCCCAATTTCCAAACCAATTCTGGAAAAAGTCAGTCAATGGATTCTGTCCTGGTTTTGTAAGTTCAGAAACTTGTTGTAAGATCTCCAAATGACTGTCTATATCGTGCTCATTATCGGGAATAAAAGAACAACACTCCTCCTGGATAAGAGCGCAAGTACCTCCTTTCGCCGCTAGGGTGAAATCGAGCGCCATCTGATTCTGCAACACTACAGCCTCATTGCAGTTAGCTCATCTGTCACCAACTCTAGCGCAGAAAAAGTTGCATTGCTCAGAGTTTCTAACAGTTTTGACAGTTTTCTGAGCTCCCAAATAGATTTTACTGTCCCATAGGCTGGAAGAATACCAGCCCAAGAAATGACATCATCGCCCAAGTCCATGTGTGACAGTCCCTTGCTGCTACTGTGGGCCAAATCGTGATGATAGATCCAGGATGCATCAATGTTACCTACGGGATTAACAGGTTTATCCACAGCACATACATTTCGTATTTTACCTTGGGGAAGAGAAAATGAATGTCTTATAGCTGGTGCCAAATACCCCAAAAACCAACTGCCTGACCAGTTCCTTGGTAACCATTTGTATGCTTTTTTACCACAGACAAAATAACAGTCATTCACTTTAAGAGTGATATTTACTGGAATAGAATGATTTCCTTTGTCTTGTATCCCTTTAAGCAAAAGATCATACACAGATAACATTTTTTCAACAAAACTTGTGACATTAATAAGCCCTGTACTATTAATAAGCACTCTTATAGGCTTGAAACTTGTTGCACAGTGCCCATCTATTGTACAGTTATGAATTATGGTTACATTACATTGACTCCATCCAACCTTAATTTTTCCAGATCTCTGGAAACATACAGTTCCATTCTGACGACCCATGAGGGGTAATGCTATTTTGTCCTTTACGGCTACCTCCGAAGTTTCAAATAGTAGATTGGTCCATGTATCATTTGCCCCCAAAGGGACTGTACCTAACATCAGACCACCATGTACAGTCGGGATAGCTGTGCATATCCAACAATTTGAAACATTAAAAGACAAAGCATATGCATATTTAATAGCCTGATACATGTTAAAAGGTGGATGCCAAGCTGTATTTTCATCTCTCTTTGTTTGGCTAGTTTGAAAATAAAATGGCCAAAACAGAAAAATAACACTTACAATCACTAATAACAAAATTATTTTACAATGCCTTTGTGGGAAGGGCTGCTCCGGTTCGGTATTTTCCTGCATTGCTACAACAGTCAGAAAAGTTCATACAAAAACAGGATTGCTACTAATCAGTGTTCCTCAGGGAACTCAAATTCTTTTCAACTCAAATTTCCTGACAATCTTGCAATGTGTCAGGTGGATCCAATATGTTCGCTCCTTTATTCGAACTGCTGTGGGTGTTGAAATCAAAACCTGGTATGGACCTTCCCGGAGAGGCCCACGTCTTTCTTTTAACAATTTTAATCCATACCCACTTGCCAGCCTTCACTTCCAGGATCCTGTTGTTCTTCTGATCTGAAAATAATCATTCGTTAGAGAAGTGTTAGTTTTGTCAGCATTTTCCTTATGTAATCTGCTATCTCTTCACCCGACTTTGCCACTGCGGGGTAATAAATCTCCCATATAGTAGTTCAAATGGTGTGACCCCTTTTGAAGTGGGAGTGGTACGCATGGACAGGAGTGCCAGAGGTAAGCAGTTTATCCAAGACTGATGTGTCTCGGCCATGAGTTTACGTAACTTGCCTTTGAGAATGCCATTATGGCGTTCAACCAACCCTGCTGACTGTGGGTGGTAGGCACAGTGGTGTTTTAGTTCAAGCTGAAAAACGGCAGCCAGCTTTTGAATAACTTGGTTTACAAAATGTGTGCCATTATCAGAATAGATGCGTGTGGGTAGCCCAAAATGAGGGATAATATTATTCGTAAGGGCCTTGGCATCTGGATGTGTTACTGGAAAAGCTTCAACCCATTTTGTAAAAGCATCAATAATGACTAATACAAATCGCTTTTGTTGAACAGGAGTTAGTTCAATAAAATCCATACAGATTGTGTGAAATGGATACGGAGGCAGCGGAAAGCTGCTGGCGCCCAGTGATACCACCATGGTATCGTGCACAAAGCAGGCACGATAAACAAAATCATTTAGCATATGCTATAAAGCCCTTGGTCCAGAAAATTTGCTGGGTCATTTGAACCATAGCAGCAGGGCCCAGATGAGATGGGCCATGCGTCACTAATGAGGCATACCTAAAAAGGTTTGTTGGCAAGACATACTTACCATTTGGACCTACAAAAACTCCTTGCTTCTGAATAGCCCCATATTTAACCCATCGCTGTTTTTCCTGAACTGTACTAAGTTCCTGCATTAAGTTTGTAGATCAAATTTATCTGTAGGATGAAGTTCCTTCTGTGTGGTCTCGAGTGCAAAAGTAGAGGTTAAGGCTACACTTTTTGCAGTTTTGTCAGCTAGTGCATTCCCAAGTGATACTGGATCCTTGGCATTTGTGTGTGCTGCGCACTTACAGATGGCCAATCCCCGTGGCAGTTGGACAGCTTGTAAGAGGCTAAGAATTAAATCCTTGTGGGTTATTTCCTTTCCTGAGGCCGTAACCATTCCCCTATTTTTCCATTGCTGTGCAAAGACATGGACCGTGGAAAAAGCATACTGACTATCTGTGTAGATAGTAACTGCCTTATCCTTGGAAATGATACATGCTCTGGTCAAAGCAATCAATTCAGCCGCTTGTGCGGACAGGTTCCTGGGGAGAGGTTTTGCCTCTAGTACCTTAGCCTCAGTTGTGACTGCATAACCCACTTGTGTAATACCTGCCTCATTCTTACGTGCTGACCCATCTACAGGGTCCAATCTGAATTTGCCAAAGGCTGATCCTTAAGGTCTGGTCTTGGTAAGACATTAGAGTGTATTAAGTCTAAACATACGTGAGGTCATCAGCTGTAGGTAACAGCGTGGCTGGATTAAGAGTGGTGCATCGCTCAATGGTCATGTGTGGTTGTGATAGTAACGTTGTCATGCAGGACAAATGTCTGCTAGGAGAGAAAGGTAACTTTATCCTGGGTCATGAAACAAAACTAGGGTTGCAGACGCCTACACAGTGTGACTGTGTCCAGTTTACTGGAATAAAAAGCTAATGGTCTCAACTTATCCCCATAAATTTGCAACAGAACCGATGTCATAAAGCCCTGCTTACAATCTACTGTCTGAACAAAAGGTTTTGTATAGTCAGGGAAGCTAAGTGTTGCAGATCCTGCTATCAGTTGCTTTACCCTAGTAAATGCCTGTATTGCCTTATCTGTCCATTGCAGCGCGTCATGTGCTGCCATGGGAAGTGCAAAAATAAGTTCTGAAAGTGGACTCACTTCCTCTGCATAATTGGGAATCCAACTACGACAAAAGTTAGTTATTCCTAAAAATGACATCCTTTCTTTCTTTGTACTGGGCATTGGTGCCTGTAAAATAGCTTCTTTTCTACAGCTATCCAGTTGTCTACCAGCATTTGAAATGGTATAGCCTAGATATCGTACTTCAGTTTTACAAAATTGTAATTTAGATTTGTTTACCTTATGTCAAGAAATGCAATAACCGAATAGTTCGGACTCACAGACAGCCTCCGTGGGTGCAGCCAGTAAGAATAACAGTAGATGACAGCCATGCTCCAGTTGAAACTGTGCCAGGTTTGTTGACATTTCGATTGTAGGGCTTTCACAATATCCCTGTGGCAGCCTTGTGTAGGTGTACCGCTTGCTCATGAAAAACCTACTAGTTTCCTGTAGAGGGATGGAAAAATGCGTTACTGATATCAATGACAGAAAAATACTTATCTGTGGGAAGGATATCATTTAGTAAAACAGATGGATCTGGGACCATAGGAGCCCTTGGTACCACAGCAGCATTCACAGCCTGCAGATCCTGTACCATTCTCCAGGTCCCATCCGGTTTCCTTACTGGGAACAATGAATCTGTGCATGGAATTAAAACTCCAGCTTGTAATAGAGCCGTGATCACTGGTAGAATGCCTTCTTCTGCCTTTTAGGTCTAAAGTCGGATTTTGGAGTTATTTTAACCTGTCCTGCTGTTCTTATTAGCCCAATGTCATGTTGCCTCGCGGGACCATAAAGTCTGGCACTGATTGTAACTTTAATTCTTCCTGCGGGGTTAGGAGATATAGTCAGAATGGCCTCCCCGGGTGGCGTTAGCCTGTCTTCAGAGGTGCACTGTTGGTCTAGCCTGGGTGACCCAATTTAGTCTTTGTACCTTTACATGCCAACTGTTCTGGCGTCATTTTAGCCCATTCAGTAACTTTCCTCCCACCAGATACCATGCCATTTGTTCTTCCCTTGTTACAGAGACATGTGCAATAGAATTATTGAAAAAGTAACTGCATATCTTTTGTAAGACTGCATGTAACTGCAGAATTTCCTGCTTTATCCCAATAGAGGTTTTGTAACAAGATTTTTGTGACCTTGTGTTTAAAGAATTGCTCTTCATATTTGTCGTCTGGTCCTACATACTTTCGGTAGTACATTGTACAGTGTAGTTGTTTAGCTACCACTGGTGGTTGAGGCCAAATTAGTTAGCTCATTTACTACATTTTGTGGTCCAGTTTCGACAAGATCATTACTGTACCAGTAGTGTAAATCACCCTGCCCCACCTGCAACATAACATCTTGAATTTCTACTCGTTTGGCTAGAATCCCTGATGCAGTCGGCACAGCTGCTATGCCAAACATGTGCATCAAATCTCTCCCTAATAAGTTTACAGGGCAAATTTTGGAAATAATGACTCTAAATCTGATAGTTTGGTTAGTTTCAGGGTCCGTGAACCATAAGGGTTTAGATAGTGGTTCTTTATAAATGCGGACATTGGCTGCCTTGACTAATACATAGTCATCAGAAGTTACATCAGATGGCACTGCAGAGGTTTTTAGCAGGGTCCTGGAGGCCCCTGAATCACACAAAATTCTACATCCTTCCCTTCCACTTGAAGTGTGATAATCGGTTGTGCCTCTAGCTGCATAGTTACAGCCAGCTGTTAAATTAACAACCTGATATCTGAAAAATCAGTCATTTCATTCTCCCATCCTGCACATTCTCCCTTACCCTCTTCGTTATGTCCTCAAAAGCTTCCTCTTCACTCTGCCTTATTGAGTCTGGCCCATCAGCCTTTTGTCCGGGTCTGATTCACCTCCACCACCATCATATAGTCATGCTGACCTGTGATCCGGGGTGGTTTTAGTTCTTTCAGAAGACCGGCAATCCCTGGCAAAATGTCCCTTTCTACCACATTTGAAACATTCTCCTCTTTTCTGTCTGCCTTCATAGTCTTCCCCATGTCCCACATTCCCTCTTCCTCTGCCCCTGACTCTGCCTTCCTCTACCCCTGTTAGTCGGACCTTGCAGTAGCATAAGTGTCCCATCTTCACTCACCGTAAAGGTTTGAGCTTGTTTTCTTTTCCTTTCTTCTAAATATTTTTCTGCATGTCTTGCATACTCCAGTAAGGGTCTATCATATGTTTGTGAATGAAGTTACTGATTGCAGTTCTACATCCTTTTAAAAAGGCATTTTTTAACTGTTGTTCATAAGGTGAATCCTTTTCTTGATTGGGTGGTTTGTCTATTCCACTATGGTTATCAAAGCACTGGTTAAGTCTTTGTAAATAATGATCTACTTTTTCATCTTCAGTTTGTACACACTGATTAATACAAGTCCAATCTGCCTTAGGCTCCCACTGTTTCATAATACGCTTTAACAAGTCCTGTGTTTGTGTCTTATATGATTCAGACTCAAAGGCACATGGTTTACTATTTATCCTAGTCAGGGGATCCCAATTCCCACAAATTAAGTGCCAATCTGGTCCTAAGATTTGGTGTATTACCTGTTCCACTTCAACGGAATTTAATTTGTAACTTTCCATCATACCTGCAATGTCATCGCAAAATTTAGTCATGTCTAATTTTGGGTGTGGTATGCCCTCCACAGCTGGATGTCTTCCTCAAGTAAACGTCAAGGTCCGGTAAACTAAAATAGTGGGACCTTGACCGGGTGTTCCTGTGGGTTTGCTACTTCTATAAGGATATGAGTCTGTAGATACTAGATTTAATTCATCTTCTTGCATTTCAGCTTCCCATTCTGATTTATCTATATTACGGTTCCGAAGTTCCAGGGTTTCACCTACTTGTTTTGTCAGTACTACAGAGGGTACAGTTTTATCCTGATTCTTGTGTCATCTTCCTGATACTGGGGTGGACTAACCATGTCTCTTCTAACTACGGGATACAAGGGGGGGGGCTATTCCGGTCTACGACAGGCAACAGATGTCTCGTCATCCTCTTTTCGGACAAAAAATGCATCTTTTGCACTCGAGCCACCATCTCCTTTATTTGAAAATTGTTCCCTATGTCTCTTATTAGCTTCTTCTAACCATTTCTGTGCTTGAGGAAATCCTACCTTTTTTTGTTTCTTAACCTTACCTCCTGTGTCCCTGCGCAGGTCTCTCACTAGATTTTGACATTCTGATTTATTCAAGGTACCACTAAACCCATAGTCTTTCTTCCATGTTTTTATATATTTCAAGTTTTTCGGATGTAATTTAAACATATATTCCTCATCCTCAGTCCTTTTATTTAAGCAGCCCTTCCTAACACAACAACTGCTTCCTGTTCCCATTTTTCTTATTTAAAAGAAAACTGTTTCCTTTCCTGAGATCTCTATCGGATTTTTGAAAAATTTTAAACAAAATAAATTCCTTTATGACTAGTCCCTTTTTAAAAAAAAACTTTTACAAAAACAAAAAAAAGCTTACCTTACTGCGGATCTTCCGCCTCGCTCGGGTCACCCCCCACGCATCGAATCTAAGAGTGACTGGCCTCTACTTACGACTTCTTCATCGGAGGTCTTTCCATTCAAGGAGCCCGAGATTCATTCTCCTTCCTGTACAGGTTTTTCAGTCCCTCTTATCGTTCGCATACCCAAAAGTGGTGGCCTTTTCGTGTGGGCCAGAAATGTCAAAAGATTTTAATACTCTTAACATATACTGGAAGAATCACGCAGCAAAAAAAGGTAGGCCAAAAAAGAGTTTATTTTACATGCATGGAAACCTGCCACAAAAGTTCTTGGTTGTCAGCAGTCTAATTTCTACACACTTTACATGGGTTTTTATACCCTTTTGTGCATACACAGCAGCTGGTTACTAGACAAGGAATTTCAGTCAAGGCTATAAATTCACTCACTGGAGCCTTAGATGGTAAAAAGTCAGACACAAGATAAGTTGGTGCCTACATCAAGGTAACATCTATGCACTCCTCCTTGGTCAGAGGTCAGTCCCAAGATAGGCCTGTGCCTGGACCAAAGTAGCATCTGTGCATTCCTTTCTGGTCAGCAAATTCCTTACAAGAAAAACAACTCATTTTAGCTTATTTCTTTGCACGCAATGTAGTTTCACATTTTAACCCTTCCTATACAGGATACAAAGATGTTGAACACAAAGATTCTTACTACAGAAATGAACTGCTAGCATTGTGCTTGATTTAGCCGTAGTATCTTGAATGTAACATAACAAGTATCTAACTGAAAGTAACCAAGGCCATGTTGTTTTCCTCAGGAAGTTTCACATAAAAATTGTTTAAATCAGCAGAAATTCATGGGAAAGATGGTCAGCAGATGATGATGAAAAGGTGGTAATCTGTTACGTCAGCATGGTAGGACAGGATTAATTTGATAACCTATAAAAATGAATGTATTTCCTGTTTCTGGTTAGACAAACTCTGTATTAGCATGTTTTTGTCTCCTTGCTGCAAGATTAAAGTGCCTTAACCTGAACCTACCGTGTTTTGATCATTTTTAAAGTATATTTTTCCTTTGACAGTTTGGTCCTTTGGACCGGAAGCGTATCTCTTGCTCTAGGCCTAGGTCAGAATTGGGCCTGGTGGCATGCATCTTTACAGAGAAGAGGCCAAATCAGCTTTTCTGTTTTGAAAGACCTCCAACTGAATTGTCGTTCGAAAGAGGCCAGCCACTGTTTCTGATCTGGGATTGGAGGACGAGTCAACGATCCGGTAGATCAACTCATGGAAGGTCAGGTAAGGAGGAATTACCTTATTTCTGTTTTAAGATCAGGGACTAAGTACAGAACTGTTTTTTGTCAGGTAAATTTGCGTATGCAGATCAGGGACAGAAAAAGGGTTTACTGTTTTTTGTCATAGATCAGGGAAACAGAATAGGTAGGCAGTTATTCTAGATAAACTGTGAAAAGGTATAGATTTGTGGTACCACGTGATAGAAAGGGTTATGTAACAATTTACAGCTTAGCTAAGACACCAATGGGAAATCAGTGCAGAAAAAGTTCCCGGGACACGCCCCTAACTGAAGACGCGAAGTATATGCAATTACAGCGTGTTGATAATGTTAAATATTACATCAAATGGGTCGATCAGTATAAATTCGAGGGTAATTTAGATAAACTTGCACTTATGAAACTTGTAAAACAGTTAAAAATAGATGTGAAAGGTCAGTTAAAAAAGCAGAGACAATTAGGAGTCCCTCAGGCGCATAGGTGGCTTGAGGAAGCAAACCGTAGGGAACAGAGAATTAAAAATTCAAAGACAATGTTCTTGGACAAAGAAGACAATAACTTAGTAATAGCAATGGCCCCTCTTTCGCCCCCTCCACTTCCGTTACCAGAATATGAAGCGAGTGGACGAGCTGATCCACCTCCGCTATACCCAGCTGTCCCTGCGAAAGCACAGCCGTTTGTAAGTGATCCTATCAAGACTAGGTCTCGAACACGTGACTTGAGGAGGGAGATTGAATTAAATGAATTAAACAGAGCATCATAGGCTATGAGTGAAAAGAGATATGTCCGCTCATAGAAGTACCAAATCCTCAGGCAGGACAGGCAGGACAAGTTCTGACTCTTTTGGTTTATAGACCGTGGACACCGGAAGATATCCGGAAAGCCACGGAAGGTATTCCCCACCCAAAAGTGAATTTTAGAAAATTTTTAGAAGACTTACAGGGTATGAGATTAAGTTACCATTTAAATGGAGAGGAAGTAAAAAAAGTAGTTAGACAAATTGTGGGTCCAGACTGGCACATGATCAGTGGCGACTGGAATCCTCGTGATGCACAACTTAGACCACTCCCACATACTAATGCAGAAGTGGACGGCAAATTGAAAGGTCTGACAGACTGAATCTCTGAAAAGTGGAAGCCTAGGGCTGACTGGACTTGCATTAATCAATGCATTCAACAGGAAGGTGAAACAGTTGATAGATATTATGCTAGACTGTTAGAGTGTTTTAATAATCTCTGTGGAATGCAGATACCAGAAAACCAGACACATGATTCTTCATATGAACAACAGTTAAAGAACGCATTCTTGAAGGGTAGTATAACTCCCATTAGTAGCTTTATTACAAAGCATATGGTAGATCATCGAACAAGTAGATTACAGCCATTACTTGAATATGCTAGACATGCAGAAAGACATTTTAATAGTAAAAAGAGAAAGAAAACTCAAGTATTTTCGGCAGAAGATGGGTCAGAGGTATTTGTAGTACAGACTGGGAAAAAGGGTAAGAAAAATAATCAGGGAAATAAACAATCTGACAAATGATCAGAAGATTTCAAGGAAAGAAAGAAAAAGGGTGAATGTTTTAAGTGCGGGAAAAAAAGGACATTTAGCGAGGGATTGCAGGCTAAACAAGAAGGCAACTACAGAAAATAAGGAGGATGAGGAATGACTGTATGATAGTCAGGAATCATTGGAAGAGAGTGAGCAGGTGAAAGGTAAGTCAAAATGTGATAGCAGGAGTAGAGGATGTGACACAAGGGGTAGAGTATGTATATGAATACACAGACATAGAAGAAAATGAAATTTTAGACCTAGCCTTTTGAGCTTAGAGCTTTACTTAGCAGACAGAAAACCGGAAGTGACGCTTCTGGTAAAGGGGAGGGAAGTTAAATTTTTGTGTGACTCAGGGGCTTCACGGACCCTGATACACCCTTCCAAGCTACCGGAAGATACAGAATCACCAGATTATATACTAGTGAAAGCAGCCAATGGACAGCTGTATCGGGAGCCACTCTCCCATGACATAACAATAGCAGACCCCGTTTCAGGGATGACTCAGAAAAGTAAAATTGTAGTTTCTGCAAAATGCCCAGTAAATCTTTTGGGTAGATATTTGATGCAGATATTTGGCATAGCCGTAGTTCCAACCATGCAAGGTATGGAAGCACAGCGACAAATGGGCACTTTTCTAGTGTGACCGGAAGGTGAAATGTATTATTGGTACAGCCAGGACTTGGTTACGACTGGTCCAGGGGCAGTAACCGAAGAACTGATGAACGTAGCCATCAGCAAGTCCCCCTCCCTCGACATTGACAAACAGCATTTGTTGCATTGTACTCTATATTACTGTAATAGACCAGGACCTGATAAAGATTATGAACAAGAATTGTTTCAGAACCATGCAAACAGGCTAGTATTGCGAAACTTGTACTGGGATGCAGAAGGGAACAGTGTAGCAAGCTGTTCATTGGCCCAGGAATTTTTAGCACTTACAAATCTAATCAACTGCCACATCTTAGTTTAACTAAGAACAAAACTTTAAAATGGGCAGACTTAGTTGAAAAAGTCACAAGATGGGGGAAGCAGACAGAATTAGAGCTCTCTGAACAAGGAGTACAGAAACAGAAATTGAACTCGATTACACAGACACACCCAGTTGTACACTCACAGGCTAGTGAGAATAGCTGAGTATTACTCTTATTGGAAGAAGAGGAAAAAGCCCTGCGAGACATACTAGATATTCTCTGGTCAGCAGGGAAATCAGATGTAGGACTTATACGAACAGCAGGACCAGTTACCATAACGCCAAAGTCAGCATATGGACCCCAGAAAAGACAGTATCCCTTGAGAAAGGATGCAGAGGTAGGAATCAAGCCTATCATAGCAGCCTTACTTAAGGAAGGAGTCTTAATAGAATCTCCTGATTCACCATGTAATACACCTTTATTTCCTGTCAAGAAAGCAAATGGGGAATGGCGTATGGTCCAAGACTTACAAGCTGTAAATAATGCAGTTATACCCAGGGCACCAACGGTGCCAGATCCACACACCTTACTGAATGATTTAAAGCCAGAACAAAAATATTTTTCAGTGGTAGACATTAGAAATGCATTTTTCTTGATACTGATACACCCTGACAGCCAATATTGGTTTGCATTTACATTTCAGGGAAAGCGGTACACATATACTAGATTACCACAGGGATATTGTGAAAGTCCAACAATATTTGCACAGGAAATGGCAAGCAACCTGGCGGGATTTATCCTATCGAAAGGTAGTCAGATTCAACTTTATGTAGATGACATTCTGCTGGCAGCCCTCACCCAGCAAGAATGCAAGGAGGACATGATAGCTTTACTACAATTTTTAGCTACTCAAGGTCACAAAGTAAACAAAGAGAAGTTACAGCTTCGGAGAAAACAAGTTAAGTACTTGGGATATGTAATATCCAAAGAAGGTAGAATATTAGATGAAGACAGAAAAACAGCAATTTTACAAGCACCTAGACCAACTACCAAGAAAGAAATGATGTCCTTCCTGGGAACTACCGAACTATGCTTTGGAATCTGCTCTACTGTCCGATTTAATATTTAAGAAACCGATGGCAGCACAAGATTTATTACAATGGACACCTGAAGCAGAAGCAGCTTTCTGTAATCTGAAACAATTGATAGCATCATCCTTAGTTCTAGGATTACCAAACTATCACAAGCAGTTTATCCAAACTGTAGATTGCAAGCAAGGTTATATGACATCAGTATTGACACAGCAACATGGGGACAAACAACGCTCCATAGCTTATTATTCATCACAGTTAGACCCAGTGGTGCGATCCTTGCCCCACTGTGTTCAAGCAGTAGTTGCAGCTGCAATGGCAGTGCAGGCTTCAGCCTCAGTAGTGTTATTCCACCCTCTCACATTGAGAGTGCCTCATGCAGTCGCAATTATTTTACTGCAAGAAAAAGTAGCATATCTTTCTCCAGCTAGGCATCTTTCCTGTATGACCATACTGTTGAGCCAACCTCATATGACAATTGAATGATGCACAATTTTGAATCCGTCAACTTTGCTTCCAACCCCTGCAGATGGCAAACCACACTGCTGCCTGCAGGAGATTGAACAAAAGACATTACCTAGACAAGACCTTACGGATGTTCCCTTGGATGATGCCGAGGTGACATGCTATGTGGACAGCTCATGCAGGAGGGGTCCTACAGGACAGAACCTAGTGGGGTATGCAGTCATTTCTGATACTGAAACTTTAGAAGCAAAATCTTTACCACACAACTTATCTGCACAAGCAGCAGAATTGATTGCCTTAACAAGGGCATGTACCTCAGCAAAAGGTAAGAAAGTGAACATTTATACTGACAGTCAGTATGTTTTTTCTACTGTACATGTTTTTGCGCAACAGTGGAAAAATAGAGGAATGATAACATCTACTGGTAAACCGATCAATCATGCGCAACTTATTTTAGACTTGTTAGATTCAATTCAGTTACCTAAAGAAGTAGCTATTTGCAAATGCGTAGCTCATATGAAACAACAGGATAGAATTTCAAAAGCTAATGCACGGGCTGATACAGCTGCAAAGCAGGCAGCCTCAGCCACAGAAACTTTTCTTTTGAGTGAGGAATTAAAACCCTCAGAGACTTTAGATTTAGAAATGTTAAAAACAATGCAGACACTTACTACAAATATTGAAAAACAAAAGTTGATAAAACGAGGAGCAATCCTCGAAAAGGGACTGTACATCTCCAAGGAAAAGAAACCAATTTTGCCATCTAATTTGTTTAGATATGCAGCATTGCTGAGCCATGGGCAGAGCCATGTCTCAACAGGGGGGATGGTACAGTTAGTGAATCGAGTGTTTACAACCTACGGATTTACAAATTATACAAAAAATTTTGTGCAGCATGCCATGTTTGTAACAAGCATCATGCACAAGAGGCGTTGAAGCCTAAGCAAGGGAATTTCCCTACACCACCATATCCGTTCCATACTATTTGTATGGATTTCATAGAATTGAATAAATGTGAAAATAAGAAGTATTGCCTTGTTATTATAGACATGTTTTCCAAATGGGTAGAAGCGTTTCCAACTAAAAATCCAGATGCAGCTACTGTTGCAAAGGTCCTCGTTAAAGAAATTATGCCCAGATTTGGTATACCGGAAAAGATTTATAGTGATAACGGGACACATTTCATGAACCAAATGATTCAACAACTCAGTCGTTATTTTGGGATATCATTAAAGAACCACTGTGCGTATCACCCCCAATCTGCAGGGCTAGTAGAGAGGCATAATGGGGTATTGAAGAACAAACTTAGGAAGTTGATAGCGGAGACACAGAAAAACTGGGTGCACTGTTTGCCTTTAGCACTGTTGAGTATGAGAACTGTTCCAAATGTGAAGGGACTAACTCCTTTTGAAACTTTGTTTGGGAGGGCATATTATACACCTCAGTGGAAACCTCTCATGTCTACAGAGCAGGAGGCTGACAGTTCACTAGCAGGATATATGAGGCGATTTTTGAATAACAAACTTTTGCAGTTAAATTCTGTTTCAGATAAAGAGCAACCGAAATCAGAAGCACCAGTAGCCCCAGGCACCTGGGCCTGGGTGAAGATTGTGAAGCGAAAGAATTGGAGTTCTCCGAAGTGGGAAGGTCCGTACCAGGTACTACTGTTGACACCCACTGCAGTCAAGATTGCAGAGCGAGCTTCCTGGATTCATTTGACGCACTGTAAACTGGTTAAAAACTTTGAACTGGACAAAAACTTTGTTACTGTTGCACAACAAGAACAAAATGGCCAGGTACAGAGTGAGTAGAGACATTGAGCAACCTCAGAAAACTTGTATGATTGTTTTTATTGCAATATTAATCGCACTGTTCTTTTTGTTGTGGCCGTTCCTTTTTCCTGCCACAAAGGTTGAACTGATTAGACGTAATGAACCAAACATAGACTGGCATCTGAACTTTAACACTTATCAGGCAATTACACGTGTGTACGCAGAGACTTTTAATGTTTCGAACTGCTGGGTCTGTACGGCCATACCAACAGCGTATGGGGGTTTATTAATGACTGCTATCCCCCTAGGGGTCAATGAGACCTGGGAAAATCTGGTTTTTGACACAGTCGCTATTAAAGCACAAGGTAAGGTAGCACTGTATTTGCCTGTGACACAAAAAGGAATTGTATGTTTCTATAAAAATGATACCATCCAAGTTGGATGGAGTAAATGCAATGTTACAGTACAGTATAAATGTTATAGAAAACCAAATGATTTGAGTGGATCTTGTAGTACAGATTATGACTCATTTTTGAAATCTATGCATAAGACTCTTGATCAGGTACAACACAATCCTGTACTTTTCAAACAGTTATCAGTAATAGATAGGAAAATGTTTCATGCAGGGCAGTCATTTCGTAACAAAGTAATAACTAAGGTAGAAGACTGTTATTTTGTATGTGGTAAAAAGGCATATAAATGGTTACCTGAGAACTGGTCTGGCAGTTGTTTTTTGGGGTACCTGGTTCCGGCCATCCGACACACTGCAACTTTGCCTCGGGGAGTATTCAAAATACCCGAGACGTAACCAAAAAGACTGTTAAGAAACCTGAGAATCCAGTGGAACGAATAGAAGCAGGGTGGAAAGACCATCGTAATGTAGGAACCAAACTTGTGCACATGGACTTGAGTGATGCTGTTATATCCTGGGCAGGTATATCACCCATGTATGGCGGAGTTAAATCAATATGGGAGCTGCGAAAACTCTCCAACCTTCTCGAAATAATGAGTAATGCGACTTTTTCTGCCCTTGAACTGATAACTGATGAACTGAATGCCATGAGAACTGTAGTGCTCCAAAACCGAATGGCTCTTGACTTCACCCTAGCGGTGAGAGGTGGAACTTGTGCTTTAATCAAAGAAGAATGCTGTGTGTTCATTCCTGACCATCAGCATGAGATTAACGACCATCTCGAGGTGATTCAGAAAGTGTCGGCCATGACCAAACCAGGCCCAAACCCTCTGACAGATTTTTTCCAGAATGCCTTTGGGGGGTGGTGCTCCATTTTTATGAACATATTGATTGCTATTGGGGTAGGATTACTCCTAATAGGAGTTTGTATTTGTTGCAGAATCCCCTGCATGAAGAGATTAATTAAAGAATTCATAGATATATCTGTATCTGAGACTATGTATCAAAGTACTGAATTTGAAGAGCTGCTAGAATGCAAAACACTTTCATAAAAGTTTAAACTGAATGGCTTTCTTAACTGCAAATCCTGAATGGAAGAGGTTAGGAAAAGAAGCAAGCTGTTTATTCTTTTTTGAAAATAGAATAAAAAGTATTAACAGGAGGGAAATGTTAGAAAAATATGTATTAATGTGTGTATGCTTAATGCCAAATTAATAATCAAGTGTTTTTAATACGCTTTTCATTCTATTTTTCATGCACTGTGTTATATACAAATCGAGTTTCATATGAGACTGAAAAAGATGCTTTTTGGAAACTGCAGCATGCTTTCTGATAGTTGCAAGTTGCCCTCTGACCTAGTAACTGCTAGCACAGCAATATTCTTGTTTATGCCTTGTGGAAATGTACTTGAAAAGCAGGTGTTTATCTGCTAGGTCAGAAGTATATGAATGAACAATGCCTTATATTATAAATGTAATGATTCTAGACAAACAGCCTTGTCCAGAGGATGGGAACCTCTGCAGCTGCAGTAATTTAGAGATAAAGTAGACAAAGGATTATTAGAGAAATGAACTGCTAGCATTGTGCTTGAGTTAGCCGTAGTATCTTGAATGTAACATAACAAGTATCTAACTGAAAGTAACCAAGGCCATGTTGTTTTCCTCAGGAAGTTTCACATAAAAATTGTTTAAATCAGCAGAAATTCATGGGAAAGATGGTCAGCAGATGATGATGAAAAGATGGTAATTTGTTACGTCAGCATGGTAGGACAGGATTAATTTGATAACCTATAAAAATTAATGTATTTCCTGTTTCTGGTTTGACAAACTCTGTATTAGCACGTTTTTGTCTCCTTGCTGCAAGATTAAAGTGCCTTAACCTGAACCTACCGTGTTTTGATCATTTTTAAAGTATATTTTTCCTTTGACAGTTTCTCATCCAGAAAAAAAGAGGTCATTGTTCCCCTCTACTCATCACTCATTCGACCCATTATAGAGTACAATCCCCCTTTTGGTATGTACCTCACAAGACATCTCCAACAACTGCAGAAATACCTCACCAAGAGGATTACTGGCCTCAAACAGATGTCCTACGCTGACCGTCTCAAAAAACTCCAGCTTTACTCCATCGCATATCACCTACTCAGAGGTGATCTCTGCCTAACATACAAAGCTATGTCAAACCCAGAGCTGTTGGACATGCTCCACTTAAAGACATACCAATCCCTCCGAGCTACACGCTCTAGGCACATAAACCTTGTCACCACAATAAACAGAACATGCCAGAGGGATAGATTCCTGTCCCAGAGACTTCCCATACTCTGGAATAAACTACCTATCTGTATCAAACAAAGCTCCTCATTAGCACTCTTCAAGAAAAATCTTGATGATTGGATGGGAAATAGGAAATTCACCTCGGGGATCACCTCTGTGGCTCTGCTCGACAGTGGCACAGGAAAATAATTTTCTTGGGTGGCAAAAGCCAGGGTACCTTTTTGGCTGGGCTTGTATAGGCCCCAGGGCTGATAGCCTAGTACCTACCTATGAACCTATGAATAACTTATCATATGTGGGGGCAAAAGCTGCCTCCATAGCTGTCCCACACTTCTGATGATACAGAGAGCCATAAAATTCAAATATATTATGATATACTGTGTACTGGGGCTCTTCCCCAGAAAATATTATATAGCTTCTTTGCCATCACTATGTTTAATGCTAGTGCATAGGCTGACTACATCTATCACTGTAAAAAACATGTTCTTCTGCCATGTTATTTTCTTTACTTTATCTAAAAAATCAAAACTGTCTTTGATATATGAAGGTAATTGTATCACCTTTTTTAACAAAAATTGATGCAAAAAACATCCCAAATTATGGGTTACATAATTGCAGGCAGATACAATGGGATAACCTGGAGAATTCGCCATGCTTTTATGTATTTTAGGCACACAAACAAACTTAACAAACTTTGCCAACTCACTGCTTTTATTCAAGAACTTATTTTTAGCATCTTCATGACTAAAATAATTTAGTCTAACCCCTTTATGTATTAATTTTTCATAGTTCTTGACCACCTCCTGATAATTTAAAAAAACTACTTTTTCATAGATTTTATCATTTTCTAGATGCTGTAAACACATATTTACATATTGTGTGTAATGCATTATTACTAGTTGTCCCCCTGTATCTGCAGGCTTAAATATGAGTTCCTTTCTTTCCCTTAAATTTTTTAAGGTTACCCATTCTTTTTGTGTCATATTATATTGAATTATACTTCTAAAAGCTTTTTGCACTCTTGCTCTATTGCATAGTTTAACATATGATGAAACATTTTAATTTTATCAAACTTAAAAGGAGGCATAAATTTGCTTTTATAAGAAACACCACTAGTATTAAAATTACTATAAGCATTGCATTTTAAGTCAGAATTAGAAGAAAAAACTCTCTTCATTACTTGCAGCATCTACAAAACTTACCTTGTTCACATCTGCTTCTAAATTCTTTGTTTGACTTCCAAAGAAATCTATTAAATGTAATTTGCGAACAATGTTAAATACTCCCCCCTTTAACTCATACATTCTGGGAGAGACGATGGGATAAATTCCAAACCCCAATGTAAAACATGTTTTTCTTCTTCACTAATAATGCATGCAGAGAAATTTACAATATATTCAAAACCACTCACATTTATATTATTAGAAAGTCCCATTTTATTATGTCAATTTTCCCCATTTATTGGTTCAGGAATTATATCCGGCACCATGCTGTTGATCCTGCCAACTTCTCTTCTTATTACCTTGTTGTAACCCAGGTTGGTCACAAAAATTCCTGTTTAGATACCCTGGATTCTGTCCTTTGGGAGCCGTGGGCAGTCTTCCCATTCTTCCCCTTCACCTTCCGCTGATAAGGCTCCACTTTCAACTGATGTATAATAATTCACAGATCATTCAGTTATCTCCTACCCCTCCTAGAACCTAACATGCTACTTTTTGTTAGCTCCAGAAGAAGAAACGAACGCTTGCTTGCGTTCATAATCCCGAATGTCTCTCAACAGTTTTTTCCTTTTACGATCAATGAGCTCTTTTTCATAAGTCAACAATTTATCATTGATACTCTGCAAATAGCCTTTAAAGGCTTCCTGACTGATTTTACTTGCAATATTTGAACAGGTTTGTTTAATTTCAGAATTCAGCTTAGCCCTCTTCAGCATGTCTCTCTCCACCAAAATGCTGACCCCCTCAGCACTACATCTGTGCACTGCTGCACCCAGCATTCAAGAAATGCTATGTCAGCTTCACCGGTCAAATCAAATGGTGAAGAGGGATTATGAAAGGCTCTTAAGCCTCTAGGTGTTATATCTAGTTCTTGATATCTATTGAGACTTTGTAGGTTGAAAAAAAAACAAACGTCTCTTTAAAAATCAGTATCTTTGCTTGTTCTAATAAATCTTGCACTTCAGGTATTACAGAAACATCCATTCTGTTACCCACTGCTGAGAATGGATTCACTGACCATTTCTGCCTGTTCTCATCCTACCTGGAGTATATACTTGTAGCAAACTCTGGATTTGGAGCAGAACCATCATTGCCATGGGGTAATAAACCCTGACCCTCTCCTTCTCTTGGTTGGGAGGAACCAGAAACATTTTCCAAAGTTCTTTGGATGGAATCTATTTCCAATTCTCTAAACAGTCTTGGCAGTCTCACAAATGATTCATTAGCCATACATAAAGCACCACATGTAGAACAAACCAGACCTCACACCACAAGTTCCAGGTCAGAAGAATTCATTCAGTTTAGTACACAGACTGATGTATTAAAAAAAAATAACTTCTGCAGTAAAAGTTAACAGCAAAACTTCAAACTCTAATACCATTAAGAGCAAGTAACACTTCCCTGGCACCTCGGCTTTCAGAAAAGCCTTTTCAGAGTACATCTTTCTCCTAGTAGCATAAACTTAAATACATGCATTTAATCAATTAATCACCCAATTAAGGCTTTTTAGTGAATTTTCAAGATCTAGAGCAGATAACTACTATCTTAACTTTACATTTCTTGCCCTGTGACATGATATTTTCACATCGATAGCCTGCCTTGACAAAGCTATTCAAAACAGGTGGGTGACCATAGAACTGAAATTCTTATTTAAACTTAGAGGTAAAGCCTGGATTCCTTTTGGAAAACAAATCGTAAGAGATGCTCATCATTCTTTGCAGCTTAGATAAAAAGATTGTCAGAGTACACAAAACCATCTACATTCAAAACCACTAATCTACTCTTTTCAACCAGCCAAAAAATCCTGCAAACAAAAAAAATAGCTCATAACTACAAGCAAACATAGCAACCAAACTTTCATCAACCTAATGTTTTTCCCACAGATCTATTCCAGCCAATCACACCACAGGAATTTCATACCAAATTCAGTTTACTCCACTTCCATCCTCAAGTGTCACCCTAGAGTCCCCTTGACTCTTCTCAGTCAGAGTACACTCCACAATCCTACTCTAGAGCCATCATAACCAAATAAGCTGAAGCCGTTCTAACCAAAATTCTGTATTATGGTCCATCTAGTACTAACAATCTATACCAATAGTTTACTAAAGCCTGCTACAAGTATATTCATTACCAACCTCAAACTTTTTACATTACAACCTTTGTCTTTTCCAAAATGCTTTCCCACATTATGGAAGTGTGCCATAATCAAATTCCCAAAATTTCAAAACTCAGCTCTCAGTCTGATTTTACACCAATATATATCTTCCCAATACTTGGTAAACCACTAGAAAATTACCATACATTCAGATATTTGAATATATTAAATATATTAAATCACAAAGAGTACTCTGTGGAAACCAAACAATGTGACTTCTGGTCAAGCTGTTGCAAAATAACTGCTATTTGTACATTAACAGATGATTATTTAATTGACATACATATTGATAAGCTCATAGTAGTTGTCATATTCATATCAGTAAAGCCTAAAACCTTGCTCACCATCAGCTCCTCTATATGGGCCTCTTATCCCATGGAATAAGATCCAAAAGTATCCTTATGATTTCAGAAGTTCCTTTTTAGTTTATGTATATATAAATGTGTGAAAATGGGCTCTTCCCTTCTTGCTCTGCACCCTTAATCAAATGTGTACCTAGGGTTCTCTCTTTTCACCAATATTGTTCTACCTCTACATTAAACGACTGCCAGCTCAGACCTTTCATTTCAATTTTACTTAATACAAGTGACATGGTTATCTATAAATATAGCCCTTTACAGTCTACTATAAAACCTCAACTCCAAGACCAATTTTTTTTAACATTCTTTAATTGGTTAAGAACCAGAAATCTAAACTTTAACTCCTCTAAAAACAAAGCTATGCTCTTTGGATCTCCTCATAAATTTTATTCAGTGCCCAGATGCTGGAGCATTCCAGACCATCATCAGAAAGCCTAAAAAAACACTCAGTTCTTCAAATAGCCTTAATTCTTACCTTCCAGCTACACATCAAAAAATGAGAGCTAAACTTTGAAAAGTCCTCTTCTTAGTATAGAAACTGTCATAACTCCTAGCCCTTGCAGGCAAATAAGACATCAGTAAAGGAATTATACAGCCACAACTAGAATACAATGTCCAATAGTTGTTTCTAACTCTAAAAAGAATCTGCTTACCCTACAAATAACCTCCAACAGAATATGCTAATTCATCATCCAATCTATCCATAGATTTTTCACTTTTATGACATAAAGTGTCTGAATCCAATTATCCTGACTTCAGGAGTTAAGTAAAAAAAACTGCAACTAAAATCTGAAATTTCTTCCACTTAATTTAAACTCTTTCCCACGTAAAGGGTGTCTTTTCATTCAAGATGATTAGCTGTAACTATTAATTGTTAATTGTTTTTGGAATGTCTGTATATTTTCGCTGATGTTTTTTTTTTCCTGGCTGAGCCTGAAATAGGTCATGATAGATCAGTGCCCTTTAACAGTCAACAAATAAAATAAAGAAAATCAATAAAAGAGCTGAGTCGGGATGTGTGTGTGTGTGTGGGGGGGGCTGATGGTCAGTTTGCCTGTGGCAAAAAAAAGCACATGAAAAAAAGTTTCTTACTGCTGTTCAATCTTTACCTAGAACCAATTGATAGACTCTTGGATACTTCTCAACTGTCCACATCTTTTGCAGAATGTCTATAATACTTTTCCTCAAATTTTTAGTATGTTCATCATTAAATGTGTAGATTGTTGAGGACTGAAGGACTGAAGTCACTAAATAATGAAATAAATTTGAGATTCAGATTTCATACCCTTCTGAAAGTGCTTGCCAATGCATAACCTGTTATTCTATCAACTTTCTAAGTCTATAAGAGCAATATTTAAAATTGTGCCCCATTATTCTTGGCTTCATCCAAAATTCTTACACTGATAGGTTGTTGGAAGGATGGCTTAATGGTTAAGGTGTTTGCCTTACAAACACAAGATACAGGATTTGAGTTTCACAAAGGTTAATTGGCT
This sequence comes from Protopterus annectens, assembly GCF_019279795.1. Lineage (NCBI taxonomy): Eukaryota > Metazoa > Chordata > Ceratodontiformes > Protopteridae > Protopterus > Protopterus annectens. The sequence goes on from NC_056729.1 coordinate 1,077,793,974, forward strand.
AGGCTTAAAAAATGGCTTGCAAGGGCAATTAGCCTAGTACTAATCTATGAAAGGTATACTCAGACAAGGCAAATGACTCAAATACAGATAGGAAAAAAGAAAACAGCATGGGTTGCTTGATGCTTTATTGACAAGTTTGCACCTAACAATCTAGGCAGTGGAGGTAGCAGCACACCTGGTTTAGGGACATGACAGCTCTTGGCTTCTGGACATAAGATTAATGATAACCAGCATTTAATTTATGAATGAACCATGATAAATATCAAATGCTCTGTTTAATATTATGCCTAATGAAGGTTAAAAACACACCAACTAATAATCCTCAGAAAAAAGAACCGAGAATCTGAGGAAGTTACCATCAGAGAGACGAAAGCGCTCAATAAACAGTATTTTTGAGGAAGTTTCCATGAGAGAGATGAAAGCACTCAATGTTGTGTCTTTCTGCTTTTCCCGGTTAGGGGTCGCCACAGCAGAACTCCGGTCTGCTAATTATTGGCAGTAGATTTTTACGTACCGAGTTGCCGGCTCTGACGCACAACCTTCAGTGAAGGTACGTCCATTCATGCATGTCTCCACACAAAAGACGCTCTAGCTGAGAATCGAACAGGGCAAATTCTTACTGTGAGGTGACAATGTTACCACAGAGCACTCAATAAACAGTATTTTTGAGTGGATCTGGACCTCAATTCTTCTTTTTTCTGTGGATTATTATGCCTAATGACCAATTTAATCCCAAATGTGTTTTCACTTTCATTAATGTCATAGGACAAAAACGCAAATATTGTACTTATGTTTGGTGAGGCTAGAGTGCCATTGTAAGACAGACATCGGCTCTGCCACTTGGAAGTAAGCTTAACTTTGGTGCAAAATTGTATAGTAAATTGCAAGATGATCACTGAAATGGCCTCATGGAAAAAATACTATCACAGAATCCCAATGACACTACAATATAAGTTGATATCAGGGTACTGTTTAATGTAAATGACACTGAGCATTGCAAATAAAATAATTCCTGTACTGAAATATAATTTGTAACAATGAATTGTGTGAGCATATGCATATGAAAAGACTGAATCCACATATCTTGTTAAAATGGAGGTTGTTTCAAGAGTGAAAGAAGTCTTCTCATCAAACCTCTTGACAATTTCAAGTGATGGATCAGCATATGAACTGACAGATGATTGTGGAGAAGCCTTCTTAAGAACTGTAGTTGCAAAAAAAAAAATTTTTTTGCCTGTTAAATATGATCCTTTTCTCTCACTAGGATTTCTAAATACTATTAAGGCACCTATCTATACTGTTTCAGTTGTGCAACAGCTAAGTAGTAACAAGAAAATAAGCAATCATTTCTATAATCTACAGGACAGGTTTGATAGTCTTTCTACATTGTCCCAGAAAAGTCAGCACTGAGATCTAAAACAAATGGAACATGTTTAAAATGTACTAACAATTATTTTGCAGATAATGATTTATCAGCAAAGTGAGAAAAAGTGAAGTTTCCCATTTAAACTTATTTTCATGAAATATAGCTAAATGCAAAATTAAAAAACTAGACCCTATTACCATTCTGCAGAATTTGCACTTTAAAGTACTTTCTGTTTTGTTAAAGAAGTCAGTAAAGTGACATAATTAAAGGTGGTAGTAAATGAATACTACATTATCACCCGTATTAAAGAAACCATTTTAGATTTTTATGCTGCATTATATTTGCTTAGCCATAATCTTTGCACAGATTTATAGAGGCAGACTTTACGTTTACTAATAAGGTCAGAAGAAAAGCTGATTATGGAAATGGAATGCACAGTAATTGCCACATCAAGAAGATGTTTTCAGCAGTACAAATAGTTCAGAAATGTAACATATCTGCATCAGATGAATGTTCCAGACATACATACTTTTATTTAGAACACTAACTCATTTCACAGACAAACAGGGTGCAGCTTACATTCGCAAAGGTGTGTGCAGTTTATGTGCAGAAGAAGACTAGCTGAACAGGAAATTAATTCATCTTTATTGAAAGCTTATTTAATTACTTTACAACCAATGGGCAGGGATCATGTCTACTACAGCATTTGCAGTCATTTCTGACTTAGTAAAAAAATATTTGTAAATAGCTGTAGTAAGCTGTGATGTTAGCATTCTGTTCTGTTGGCCCACCCATACCTGAAGCAACAAACTGTCAAGTACCTGATTGCTAAATTTTCACTGGTTCATATCTAGATGAAAAAAAATATATATTTGAGATGAATCTTGGTTTGCCTGGCAGTCAGATAATTGCTAACGAGCTGCTTTCTGAAGTCCATAGATTGATTCCTTTAGTTTCATTTACCTTGTGTATGTGGAGCAAGTCATCTAACCAGACACTACTCACCATCAGAGACTGAAAAAGGTCTGTCATCTAACTAGACACTGATCCCTGCCAGAGACTGAAAAGGTCCGTCACCTAAACAGACACTACTCCTCGCCAGAGACTGAAACAGGTCCATGTAGATCAGAGCACTACTCTGGTTAGTAGCATCTCTACAGGTGGTCAAGGTGAAATTCCTGAAGTGTCTGTAGTGCAAAGAAAAAAAAAGCACAATAACACAATATTCACTATTTTCCATAGGAAATCATTGCCAGTGTGGTTCCTGTGTAGTTTCTAAGTGTTTACAAGCAAAGAATCACTTTTTTGTGTGAAATTTCTCCCTTCAAGTTGGTAAGACCATGGAGTTGGAGTCTGAGGATGGTGGGGGATTCCTCCTGGGGGTGCATGGGGACTTGCACCCTGCAAAAAACACAAAGTTAATTTTTTCGCTGTTCTGCTTTTTGGGCTTTATTTTTCTGTGCTTCAGCTGCTAAGCATTATAGGGATTGATGTTTCACAGCAGAACACTGGTTAACAAAAAAAAAATAGATTACATCTGAGGCCTGTTATAGAGCTGACCAGTGTAATACAAAGTATTATGCTTTGCACTTTTCCTCAGCCCATACAGCTTTATTTTTTCATATTTTTACAACCAGCTTCCTCTTATTTTGACAAGTCTTTAAATTTTCAGGTTATTTTACTACTGTGAATTTCCTTCCTAAATAACATTTTTGTGTGATACACAAGATACACTTGACAATAAGCATAATTTTAAATTTGATTTAGACAACGTGCTCTGAGTCATAGACCTTTCTGTTTAAGTATAAATGTATGCTAAATGTCAGACATGCTCCTCCTCTTGAGCCTTTATAGTAAAGCCATGGATTAAAATAACAAAAAGTAGTTTATATGTACAAAAGGTTTTAAAATATTAATTCATGACACCATACAGTGAAAAGCAGAAACAATCAAAATTAAATTAATGAGCACACACTAATACCAAACAGGCACACAGGCTTGCTGGTAGCATGCTTGTGCCAGATGTCATATAACTGAAAGCATTTTTATAACTCCGGAAAAATATTGTTCATGTATTGTGTAATAATGGTAATAGAAGGAAATGGATTATAGTGTTATACTTACCTGCATACTTTTAATCAGGAAAAACAGAATTAATGCAAGTTATTGTCCATAAGAGTGGGCAGTTTTTGAGAATTATTATTATTTTTTTTTTATTATAGTTGATTATAATTAATGCAGAGATCAGTAAAGGCTCGGGATGCTGAAAATTAATAATCTCATTGCATTGCTGTATTAACAAAGAGATCAAACATAAGACCATCTTCCAAGGTATTGCATTTTGTGAGTTACCCCAATATAAAGAAATATTTGCTTTTTTCGTCAAAAGTGAATAGAAATGATTAAAAATGTTAGCAGAGCTGAGAATGATTCAGCCAGTCTTTGAGCATGTGGATGAACGAGAGACAATTCATCCAATTATTCATTAATGTGTGTACATGTCATGGTAGGCCTACAAGCTTCGTTCATGTTAGTGAGACGAGCAGCAACACTCATTGAATATACACGTCTGTGCATTCAGCAGCACCTGTACTTGGCCAGAACACCTGCTACAAGCCACAAGTATGTGCATGGAGGCTTGAGCACACAGTATAAACAACAGGATGTAGATGCACAGAACTCCATTAAGTGAGCACATTTGGAGAGCATAATACAAGGCAAAGGCAACTTGAATTACATGATTAAGAGGCAGGGAAAGCTTAACAAGGAAAGTGTAGTTAGAAACTTTACAACAGAAGGAGGAAACTCCTGCAAGATAGAACAAAATCCCAAAATAAGAAGACATCTCTGATTAACATCAGTAAAAAACTGCTCTTCCTCATTAAATCATCCAAGGCCAACTTCGAAAGAAAAATAGCCAATGACTCTAAGGATAACCACAAGGCCTTCTTTAACTATGTCAAGAGTCTAGGGGCAAACTCTCAGATATGCTCTGAGCTGGTGCATAATGGCCATAAATACACTGAACCAACCAACATTGCCAATATCCTGGCTGACATGTTCAGTGCAAACTTCACCCCCCCTCTCCACCAAAGGGGCTAGCATCCATCCCAGAAGAATGTGGTGCTCCAGATATCTCAGACACACAAGTAAAGACAGCCCTTGCAATGGCCAAAAACACAGCATCAATGGGACCAGATGCTATCTCAGGTTGGGTCTTACACGAGCTTCAAGATGAACTAACCCCCCATCTTAAATCACTATTCAAACTCAGCCTGTCTACAGGCTATGTACCCAAAGAATGGCGTACAGCAACAGTCGTACCACTCCACAAAAGTGGTGCCACAACTGACCCTGGGAACTATCACTCTATAAGCTTGACTAGCTTGGTCTGCAAAGCCATGGAATGCATTATCATGGAGCTCATTAACAGGGACATTGGGAACCTCCAGACACTGGACCCCACCCAGTCCGGCTTTGTTAAAGGGAGATCTTGCCTCATGAACTTGGTAGACTTCTTTGAAACAGTCACCAAGGCCATAGATGAAGGGAAGGTGGTCCACACAGCATATCTGGACCTTGCTAAGGTGTTCAACACCATCCCACACTCAGGAATCATAGACAAACTCACCAGCTTAAATATTGACCCCTATGTCACGAGATGGGTTGCCAATTGACACTCAGACAGAACCCACACAGTAAGAGAGGCAGGTGCCATGTCTGACTCTAAACCAGTCACAAGCGGAGTCCCACAGGGCTCAGTCCTGGGACCCCTCGTGTTCGGTATATATTTCTCCAAAGTACAGGCAAAGGCAGAGGGACTGTGGCTAACCAAGTTCACAGATGACTGTAAACTGGGTGCAATAATTGAATCTCCAGCTGACACAGACATCCTGCAAAAGGGTCTCACAGAGACAAACACCTGGCGTCAAAGTCACGGCCTCAAGTTAAATGCCAAAAAATACATAGTAATCCCATTTGGGAAAAACAAAGTACCTACAAACTACCACATAGATGGGAATCCACTAAGTACAGAAGAAGTAATTAGGGACCTGGGTACACAAGTAGATAGCATACTCTCCTTTGATAACCACATAGCCAAAATGGTCAGGAAATCCTTCTATGTGGCACACCTGATCACAAAGGGTTTCTCATCCAGATCCAAGGAGGTGATTGTGCCCCTTTACCCCTCACTCATTAGGCCCATAATAGAGTACAATGCCCCATTTGGGATGTACCTCACTAGACACCTGCAACAACTAGAAAGACCACAGAAGTACCTCACTAAGAGGATTAAGGGCCTTAAACAATTACCCTATGAAGCACGACTAAAAAACCTCCAGCTCTTCTTAGTCGCTTACCGTCTGCTCAGAGGTGACCTATGCCTGAACTAATGGACATGCTTCACCTGAAAAAAATGAGATCCCTCAGAACCACTTGTTCTAGTGACTTGACCCTATGTACAACAATAAACAGGACATGATGGAGGGATAGATTCCTGTCCCAGCGACTCCCCTCACTCTGGAACAGAATCCCAATCCATATTTGACAGAGCTCCTCTCTGACCCTCTTCAAGAGAAATCTTGATGAGTGGATGGGTAATCGTAAGTTCTACCCTGGGATCACTTCAGGAGCCCTGTTGACAGAGGCCCAGGTTACTAATCTAAAGGGGAGGCGAAAGCCATCACTCTGTGGCTAGGCTTATAAATGCCCATGGGCAGATAGCCTAGTACTTACCTATGAACCTATGAACCTATATAAGCAGATTAGTGCAAACAACAGTAATTACATTTATTTTTAACTATACAAGTAATGTTGTCTACCTAAAGACACATTTACATAATAAAAAGGAAATGCTGACAAAGGATCTAAGAAGGACACAGCTACAATGTAACAAAGGGGAGTAAATATGATACATGTAACATTTATTTAAAGTGCAGAGTCAAGATAGCAGTTAGCAGGGAATGCAGCTACATTAGGGGGTATAGCATATAATGCAGTTATTACACATCAGATGTCTATCCAGAAAGTTATACTCTGTTGTTGCCAATATTATGCTGTTCTCCTCATCTATTATGTAGAACAATTTAAATGAACTATAAAGCTGCTGCCCCATGCACTTCAGAAAGAGACTTTTTATTGTTATGTGTTGTCACTTGTAACCAATAGAAAGGCTATTGTAAAGTTAAAATTGTGTTAGCAAAGCATGTGTCATATACATTTGTAAATTATAAAAAAAAGTTTATACAGTTAGAACATCTATCTGTGTGTTTTCTACTATACATTTCCTGAGGCATGCTCAGTAAATTGTGGTACTCATGTGATTATATTGAACATTCCTAGCTACACCCATGTTGCAGTTGTATGGAACTACTTTGCCATTGTAATGTATACCGTGGGAGTTTTGAAAGGTAATAAATTAATCCACATGATGAGGGGTAGGGGGTTGTTTACCTCAGAGACACAGGGTACAGAGTTTGATTCTCACCTTTGTTGAGAAATTAGCTGAGCTTAAAGATAACCAAAAGGGCAGCTAACCTACTACTTACATATGAACTTGTGAATGATGTTAGAACACGCATAAGTGTTAAAGAATTGTAAGGCTTTCAGTGCCTTACGTGTATGAAGGAAACAGTACTGACACTGTTATGGCAGAGTATACAAGTGATAATGTGGAAATACTGAGAAGAATGATGCAGATGTACTATCATTCTAATAATAGTATTAATTGATGAAAAAAACATTTGTGGCAGCAACCTGCATGTTGTGAATGCCCATGTATGCTGTGCATGTATGTAGCAAAAGAGAGAAGGAAATGACACATGTATGGAAGAGTCACATTGATATAAACGCAAGAATGATCCAATAAACATACTAACAGTTATCTAACTATAGCAGATGTGACAAACGTATATTCAAAATGAGGCTTACGGTTGAGTGACATATGGAAACATGTACATAAATCAAGCTTTAACTCATGTGTACTCAGCCCCCTGACAAATGTGTTGTATGTGTATGAATGTCATTATGTATATCACTATGCATAGGATGTATTATGTGTAAATCCCAAACAAGACTTAGGCAAAACAAAATTACATGCTGGCATTATGGTATTATGACATCAGCTACTGGAGAAATGCAGCAAGTGTCAGGCTACAATTATCTGAGAATGATGGGTAAGCCCCTCTTGTCCATTATTATTGTTTGGCACACATACATTCCAGATTTGAACCACTGCCTATCTGGGTACACATGCAAGTCAGTATTATCTGCATGCACCACAAGATAACTCTCACCAGAAGCATCACAGAACACTTATGTGACTGACATGAAATCCCCAATGTGTTGAAAGAGCTTTGTTAAAAATAAATTGATAAAATGTTACATGCATCACATCAGTACACTCACATTATTTTGTACTTTGCTAGAGTCAAAACAGCTGCCTATGTAAGTCCACAATCTACAGAAAGTACAGTTGTATACACTTACCCTAAATGTAGATGTTCGAGTGCATTCACTGTTGCATTCATCACATTTGGGTTATCTGCTTGCAGTAGCCCTCAGTCAGCCTGATTATCAAAGTCTTGGGTCCTGCGTCGGTTGCTGTCTCATCTTCCGTGACATCAGGCAGTCAGGGGTATAAAGCTTGCAGCCAATGCCATTACATCAGTTTTTCTTGCCCCAGATGTCAGGTGCCCCCTAAATGGGAAGTAATTAAATATATATATATATATATATATATATATATATATATATATATATATATATATATATATATATATATATATATATATATATATATATATATATATATATATATAAGGTTATACCTCCAACAAAAAAGCAAATACACCAAAAAGCTTTTAAGTATAATAAGGGAGACTAGAGGTATAGCAAAAAGAAGTCAGGGGGCTGGAGGGAGGGAACCAGGACTGCAACAGTGAATACACTCGAACATCTACATTTATGGTAAGTGTACACAACTGTACTATGTTCTTCGCGTTTCACTGTTGCAGTCATCACATTTGGGTAGATTCCCAAAGCTAAGGATGGGAGGAGGAATTTAGATAGCATTAGGACCAGCTGTAAATCCTTGCAAGACTGCAGTGGCAAAGCCTGCTCTGGATTTAGAGAAAATTAGCAAATGGTAATGCTTGGTGAAAGTATGTACAGAACTCCAGGTAGCAGCTTCTAGGATGTCTCTGGTAGGGACACCTATGAGAAAGGCTGTAGAGGTGGATGCAGCCCTGGTTGAATGGGGTCTTATCTCCTGTGGGATAGGTTTTCCATGGTGCTTATAGCAGAAATGAATGCAATGGCCTATCCATTTAGAAATGGTTTGCTTTGAAATAGCCTTCCCTTCTGCCCCTGCAGCAAATGCCACCAGCAGTTGTTCAGATTTCCTTAGAGGTTTAATCCTGTCCAAGTAAAATCTAAGTTGTCTGTGCACATCTAAGGAGTGCAGTATCTGTTCCCCTTTTTTCTGTGGATTAGAAAAGAAGGTTGGGAAATGAATGGACTGATTAAGAGCCACACTGGATACCACCTTGGGCATAAAAGAGGGATTGGTCCTGATGGACACCCTGTCCACATGAAAGATGATGAAAGGTTCCACTGCCATAAGGGCCTGTAATTCAGATACCCTTCTTGCTGAAGTGATTGCTAAAAGGAAAGCTGTTTTCCAAGAAAGAAATTTTAACTCTACAGTTGCAGCTGGCTCAAAAGGAGGAAGAGTGAGTTTTTCCAATACAAAATTAAGGTCCCAGGCTGGAGTTGGGGCTCTCCTGGGTGGTTTTAAGTTTTTGGCCCCTCTGAGCAACTGCTTGAGCAGTGGGTGAGAAAAGAGGGGTGGTTCCATGTTGTAATGAGCTGAAATGGCTGAGGCATAAATTTTGATGGAGGAAAAGGAAAGGCCCTTGTGAAGCATCTCAGTTAAGTATTGAAGAATCTGAGATAAATTGGGCGCTGCTGTGGCCATCCATTGAGTGTGGTTCCAGGCACAGAATCTTTTCCATTTTTCAGCATAAGATTTTCTAGTACTAGGCCTCCTTGCCTCCAAAATGACATCCAACACTTGTTTACTGAGGGATGGTAATGGAGAGATTAGGTAATTAGCCAGGCTGCCAGGTTCAGGGTTTGAAGCTGGGGGTGCAGAATCTGGCTCTCCTGCTGAGACAGCAGGGTAGGGGTCTGAGGTAGGTGCCATGGGGCCAGCTGTGACACACTGTACAAGAGGGGGTACCAGTGTTGGCGTGGCCAGTCTGGTGCAATCAGTATCATCCTTGGTTTGTCCTATTTGATCTTTAGTAATACACTGGAGAGGAGAGGCAGAGGAGGAAAGGCATAAACTGATAGATTTTTCCAGCTGAAGGACAGAGCATTCACTTTCCAAGCTTGTTTGTGGGGAGCCCTTGTGCAGAATTTGTCCAGTTGGTAGTTCTGGGGGGGAGGCAAACAGGTCTGTATCTGGGATCCCCCATATGTTGATCACCATGTTGAAAATCTTTGGTTCCAGTTTACACACTTAGGTCCATGAGATTTTTGCTTAGTTCGTCTACCAGTTTATTTAGTTTTCCTAGCAGGAATTGAGCCTGTAGATGAACTTGGTAGCTCAAGGCTGTGTTCCACAGAGCAATGGCTAGTCTGCAGAGGGGGTAAGAATGGGTACCCCCCCCTGCTTGTTTATGTACCACATAACAGTGGTGTTGTCCGTCTTTACCATTAATTTTCCTGGAAGAATGTGATCTTTGAAGGCCGTCAGAGCATTCTGTACAGCTAACATTTCTTTTTGATTGATATGCAGGTGCATTTGACTTGGGTTTCATTTGCCCTGAATGTACTTCCCTGACAGGTGAGCCCCCCCCCCCCCATGCATAGCCTGATGCTTCTGTTGTTAGGGTATGGGTGGCAGGGGGTAGAGTGGATGATAGTCCCTTGTTTTGGGGGCAGACCTCTGCCCACTGAAGGAATTCTAACTGTAGACAAGGTATGATAGGAATCATTGCTTCTAGATCCTGAAAATGTTGACACCATAGGCTTTTTAGATACCATTGTAATTTCCTCATATGCAGTCTTGCATATGGAATTAGTAGAATGCACGAGGCCATGAACCCCAAGGCTTGCAGTATTTGCCTTGCAGACATCAGGGTTTTTGTGGCCACAAGTTTGAAGTAAGTTTGTCAAATGAATTTGTTTCTCTGGCATGAGGAAAGCCATCTGGGAAGTTGTGTTCAAGCTTGCTCCCAGGAATATAATTTGTTGACAGAGTACCAGCTGTGATTTCTTTTCGTTTATGGTGTACCCCAGACAAGTTAACACCTTTTGTACAAATGCCAGATGATTCAGAAGTATGTCCTGGCTTTCTGCTTGAATTAGACAATTGTCCAGGTATGGGTATAATGGGTATATCTGAATATTTCTTTGCCTGCAAAATGCAATGACTGGAGCTAGGCACTTTGTGAATACCCTGGGTGCAGTAGATACGCCAAAGGGCAGTGCAGAGAACTGATAGTGCATTCAGCCTGCTTTGAAGCATAGGTATTTTCTGCAAGATTCCCTGATTGAGATGTGCAGGTAGGCTTCCTTTAAATCCAGTGTTGCCAACCAGGCATCTTTGCCTATCATAGGAAGCAACTGGTGAAGAGTTAGCATCTTGAATTTTTGGAATCACCAGAAAGGTGTTTAGGATAGACAGGTCCAGGATAGGATGCCATGAGCTATCTTTCGTGGGTACCAGGAAAAGTCTTGAGTAGAAACCTTGTCCTTTTCCTCTTCTGGTACAGTCTGAATACCCCTTAATCTTAAGATAGAGAGTACTTGCTTTTGAGCCTCTGCCCACTGATTTGGGGGTAGATCTGGCCAACCGTTTGGGGTTGGTAACATGTGGAATTGAAATCTGTATCCTTGAGAAACTATGTTTAAAACCCATTTGTCCTGGGTAATGAATTCCCAGTTTTTTGCTTGCAGAGCAATCTTTCCCCCTAAAGGAACAGTCAGTTGTGAAGTGCTTGGAAGTTTTAAAGTTAAGTAATTGAGACAGCTTACCATAGGGGGGAGTTTTACTACTCCCTGATTTGGAAGTGGGAGCCCACCACTGCTTAGTCCTGTGCGTATCCTGGGACTGAAGCCTGGGTGTTCTTCTGGTTCTGGGTTTGAACTGAGAAGGCCTGGAAGAGGCAGGAAAGGACCAATTTTTTTGAGGGCCAATGCCTACTAAATCTAGGAGGCTGCACTTGTAAGAAATCTTTAACAGTTTGCATAGATTTAGCTTTTTCCTCCATCTTTTTAAGAACTTCTGCTTTGTCGCCAAGCAGGCAATCCTGATTTAAGGGAGCATCCAGCTCCTTAAGCCAAGCGTGCCTTCTAAGTACAGACCAGGTGACAGCCGCCCTGCAAGATGCCTCTAGTGGATCAAAACCACATTGCAAAGTATGTTTTCCAACCTGTTCAGCAGAATGCATTAAATCCTGTAAATCCTTTTTTTCAGCACAATCAGAAATCAATATAATTTTCTGTTTAAGCAATCCAATAATATGCTGCTGATACTTTAACATATGAAACTTACAATTTAAGGCCCTGATGTCCAAGGTTGCAGAGGTGTATACCTTCTTACCCCATCTATCCAGGACCCTGGAATCTCTATCAGAGGGGGTAGGATTTTTGGCAGTAGTAGCGTTAATGCCCTTGGGTTCCTGTGAAATGGTCTCAGGATCTGCAGTAGGATTTTTAAAAAGGAACTTGTGAGAATCAGGAACCCTATAATATCTATCAGGTTTTCTGAGAGCAGGAGTTAAAGAGTCAGGGGCCAAGCAAGATTTCGAAAAGGCATCATCAAGGGGATTGGGAGGGTGGCCTAATGGTTAAGGTTGTTGCCTTACAAACACAAAGTGCAGCGTTTGAGTCTCACAAGGGATAACTGGCTAGGCTTAAAATGGCTCGCAAGGGCAGTTAGCTTAGTACTAATCTATGAACCTATGAACAATGTCCAGCACAGGAGGGAATAGTTAAAGGCCTGTGTTGGGGCAAGAGTAAGAAATCTCTAGGCCTCTTTTTAGAATCAGAGCAATCCTGGCTTTCCCAGTGAAAATGCTCCCTAAGAGTATGCAAGGTTTCACAAAAAGAACAATCCTCTGGGGGAGAAGCCGAGGGAATAGAGTCCTCTGCATCAGAATCCTCATAGGTAGATAAGGGTAAATCCTGGTCATCAGAGGAGACAGAAATTTCAGAATCCTGGTCAGAAGTATCATAAACAAATTCAGTCCTAGGTCTCTTAGTGGGGGAAGGTTGGCTTCCCCGGATTACAATAATAAGATCTTCAGCATTCTTATCATTTGTTTTTTAGGCATAGGGGCCTGACAATGCAGTCTGGGTGTCAGTTTTCTAGGCATGGATCGAGTTTTAAGCCTTGAAGAAGAAGATGGCATCAGTTTAATATGCAAGTCAGTAGGCCTGAATACACCCTCAGAAACCGGTGGCTGCACAGTGGCTCCGGACCCACCTAAGGTAGAGACATCCGCAGGATCCACAGTTGAAGCATCTCGCGGCATACTAATGGGTCTCAGTAGAAGCCTACAAATCTGAAGTAGCGGGAAAGTGCCTCACTGAGTACTGGCAAACTGGCGACTAGCTTAGGGAAAGCGTCATCAGCAACTTTGGACCTAGATGGCCTGTCTCTGTCTTTATCTTTGCATTTTTTTGGAATGTCAGTAGTTGGGTGAAGACACATCTGGATAACTGAACCAAGTACCAAAATATTTAGAAGTGAAAATGTACTGACGATTAATAGTTCATGGTTTAAATAAGGCACAAAACCTACAGTGAGGTATACTGTGGTCAGGGCCTAGGCAAGGAATACAGTACAAATGAAAATCTTTACGAGGTATTTTATTTCCACAAGAAATACAATTATTTACTTTTACTGACATCAGATTAGAGCAAGAAAAAGTTTCCCCAACGGGGTACTTAGCTTTAGTTGAAGACTTCAGTTCTGAAACTCGAAAACGAAAATTTCAGGAGTCAGCCGACCGGCACTTGCAAACTGCTTCTGCTTTGGGCACCGCACAGCAAGAAAGACTGATGTAATGGTGTCGGCTGCATGCTTTATACCCCTGACTACCTGACGTCATGAAAGATGAGACAGCAACCAATGCAGGACACAAGACTTTGAAAATCAGACCGACTGAGGGCTACTGCAAGCAGATAACCCAAATGTGATGACTGCAACAGTGAAACATGAAGAACATCTGTTATTTAACCACGCAGACCACAGGGGAAGTCTCTCCCCAGCTGTGAGACAGAACATATTTGAGGTCATGACATCATCACTGTAAGTTGTTTGAGCTAAAAGTAATGGAGGAGACCTCTTGCAATGTTATTGTATACATTAAAACTGTGGTGGATGTAATTCAGCATAGCAGTATACTGACATGCACTCATACTATTCAGTCACTTTTTGTTTTTAACACCTACCTATATAAGTACACAATTGATGGGATATTGTCTCAACTGCACCTGCCACAAGAGAAGCATTGCTACAAATATGAGACAGGGTCTTTTTGAAGGTATTATATCATCTTAGTGCTGCAAGGATTATGTGTGCCTTTGAAATAACTGAAAGAGTGGTGTGCTTTGTCTCCGTTCCAACATATTCCACTATGGTAGGTGTATCCAACTACGCATGTTGCATAATACATTCATCCCTGTGACTGTAAAAGCACAATTCTGCACAATGCATAGACAATGTTGGATTTAAACTCATGGTTTAATAAGCCACATCAGATATGTGGGTGTCACCATTCTTACCTACATGTACATTTATTTATTTATTGACGTTTGTTAACCGGGTTAGTCCAACTGGGCTTGTGGCCCATTTTCAGTGGAGACCCAAGGAGAAAAGCTCCAACAATACATTTCTATTACAAAGTATCATATTAATACAAAAATAATGAGGTGAGAAGCAATTATACAGAGCAAAAATTTTACAACTGTTGAGTACATACATACAAGTTAAAGTTCCAAGTATGTAGAAGGAGCCAAAAAAAAGACATTAAGAAACATATAATTTTACATTGATATAATGCATTAGGTAGAGAAGTAAAACAAAGCAAATATATATTTTTGCTGTTTGTGTGGAATTATGCTAATACCTTATGAGAGGTGAAAGGGGGGACTAAGTAGGGTCCTTAATAAGGAAGAGTGTGGGGGGAACTAAGTGGGGTCATTGCAAGGGCAGGTCATGGAATTAAGACAATATGCTTTTAGTTTGGTTTTAAAGTGGGAGGTGTGTGAAATTGCACATAAGTCAAGGGGAAGTCTGTTCCAGGCATGGGTGACAGAGTGTTTATAGAGTAGTTTGCCTACAGACTTTGTTGGGTGGTAAATATCAAGTAGTTGTTGATTAGAAGTACGGAGGGTTCGGGATGGAGTGTAGATAGAGACTAAGGCAGAGAGAGATGGACAGAAGAAGGGTTTATAAAGGATAGAGTGAAGCATGTGAAATTAACACACACACACACACACACACACACACACACACACACACACACACACACACACACACACACACACACACACACACACACACACACACACACACACACACACACACACACACACACACACACACAATCTGACACAAATGAGTCTGTGGAGTAATGTCTGAGTTTGAACTGACTAAAATCACAAACTAGAGGACTTTGCATGAATCACAAGCATCACAGGAGACATTTGTTTATAAGAGTAACAGTGTGCATTTGAAAGGATGACAGCACCACTGGTTTCTTGGATGATGTGTGTGTTAAAAGGGACTGAAAGTGGTGGTAAAACCCACTACCATAGCATATCTATGGGTGAAGCCATTCCTACCTAGCACATGAGAGAGTGAGATACACACTCATAGTACTCACCCACTGTTGGTTTCAAACCACCTACCTATCTAGTTACACAACCTGTAGAAAACAGTATCAACAGCAAGTGCCACAATACTGTGATAGTGCACACTTAGAAGGATGACATCATCAATATATTGCACAGAATGCATTTTGGCTAAAAAAAGCATCAGATTGATGGGAAAGCCATACACTGGTTTAAATATTTCTCCTGAGTGGAAGTGTCCACATCACATGTGTGGTTGAAGCCTGTCCTATGTAGCAATACAGACTCACACTCATACCAATTCCATAGGGTTGCATTCAAACCAACTACTTATGAGTTACATAATCTAGTATACACATTATCAACCACAAGTGCCACAGCAGAAGTCTTATTACAACACTGAGACAGTGCACAAGGATTACTTTAACAGTGTATTGCATGGAATGTGTTTTGGCTAAAAATGCAACAGATTGATGGCCTTTCCCAGTGTAAATATGCCTCCTAAGTGGAAGTGTATACAAAGGATCTTTTGATGAAGCCAATTCTACCTGGCACTGCTGCCACTTAACACACTCATAGCATTTATGCAATGCTGGATTCAAATGACCTATCCATCTAAAACACAATCCAGTATGAACCACAAGCACCACAGAACAACTCTTAATGTAAGTGTGAGGAACAGCACATTTGAAAGTATAACCTCACCAGTGTGTATCAGAAAAAGTGTTAGTGTTAAAAGTGTAATGAACAGATACGGAAACACTCTCCCAGTGTAAATGTCTCTTCTGAGTGGAAATGTATACATGAGGTATGTTGATGAAGCCATACTAACCTGACACTGACACACAAATACACTAGTTCAACACTATTGGATTTAAACTGTCTGTCCTGTTACACAATCTAAAGTACACAGCATCAACTGCAAGAGCCACAAAAGTCTAACTATAACAATTAGAGAGTTCAATTTTGAAAGGATTACTTTTATCAGTTTGTTGCAGAGAAGATGCTTCTAATAAAAATGGAAGAAACTGACGTGGGATCCCTCCCCCAGTTTTAATGTTTCTCCTTGAGTGGAAAAGTATACCCCAGATTTGTTGTTAAAACCATTCTTACCTGACACACACACATATGCACACAAACACACACACACACACACACACACACACACACACACACACACACACACACACACACACACACACACACACACACTAGCTCACCACTGTTGGATTTAAACCACCTACCAATCTAATTACACAATCTACAGAACACAATCCCGGGATTCATGAAAGCTCCTTGCAAGAATAAGTCTATTCTTGCATGGAGTGGATCATGCCTGTGCAGCACAGCAGCACACCTTGCATATTCAAGGCTCCTCCTCTTTATAATGAGAACACAAAAGACAATTTATAAAATCCAGCCAACCTTTCATGTGACCTATAACCTGTACAATTTACATTGTAAAGCAAACAAAGCTGTTAGGGGAACAATTATGACACATAATCACACAACAACCTAGATGCATATGTGTGCACAGGCTGAAGCTAATTCTGCATTGATGCAGCTTTCAATATAACTACATCAGTACATCTTATTGGGTACACCTGCCATCAATTACAGAGACTCTTTGATTAACAGCAAATAATGGTCAGCTATCCTACCATGATTATCCTAACATGTACCCATTTGCCTGCTACAGCAACAGCCATGGTTTGCTTACAGCTGATGAAGCTGCTAAGGGATAACATTTCTGAGATGTATCAGCCTGGAGAAGGGTACCAAAACATTTCCACAGCATTGCATATACCATGAAACACAGTGCAGACAGTCATCAAAAGGTGGTGAAAATATAGAGCTACATTGACATTCCTACAAATTATATAAGACTACATCACCACAACTGGCCAGGGAAGCTGCCATGAGCCCTACAACAATAGTGAAGGAGTATCAGGAATCTCCAGCAATTACTGGGTCTGTACTACATGTGATAACAATCTTCTGTGGTCTCCATATGTCTTGACTATAGGGTACGTTTGGAGGATGGCAGCAGTTCCTCACAACAAACAATATCCAGGCCTAGATAAAGTGAGAAAACAATACAGCAGGTCTTCAAAGAGCAAGTGGGAAATGTGTTATGGTCATATGGGATCAAGGTTGAACGCTGGCCACAATCTTGACAGGTTTGTTTGGCAATAACACCACTGCACATCACCACAAAAACAATACCCCCATGGTGAAGCATGGTGATGGACGTGTCCTGCATTGGGGTTGCTGTTCACATGCTGGAATTGGGGCTGTAGCCAAGTAGGAGGGGATTTTGAACAGTTCCAAACACTGGACCCTTCTGGCTCCAATCCTTCTGCCATTTGCCACATAGCTGTGAATGGAGAGGGATCCCACCTTTACACAACGGTGGCCAAAACCATACATCCAAATCAACAACAGGATGGCTTCACCAGAACACACCTACATTCAATACAAAATATGCAGGGTGACCTGAAGAAGGCAGGGCACAGGAGAAGCACATGCAATCTGACAGAGGTGGAGGTGTTTTGCAAGGGAGAGTGTGCAAACATTGGAAAGTCAAGATGTGCCGTGCTGAGGGACACCTTCACAAGAGGACTGAATGCTGTGATTAAATCAAAAGGTGCTTTAACAGAGGATTATTTTAAGGGTGCACACACTCATGCAACCAGCCTAGTGCACCTATTTCATTTACCATATGTTACCCGTAACTGATGTGTATGTTCTTCAGTCAGATTGCACAGGTTATATGTCATATGCAATGAGGGAAATGTTATAACCTGATTTCTGAGGTCTCATGTGATATATCACAAAATCCTGGCATGTTAACAGAGGTGTGTACACTAACTATATCCACTGTAAGCTTGGGAAGTCTTTTGAGTAACCAGCTTTGTTTTGACATACATGTACTGCAGGTTATGCAGTCTGCACCTCAAATGACAACATTAATTAGTGACACCAATTCACATGCCATCCCACTAATGTATCAGACAAACATAAGAGTTATGAGAAACAGACCAAACATATGAGCTACACATCTAGACAGTTAGCAAAACTCTGTACAGTCTGGAGGTATGTTCTGTAGGAGTTGCCACAGTGCTATACAGGTGAACAGCAATAATGTTTACATAGGTGCAGTGTGTGCTAGCTGAAGGCCCATCAGCTACTAACACCACTCATATATCCCAGAGGTGTATATTAGTATAACAGTACATGGAAAGGGCTGCACTGCATGATGCTGAGGGTCTGTCCAGAGTGTGTATGTTATTGTCTGACTGTGTCATTAATGTCATCAGTTGACTAATGTGAGGTCTGTGTGATGCCCTTGAGGCACCTCACCTGCATGTGTGTGTGTGTGTGTGTGTGTGTGTGTGTGTGTGTGTGTGTGTGTGTGTATATATATATATATATATATATATATATATATATATATATATATATATATATATATACTAGCAAACCTTATAATACAGGTAGTAATTTACATATGTTGTCTATTCCTCATGGGTGGACATGGTGGCCACAGTCCCTCCCGTGCTCGTTCTGATGTTAGTGTCTCTGCAGACTCTGACCATGATGATGTTCCTATTGAGGCACAGATGGGGTTGTCAGGGGCTGAATCTGTGCCATAGATTGGCATCCCACTGTTGTCAATCACCATCCCTGCACACAGTCACTGCCCAAACATACCCTGTCACCAGTGGCCACAGATAATGGACAGTTGGCAGGTGGTGGCATAGAACAGGCTAGTGTGGTGACTATGGTGAGTGAGGGTGCAGGCACTAGCCATGGCCAGAGTGCTGGTGAGGTCACACACAGGCAGATGGACAGGGGTGCTCGGAGGAGTACTGCAGCCCGTCATGCCTCTGTTGCAAGTGCTACAGCAGCAGTCACCAGACACATGTTTTTGGGCCATAATGGTGGCACAGGCACGTACTGAACGTAACACCAGACATATATGCAGGGTCATGGATGAGCACATCTCTGGCATCTGTGGTGATATTTGTGAACTCACTGTGGCCACCCGTCGTGAGCAAAATGAGGTCACAGATAGACAGTAGGGGGAGACCTTGGCAGTTTTCAACCATGGAATATCTGTGCTTGAGCATTTGGCAGGGGATAGTCAGCCACCACAGGGACATAGGTCAACACCACGACCAGAAGAAGGTCTACATGGTCATGCACCATCAGGTTCCCACAGTGACAATACCACCAGCACTACTGAAGGGGGTATGCTGTCCATGCCACGATGCAGCAAGCCATGGGCACATGGTCCTCGCCATTCCCAGCAGGGATGTGGATCCAGTAGACAGCAGTCACCATCGGGGAGTAGTACTGCATCTGGACTTGCCCCTGGTGGTGCTGGTGAGACCCCTGGCAGGACCAGTTTCCATGTACTTCGCAGGAGACAGTAAACTGTACACCCTGCCATGTACGGCCCACAGCGGTCCACAATACCTCTGTGCAGGGTGGGCCACATGCCATGACTGTGTGCATACAAACACGCACAGATCACCATCAGACAAGTTGCCTACACACGCACACACCACCCCTGCACAGCCCATTTAATGAACACCACTTAAACACGCACACAAGATGTCAACCTTATGGCCCAGCCTAGGCCTCTGGCAGACCCACACAACACCACTGTGTATATGATGATACCTGTGCCACATCCCTGCCATCAATACCATTGGTGCAGGGACATACTAATATAGGTCTGATGCACAGGGTGAATTTAGTACAGTATAGCTAATTAATGCTGTATTAGGTGCTGTCATCTGGCATTTGTAATGGGTACACATCAGAGTGTGTGCACCTTTTCAGCCATGATGCATTACTGGTGTTGGTAATGCTATGTGAATTTTGTTTGTGTTCCAGGTGTCTATGTGTCAGCAGGATGTGTCCCTGCAGACATCACCGATGAAGAGTATGGCAGTGTGGTAACACATCAGCCATGTCATAGACAAAGGAACAGCTGTATCTGCACACATTTCTCAGGTCTGTGTAACAGTTATTGCATGTTCCTTGCAGCTTATAGGGCTGAGGGGTTGTAGATAAGTCTATGATGGTTGACATTAGCTCTTGTAGAGTGGACAATGGTAAGTGTAGTGTGTGGAACACACCTCAGATTGCTAACTCCCACAACCCCAGAGGATATTGTGTCAACAAAACAGACAGAGAATACTGTTCACACACACACACACACACACACACACACACACACACACACACACACACACACACACACACACACACACACACACACACACACACACACACACACACACACACACACACACACACACACAGGATCATAGTTGCCAGTGTTGTGTTTGGAACCCCTACTCATCAAGTTGTGGTACCACACTATTATGCGATTATTGCAAGTAGCACAGGACTACTAGTGTGATGAGTGTTATAAGTTACCTGAAAGGTGAACCACAATCTGTTGCTATGATGGCTTAGTGGTTAACTACTGTGACTATAGTGTACAGGGTCCTGGGTTTGAGCCTTGTTGAGACAGTTTATTTTCTCTGGCTAGGCTTATAAATGCCCTAGGGCAGATAGCCTAGTATCAACCTATGAACCTAAGAGCATCACATGGCCTTGTGAGGTATGGCAATTGTGGGTGTACTGGGTGTGAGAGTACTTATAATAGTGTCACATACACGTCTACACATTCACAACCACTGCTATACACACCAGTGCGCATGTGCGCACACACACACACACACACACACACACACACACACACACACACACACACACACACACACACACACACACACTTGCCAGTACTGACATTAGCAGCCCATCCTATCTTGTTAGTTGTACCATACTGTTCCATAATGTTGCACAGGCTTATAGGGCTGAAGAGTGTCTACAGATATTACTACGGTTGATGTGAACAGCAGACCTCATACAGTAGACCTAGAAATGTGTACTGTGAGTACCATGGCATAAAGTATGAAACCCTGGCTATCCAATGGATGTCATTCTCACACAAACACACAAGATACTCTTCTCTCACACACACATAAATTTGCCAGGACTGAGATTAGAACTCCTACCTATCTTTTTATTGCTACTACATTGTTGCACATTTATTGCATGCTCCACAGAGGTTATGGGGCTGACACTTGTCCTAAGGTACTTCTAAGGTGAAGGACATCACCAGGCATTGCAAATTATGAGAATGGGTGATGTACTGGGTGAAAGAGGCCACAAAATACTGTAACCTACACATATACACACACACAAAAAATACACACTCTCACACACACACACACACACACACACACACTCACACACACACACACACACACACACACACACACACACACACACACACACACACACACACACACACACACACACACACACACACACACACACACACACACACACACTTGCCAGTACTGACATTAGCAGCCCATCCTATCTTGTTAGTTGTACCATACTGTTCCATAATGTTGCACAGGCTTATAGGGCTGAAGAGTGTCTACAGATATTACTACGGTTGATGTGAACAGCAGACCTCATACAGTAGACCTAGAAATGTGTACTGTGAGTACCATGGCATAAAGTATGAAACCCTGGCTATCCAATGGATGTCATTCTCACACAAACACACAAGATACTCTTCTCTCACACACACATAAATTTGCCAGAACTGAGATTAGAACCCCTACCTATCTTTTTATTGCTACTACATTGTTGCACATTTATTGCACGCTCCACAGAGGTTATGGGGCTGACACTTGTCCTAAGGTACTTCTAAGGTGAAGGACATCACCAGGCATTGCAAATTATGAGAATGGGTGATGTACTGGGTGAAAGAGGCCACAAAATACTGTAACCTACACATATACACACACACAAAAAATACACACTCTCACACACACACACACACACACACACACACACACACACACACACACACACACACACACACACACACACACACACACACACACACACACACACACACATTTGCCTGGACTCATATTAGAATCCCTAGCTATGTAGTTATTGGTATTATGGTGTTATCACGTTACTGCACACACCACAGAGCTTATAGGTTGAAGAGTGTCCCAAGGTATCTATATAGTGTATAACATCAACAACACTTGTAACATATGGCAATGGTAGTTGTACTGCATGAGACGGGCCTCCAACTACTTTCACCCAGATGTTTACACACTCACAAACACTTTTAAACACATTAATGCCCACACACATTTGTACTGAGATCCATAGGTGCAAAGCTTCATAGGTGTGTACTAGGCAAATGGCCATGGAGGCTTTACAAGACTAGCCCATGGGAATACCCTGGCATCATGCACCTGACAATACTCTCCAGTGTGTCTGCTGAGTATAGTCACTGGAGTGATCACCAGGGTGGGTATCCTATTCCCCATGCACTACTCCAGATTTCTCTTGAAGAGGGCCAGTGATGTGCTCTGCTTGACATGTATGTGATGTCTATTCTGTAGCGTGGCCAGTCTCTGGGTTGTGAACCTATCCCTCCAGCATGTCCTGTTGATTGGGAGGATGGGGTTGAGGTCTCTGGGGCATGTGGTGTGGACAGATTGCTTTGCTCATATGTATCATTCCTAACTGAGTTGGGTCAGACATGGCTGAGTAAGTCAGGCAGAGATTGCACCTACATAGTCAATATGTGACAAAGATTCATTGGAGTTATTGGAGTCTGTCCATATAGGATGAGTGTGTAATCCCTAAGATCCTGCTTGTGAGGTACATTTGCAGCCTCTCCTGTTGTTGCAAGTTCCAGTGTGGTACATGGCAAATGGGCTATAGTACACACTGAGCAGAGAGTACAGAGAAACACTGTCCTTTTACTTCCTGGATTCAACACCCTTAGTCAGGGGAAGTGATACATGGAAGGACTTTCGGAAGACAGTGGCACTGTGATGGTCAATAAAGAGCTCACTGTTAACCTGTGTTCCCAGTACTCTTATACCAACATCAGTGTTCAGTGGACTACCATCAATGTATTACTTTATGGGAACCATGTTGTACCCAAAGGGGATGGCGGCACATCATCTGGCATTGAGCTAATATCCAGGGTTCTCACAACAGTGATAGGTCTCGGAGAGGCCTTTGTGTAGGAAGTCAACCTCATATGGGGGTGTAATAATAGCACCAACCTTGTAGTCATCTGCAAACATTGTGAGCCAGGGAACCTTCATATTGGGCTGGTCCTCAGAGGTGTGGATCACAAACATGAGGTGACCCAGGTCCACAACCTGTGGGACTCCACTCATGAATGTTGAGCTGTCTGACATGCAGTCCACTGCTTTTAAACTGTGGGTTATATTTGTGATCCAGTTTGCAGGCCACCTACTGATAAAGGGGTTGATGCCTACCTGAGTGTGTTTGTGTATGATTTCTGAGTGGGGAGTGGTATCCAAGGACTAAATGGGCTGCATATCTTGTTATCTATTACATACTGTCACATAGTTATGGCACAAAGCTTATAGGGCTGCAGAGTGTCTACAGCGCCCTCTACAGTGGTTGACTACTGTGGGCCTTGTAATGTGGACACTGGTACATGTACTAGGTGGGCAATAACAAAAAATAGCAAAATCCACCCCCCAATGTATATGGTTCTCACAGAAGCACAACAATCCCCCCACAGACAGGATACTGCTCTTGTGTGCATGCACACACACACACACACACACACACACACACACACACACACACACACACACACACACACACACACACACACACACACACACTTGCCTGGACTGAGATTAGAACCCCTACCTACCTATCTATTTATTGCTACTACAGTGTTACACAGTTATCACATGTGCCACAGAGCTTATAGAGTGAAGGTTGTCCAAAGGTACTTCTAAGGTGAGAAACTTCACCAGCCCTTGTAAAGTATGGCAGTGGGTGATGTACTGGATGAGAGAGGCCACAAAATACTTTAACCTACACATATACACACTTACACCTTTGCCAGTACTGGGATTAGAACTCCTACCCAACTAGTTATTTATACTATAGTGTTACACAATTATCACATGCGCCACAGAGCTTACTGGGCTGAGGGCTGCCAAGAGGTAAATCTAAGGTGACAGACATCTTCAGGACTGCTAAAGTAGGGCAATGGGAAGTGCACGGGGTGGGACAGGCCTGTTAATTCCTAGAGACTATTGACAATTCTCTAAGTGTAGGAGCATGCCCAGTGTGACCTTCTATCATAAATGTGGGACTCCATTCCAGGGAATGTTGTACTCCAGTCCAGTGTTTTTTGTGCTACAGCCATACCTCTTAACCTGTTGGTGCAGGATATCTGGACATAGCCTATACAATTGTGAGACAATGGGATATACAGCAATTGTCACTATTTCTCTTAGTAATGTATGAGTTGTTAGGGTTACTGTGTTTGTTTTAGCAGACATCTGACATATATGACATTTGACACTGTCAGGTATTGTTTCAGTATCATGTGACATACCTGTTCAGCTCATCATAGTGATTTACCACAGCAATACAGGATGAATAATGCACACACCAATTTTATTGGCCAAATGCTAGGCATTCTTGCACAATCCAGCCTGTTGAGAGGTGTGCCTACAACCAATTGACTGCTGGAGCTGTGGAAATGGTCCAGCATCGTGGATATATATTGCAATGGTGGAATCTCTGTGCATTTCTGTTCTGGCATGGTTTGATTTCCAGTCCACAGTTGGGTAATGTAAGTCAGGCAGGATCAGGGTGAGAAACATATTCCAGATAGATTTATAGGGGATAAGATATGTGTGGGGATGTCCTGGGTCAGATATTTTGGCCTGTAGCTACCAGTACTTTGCATAGGGGTCTTCTCAAGGATTGACTGCACTTGGAAGGTCTTGTGTGTGTCAGACTGTTTGACCAGCCTTGAGGTGTGTGTGTGTGTGTGTGTGTGTGTCTCACATATATGTATGCCCTGCCTCATTTGGCTTGGGTGGCCACATTTTGGGGTCAGGATGTTGTATAGGATGTGTGATCAGGGAAGGATGTGTCATTCCCCATGGCTGTGGGCCAGGTTTCTATGGATGCAGACATATCACCATCTTCCAGGGTTAGGACTGCCTGCAATGAGTGCATTCCCATGTTTAGACTCCTAGCCCTGTCGACTGTACAGAGTTTCACAGAATGTCCGGATTCATGACTCATATATCTGGCTGGTTACCCAAACAAGTGTGGTCTTCAAGCAAAAGTGTTTTGCAAGTCACTCAGGGTTGAAGTCAGATATTACTGACAGTTGACAATGCAGTTTCAGACTTCATAACCTTCACACATTCCATGTTAATACAAACATTCCATCAACTTTCTAACATTATTAGAGCAGTATTTCAAAGTTGTACTCCTCTTTGGACCTTTATCACCCCATTATTCATGACTTTTTTCCAGATTTCTTGCTCTCTGAGGCTGGCAGGTTTGCTTCTAGCAGTTATCAGCATGGCCTTTCTTTGCATTTTGTTGACTGAGTTATGTTGGTTTTATGGACCCCATGACACTCCCTATAAGGACACTGTGGGTGAAGCATGGGCCTTTGCCAGAGGCTTGCAGGCCAGGTGTGACAGTTGCAGGACATCTGTAGCAAGGCAGTGCATTCTGCTGATCATATGTTCACAGGCTGCCAGGCAGTAAACACCCCCAGAATGGCACCAGTAAGTTGACTGGGTGTTACTGAAAATTGCTTTCTGTTTGTATTGAGCCATCAGTCTGTGCGAAGGCTGGATGCTGCTTAAGGCTAGGGACGTGTTACTGCTTATCTATGGGACTATGGGTGGGGGGCACACCTGTACACAGTACACATTTGCACAGACTGTGCTGATATTTGCTTAACATTTTGGTCCCATTTAGCATAGTGGTGTACCCTATCTTTGAGACTACAAACATTACAGTATCAACTACAGGTCAGATTGTTATGGTATACACATTTTTATTTTCTGACTTCTTACCTTTCAGAGCCATACTGCCACTGCCAGACCTGCTGTGATATCACTGTGTAGATCTGTAGGTGGGAATTTCATGGATGTCATAATTTGGAGGGCTTTGCCAGACATTTCTGTATGGCTTGCTACAGCTGATCTGCTGGGTGAGAGTGGGGGTGAGTATGGGACCCCCACTTTGACATCCATGCATGTGAACTATGAGCCCCCCAGTTATTTCGCTCACCACATATACTGCAGTGGTATTTTTCAACTAGGGTGGTACTGCATAGTGTGAGTAAGCCAGTACTGGGCATACACTTCCTGCTGTCCCACATAGCTGTCAGTTGTCTGCTGCTATCCCAGTACGCCACCCCATTCCCTTGCCTGCTGGCATTAATACCATAGATATGCTATCAGACCATTCTACTCCATTCATTTATTGTTTAGAAGACTGACTTACCTTGTGTCTGAGGCAGTTGTAAGGACGGTGCTTGACTAGGAATGACTATGTTGAATGCACCCAGTACACTGCCTATATATGGTAAGATATAGGTGGTGTGATGTTTGGCATCCATTTTACTGTGTGTGTGAGTCGGACAGAGATATCAGTCCATGGGTCCCTACGGTGTCAGTGTATGTGCTATGCATTGCCTCTTTGTCAAGACCAGAGTATACTGGATATGCCTCCATCTGCCTTCAGGGGAAGGCTCAGGATGTTCCTCCTCCATGTCCCTCTGCACCTGTGGAGACCTTGGCAATGGTGGGAGGCTGTATGGCCCTTCACTGTTTTGTTCCTGCTGCAGCTGTTTCCACAGGATCATATTGTGTAGCATGGCACATACTATGACCATGTGTGCACATGTGGCTGGAGAGTACTGCAAGGCTCCACCAAATATGTCAAGGCAGTGGAGCTGTGACTTGAGCATCCCAAACACATGCTCTATAATGATCCTGGCTTGTGCGAGTACCTCATTATGGCATTCTTGTGTGGGTGTGTTTGCATTTATGATAGGTGTCATCAGCCATGGCTCCAGTGCATAGCCAGCATCCCCCACCAGGTGGCCATACGGGATGTCCCCTGGCAAATGCCTGGTACAGCTGTAATGAACACTAGATGTGGGAGTCGTGATAGCTTCCAGAGCTGCCAGCACACACATTCATGATAGCACCCTGGGCATCACACATGACCTGGCAGTTGATTGAGTGGAAACCCTTGCGGTTTAGGTAGACCCTACCCTGGTCACCGGGTGGTGCTTTGATGTGGATGTGCGTACAGTCTATGGCACCCAGTACCTCCAGATATTCTGATACATGGTGGAAGAGAGGCATATTGCTGGTTCTCTCCTCATGGATGCTGGGGAAGTAAATGTGCTCAGTGGCATGTGGTTGCATGGCATCCAGGAGCTGGTGGAGTATCCTGGATGCAGATGCTTGTGAAAGCCCCATGATATCCCCAATTGGTCTATGGAAATTTACCTGTAGCTAGTATTCTTAAGGCTACATATACCTTGGTATCCACTGGGCTAGCTTCTCCACTGTTGGTTCTGGGTCTAAGGTGAGGCTGGCACAGCTCAAAGAGTTGCTGAAGTTTGTCCCTGTCCACCCTGTAGAGCTCAACTATCTCCAGATCACCTAGCCCCTGATAGGTTACCCAGGGTCTGAACACTCTTCTCCTCCTCCTTGGTCTGAGACAGTTGTCTGCATTATCCTCATCAGTGCCTTCGGCCTCTTGCACATGCTGATAGCTCAAAGCAACAGCAGCCTCTAACATATTTTGTAAGTTTTGTTAGTTAAAATTCCCCCATATGTGTACACCTATGTTGCAGAGTGTGTGGGGAAAAAACAGACTGGAATGTGTTTACGTAGTTTATAGTGGTGTGCTGCAGATGCTGCCTGTGTGATTGGCTGACTTTGAGACATTCCATTTGCCAGCTATTTTACTTGTAGTTGAATGCCTGTATTTTTCTATTTCCCTTTTTGTTTTATTTTCACTTGCCATTTCCGCCCCTTTTAAGCCCCAAGGCATGGCATGCAAACTCGCTGCCTAAATGTAAAAAGTGCTGCTATTACCACCTTTTTTTTAAGTCCCAGTGCATGCCACACACACCCGTTTAGCTAAGGTAAGCACATTTTAGCAGAAATGGCCCTCCCTGGATGCGAACATGGTCTTCATTTCATGGAGTAAGACATTACAGCCTCAGACACACCCCTTTGCTTAGCTGTGCTTAGCTAAGCGCAAACCTGGGCAACGGCGCTCCAGTGTGTTTACAACAAGCATGACATACCCCCTTTTCATGTTAGCTGCTTCTTCTGTCTACACTATCCTGTTCTATCACCTACATGGTTAGGTGCTGTGTGTCGACTTAGAATATTTTGTGATTCAGTAAATTTCCCTTCATTTGCATATCCCACTGCTTTACTCCATAGGTACTGCTCTGAGACGGAGCCTTTCCCCTTGACAATCAATGTTCCCTGGTAATGTTTTGATTCTGCATGCCATTGACTGTAATGGCAAAATGCAGATTTCCACTAAAATTGAGTTTTAATATTTTTTTTTATTTTCGGCACGATCACGTTTGTGTACCCTATGCTTAAACGGCCAAGATCATAAAAAAATAGTTTGATTTTTTTATTAAATTAAACACTTTCCCATGCAAATGGCCATATATTTGGCCATTGGCATGCTAAATGTTATAATACATGCTTTTATTTGAGCTGTCATGCCTCTGTTTTGTTATCTGCAGAAATGTGTTCGGTTAGTAATCGAACACATTTCTGCAACAAGCACTGTTGCTTCATGGATGGCTGCCTGCGTAATTCACCTCATTTGCATGGTTTTCACCAGCAAATAAGGTAATTAGCATTCTGCATGGTTTTCTGTGCAGGAAAAGTGTAGGCAGGCTCATGCACGTCAGAGCGGCTGTTTCCTGGAACATTCGGCGACCATATTCCATGCAGGAGCAGCTGCACTCTTCCTGCACCGAGATTTTTGTTTAATGAATACTGCTGAATATCACCCACAAGTTGCCACAGGAGAAGTCTGTCTTTAAATGTGGGGTACAGCACATTTTTAAGGATTGTCATGTCAGTGTGCTGCAAAGAAGCTAGCATACATGGGTGAAACGGTATGTCCCTTGGCAAGCCAAATTTACTGCAATACGTTGATCACAGGTAATTACATGCTGCTCAGAGAACTTATCTATCCTATCATTTAGGTACATTGCATTCATGTGAGTGATACATAGCTGTTTCAGCATATGGTATATTGATGATAATTACATTTGTGAAACAGAGGATTGCCAACCAAGCATTGCTGAGTGTTTAGCTCAGGATAATTGAAGGCAAATTGTAAGCATTTTTGTGTCATTTTCAATATTTCCTCATGCTTGAACAATGTGCAGTGCAAATAAGACAGGACAAAAATATGACAGTGCACTGCTTAATAGCACTGAGGAAGTATGTGTGAAAAGGTCCCACACCAATCACATCATTTGTAAGTCTAAATGTGCTGGAGTGCAGACAGAACTTTACATAATGAAGTGTTTAGACAGCATCACACAACTCCGCATATCTGGAGCACAACACTTTGTTATGACATACATAGGTACCGGAAGCTGTTAAAGTCTGGGAGGGGGGGGGGTGACAGGGGCACTTAGTGAACTAAAAAGGGTTTTTTTAGTGCATTTTCAGATGCAAGTTTCAATACATTTTTCAAGGAATTTGAGTTTCGAGGGGGAAAAAAGTTTACTGTTGCTCATGCTAAGTCTGTTTTCAATGTGCAACTATTTTGCTTAGCAAATGTTCACTAGTGCCACAAAAAGAAAAATACCCACTGGGTACAAAACTAGTAAGAAACAAAAGGAACCACGTCCAAGGCACTAGGCAGAAACTTTTAATCCAAATGCATCCAAATTCACCAACTAAGCGCTTTCACCATAACAAATGGCTTCTTCTGAAACAGCCATTTGTTATGGTGAAAGCGCTTAGTTGGTGAATTTGGATGCATTTGGATTAAAAGTTTCTGCCTAGGGCCTTGGATGTGGTTCCTTTTGTTTCTTAAATGTTCACCAGTGTTTGTGAACAGATTATGAAAGTGTTTTGTTCTTTGGATAAGATGTTCAACTGAGGCCCAATCTGTCTGTGTTAATGGTAGGTGCTGTGAGATCTTTTACATCCACCTGAGCTATCAAAAAAAAAAAACAGTACGGGGAAGTTCCCCAATGCCCTGGCCAAATTTCCTCTAGAGATATAAATACCACCTCCCCTAAAAATATGCTACTAGCCTAGTAGGACTAACCTGGTCAACAATACCAGTGGGAGTGGGAAGCACTGAGCAGCCTTTTTGTCCGAATTGGTGAAGTTTCAGCCAGAAACTAGTAGTCTATTGGTCGTTTTGGGCCAATTCCTAGCTCCTTTCAGCCCCCTGCTATAAAACACGCTAAACACGTGTTTTCCAGCTTGTACCAACTCTGCACAGATCCTCGTGGTGGCCTGCAGAGTGATCCAAGCAGCAGAGAGCTAAAAGAGTGACTTTCTACCAGATATAAGTATTTTTTGTGGCTTTCCCACTGTTATTAAGCTAGCGACTGCATTTCGCCTGTTTTACTGCTACTTTAAGTGATTTCTGCATTTTACACTGTTTATTGCACTTTAAGTTACTAATTGTTGCAAATTGTTTCTGTAGGCTACACACTAAAGTGCGCTAGCCGATTTGCAGCATTTATAGCATTTACTGTCTGTTTTTTTCCTTATCTCTGTAATAAAACAAAAATCTCTTGTTTTCCCACTTTACTGAACTAGAGTAGTCCAGTTTCAGAGTTGCTGATCCCTGGGCTTTGTTTTTAGTTCCTGTTACTGATCCATTGCCTTATTAGGAAGGAGGGAAGTTTCTTTGCTTACCAGTGGGAGTGGGAAGCACTGAGCGGCCTTTTTGTCCGATTTGGTGAAGTTTCAGCCAGAAACTAGTAGTCCATTGGTCGTTTTGGGCCAATTCCTAGCTCCCTTCAGCCCCCTGCTATAAAACACGCTAAACTGTACTGCTGATCTAACCAGCATATCCTATAACTGAAAAGTTCATTTCTACTTGATTCCCAAGTAGACTATTCTCTATCTGTAAAGCCTAGCACTTACTCCTACAGTACTTGCACCTTGATAAAGCACTCTTATTATAGATAGTACCCCACCAGCCCAAAACCCACTTTCCCTGGAGTCCTTTGAAAGTTCTTTATCTACTACTTCTAGTATGTCGAGGGATCAGTTGCTAGTGTCCTCTCCAGCTCAACTGGTGAACCTGGGAATATTGAGGCAATGTTACAATTGCCTCATGTACACAGACATTCCTCTCCTTCTCCCACAAAACACAAATACATGCGAGAGATGCAACTATACGGCCAAACTGGAGGCTGAGCTCTCTCAACATAGGACTGGCAAGACCAGACAGGAGGAGAAGGCAACCACACACAATACATACCCAGTCACACATGGTACCATCACAACTTCAAATCATACACATACTCACACAAAGACATACTCGGAGGCTCTGGTCAAAAATTTACCAAAACAGCAGAGGCCACCAAAGCAGACACCCAAACAACTACCACCTCACGACCCAACACATGCAACACATAGACCACACAGTCAGAGTGTCAAACAGTCACAGCCCTTAAGGCCAAACAAAATGCCAAACACACTTGTCATTGGTGATTCCATAGTCAGACACACTGACGTCCCGCTCACCAGACTGAGTAAGGAGAAGGTCACAGTAAGCTGCCTGTCGGGCGCTAGAATCCGCCACATAACGCAAGCACTCAGGTCTCTCAACAGCAGGTACAAGTACGACTCAGTCATTGTCCACGCTGGTGTCAACGACCTGAGACGTACCTCCTTGGACTACATGAAAAGGGACGTCGAGGAGCTCTCTGATTATGTAGCCCAGGCAGGTATGACCCTGACCTTGAGCAGTATCCTACCTTCACCTAGAATGATGCCACAATACAGTGATAAGATGATCAGCTTTAATAATTGGCTTAAATTCTGGTGTCATTCAAAGGGGATCCAATGTCTGTCTGCCTGGGATGACATGCTGGACAAGCCACGCTGCTTCACAAGGGACGGCTTGCACCTGTCACCCCTGGGCTTCGGATATTGGCAAAGGCTCTTGCCACCCCATAGTGCCTTTTTAGGCAAGGCTCAAATTCTAAACCTACCACCCTAGAACACCAAAAGGAAAAAACTAAGGGTAATGCTGCTCAATGCCAGAAGTCTCAATCTCAAGATGCACGCACTCGAGGCCCTTCTCAATATGGAGAACATCGATGTCTGTGCTGTGACAGAAACCTGGTTCAAGGCTCCTGAGAGCACCCCAGCACTAACAGGTTTCACCTCATATCATACGCCCGCCCCAAAATCCGGACAACACCAAGAAAGGAGGGGGTGTCCATATTCATAAAGGACACCCACACCTCAAGGTTGGTGGCAACGCACGATGCATCTGAGACCATCCAGGTGCAATTAACCATAGGCAAGACTGCTCTGCAATTTGTAGCATGTTACAGGCCACCCTCTCAAACTCAGGAACCTCACATGGCCTTCCTGAAAACATTGGAGGGATAAATGTATCTCCAAACACCATCATACTAGGTGACTTCAACTACCCTAATATAGACTGGGAACACTACTCAAGCCCGAACACTCTAACCCAAAGATTCCTGGAGTTCATAAACTCAAATGCCATGGAACAACTAGTCACCATCCCCACAAGAGGTGAAAACATACTTGATCTCATCATCACGAACATGGGATCAAAATGTTCAACACCGAAGTATACCCTCACTGGTGAGATCAGATCATAAACTAATCTCGCTGGAGGTCCTCATCCGCCCTACCTGAAACAAAAAGACCACAGTGAAAAACTTCTCAAAAGCCGATTTCACACTTCTAAAAACTAGTGTGGTCTCCTTTAAGGCCCCTGAGCCAGTGGTAAACATTACTCAAGCCGCTGAATCACTTACAAATGCCTTCTACCAGCACCTACAGGACTGCATGGATCAGGCAATCCCAAACAAAACTAAGACTCTCTGTACCAAAGGCAAGCGTCCAGTCTGGTGGACCCCAGCCATAAACAAGCTCTACAACAAAAGGAGGAAGCTACTACAAGACAGAGCAAAATCCTTGAAAGGTAAGACACCTTTGATCATTATAAGTAAAAACTAAGAGCTCTCATAAAATCATCCAAGGCAAATTTTGAGAGAAAAATCGCCAAGGACTCTAAAGACAATCATAAGGCCTTCTTTAGCTATGTTAGAAACCTAGGAGGAAACTCCCAGATATGCTCAGAATTAGTTCAAAATGATGTGAAAATTACTGAACCTACACACATTGCTAACATACTGGCTGACAGGTTCAGTGCAAACTTCTCCCCTCCCCAAAAGGAGAGATATCTATTCCAGAGGATTGTAGCCCCCAAACATCTCCAACGCCCAGGTGAGAACTGCCCTCACTAAGGCAAAAACACAGCATCCATGGGACGGATGGTGTCCCCGGCTGTGTGCTTCATGAACTCAACGAGGAATTAAACCCACAGTTAGGACAGCTGTTTAATCTTAGCCTCACCTCAGGATACGCACCAAGGAGTGGCGACGGCGACTGTGGTCCCACTTCATAAGGGCGGTGCCTCCACAGACCCTGGAAATTACCGCCCCATTAGCTTGACAAGCCTTATCTGCAAAGCCATGGAGAGGATCGTAATGGAACTCATAAATAAAGACATAGGGAACTTGCAGACTTTGGATCCAACCCAGTTTGGCTTTGTCAAAGGCAGATCCTGCCTCTTAAACTTGGTTGACTTTTTCGAGACAGTCACCAAGGCCATTGATGAGGGAAAGGCAGTCCATACAGCCTACCTCGACCTGGCAAAGGCCTTGACACAATACCCCACTCAGGTATCATCGAAAAACTCATCAGCTTGAATGTAAACCCATACATCACAAGATGGGTTGCAAACTGGCTAAGCGACAGAACCCACAGGGTCAGAGTTGCTGGAGCCATGTCAGACTCAAAGCCTGTCACAAGTGGTGTCCCACAGGGCTCAGTCCTGGGTCCACTCTTGTTCGGCATCTACTTTTCTGAAGTACAAGCAAACACAGGAGGGTTATGGCTGACAAAGTTTGCAGATGACTGCAAACTGGGCCATAGTCGAAACACATCTGACACAGATATCCTCCAGAAGGGCCTCACAGAAACGGATAACTGGTGCCAGAGCCATGGCCTGAAGTTAAACGCCAAAAATGCATAGTCATACCCTTCGGGAAAAACAAGGTTACCCCTAGCTACCATATAGGTGACAATCCACTGAGCACAGAAAAGTCATCAGGGATCTGGGGACCCAAGTTGACAGTAGTCTTTCGTTTGACACTCATGTTGCTAAAGTAGTTAGGAAAACCTTCTATATCGCCCACCTGATCATGAAGGGATTCACATCTAGATCAAGGGAGGTCATCGTCCCCTGTACTCATCACTCATTAGACCTATGATTGAGTACAATGCCCGCTCGAATGTATCTGACCAGACACCTGATGCAGCTTGAAAGGCCCCAAAAGTTCCTCACCAAAAGGATAAAGGGTCTCAAAATATGTCTTATGCTGCCCGACTGAAAGAACTCCAGCTTTATTCAGTCTCATACCGCTTGCTCAGAGGTGACCTGTGCCTGACATATAAGGCCATGTCAAACCCAGATTTGATGAATATGCTTCACCTCAAAAATCTAGATCCTCAGAACCACAAGGGCGGTTGACTTAAACCTTGACACGGTTATAAATAGAACGTGCTGGAGGGACAGATTCATCACCCAGAGACTCCCTATGCTGTGGAACAAAATCCCGGTACATGTGAGGCAGAGCACCTTGCTGGCCTTGTTCAAGAGGAATCTTGACCAATGGATGGGAGATCGCAGATATACCCCAGGGATTACTTCAGTGTCAGTGCTTGACAGAGGCACAGAAAAATGATAGGCATAGTTTTTATTAAAACTAAAGGGGTGGCGAAAGCCACATAACTATGGGCTAGGCTTATAAATGCCCTTGGGCAGATAGCCTAGTATGAACCTATGAACCTAAAGGATATTTAAATTAAAAGTTTTAAATTAAATCCATATCTTTGTCTTTATTTCAAAAGTAAAGTTAGCTACACTGTGATGTTAGTCATTCATTTCTAAAGACATGCTTCTGGAGCATTTCTCCCCGGGCCTCTGCTGAAAACAGGATCTGTGGAACCTAGTCAGACTTTCGCGGTCAACAAATGTTAAATAAATAAATAAAATAAAATAAAAATTCAGCAGACCAATAGCACAGTGCAGTGAGGAAACCTTTACCTGCAGCACAGGCAGCTGTGTTACTGGCCCATTTTTCTATCAGCACCATGGTATTATTCCACTCAGCACAGTGAAGTTAGCTGTCCTAAAAGCCATGACAGTAAGCCATCTACAATTCATATGACTGTAGCATCTTGTATAAAGCTCTTTGTTACAGTGCTACAGCTGTGCAAATTCAGATTTCTCATTGTGGCCATATGTTATGATATTTATCATTGGGGAGATGAGAGATATGACTCTGTTTGATTAGTATGATCTATATTGTTTTGTCTTATGTGTCATTTACTGATTTCTCCCATTTCTTCCTCCTTTATGTCTCCTGCTTATCCTATGCATCCATTTGCTCATCGCCTGTAAGATGCCCTCTGCTGAGCTCATCTGCATTCTTCAGTCTAATTTTATTTATTTATGTGTGTTATCCATGCCAACATGACACTGTTGAGGGCTACTCACAGCTTTGTTCTCTTAGATGATGGTTATCATTTGCTAGGGGGATTTCAGATTGCAATGTTCCTTCTTGCTCCTTGCTAAAAAAATTACAAACACTATGTTTGACTCCTATGGTGTCTAAAGATGGCACTGAGTAGCACTGTCTTATTTTTCTGCTTCTAATATTGTTCCTGGCTTTAATACAGTACTCCTCTCCCTTATATATGGAACTCCTACTGCTGGCTTTATAAAGGCACTTTATATCCTCAGTGACATCCTATTGGATGTCCTCTTGCAGAAACATGCCCTGTCTCTGAGCTGTGCTATCACTCCCTGCTGTTGTGTTCATTCTCACATGCACTATTTTCTACAGCTATAGCATTTACTGAATGTAGTAGTGATAAGTGCTGTTTTAAGTATTTGAATGTTCTGCTCAGTTTGTGAGGGGTTTGTCCCTATCACATCATACTCATAAAGTATCTTCTCAATGCATCACAGAATCTCCCATACCTGTTTTTCTTACTGCCTTTTCCCACCTTTACATCTTCTGATTTATCACCAGGGACACTTTGTATTTTGCTGTTATTAGTAACTCATATTTCACTAAGTAGTCCACACTCTGGGTTTTACATATTAACAGGTACCCTATCTTGCATTTCTTTATGTTGATTCTAAGTTGCCCTCCATTGGACCATTTCTTTAAATTTATGAAGTACTTTTTCATGCTATAGCCTATCTGTTCTTATAGAATCTAGTGCAGATCTCTGGGTCATCTGCAAAGAGACAAATATCTTTCTAGCCTCTCTGTGTTTTCACTCTGACTAACTTTCACTATTCCATACTCTCTACCTATTTTATCCAGTTCTGATTAAAGGAAGCTAAAGATGATCTCAGCAAACAACAGAGGTAATGCAGGAACCATCACTAGATGGAAAGCCACAATGCACAGACATGAGCACATATACACTCGTCATATACACTCGTCAGTACACACACACACACACACACACACACACACACACACACACACACACACACACACACACACACACACACACACACACACACACACACACACTCTAAATCTATATAATGAAGACAGTATCTTCTTCTGGTGCAGCAGCTCTGCATAAAATAAATCCTTCACCCGAATGACAGTTTGTAAAGGAATCCGCAGCTCAGCTCTGCAGTTGAATAAAGAAATCTGCTGCTCAGCTCTGCGATTGAAGAGAATAAGCTGCCTGAGCCCGAATGGCATAGTGCATAACAGTAAGCATATCCTGTATTCAAACAGGTGCATGGCATGCTGACACACTTGCGCACGTGATGAGTTATTCGGACGGTTGAGAGGTTGCAAGTGCTGCAAACGTGGGGGAGGGGCCTTCTGCCCTCGCTCTATGGTTCCGGCGCCCATGATGACATACACAAATAATACAAGCCACTCACATTGCTTTATTTTTGTCAAAATCACTCCTTTAAATGTACTGCTGACAAGCTCATTTGCATGACTGATTGCAAATTATTAGCTGATGTGCAATTATATTATCAGACTTTGATCTTAGAGCAGGAATTAACAATAGTCTATAGTGCTCCATGCCAAACCCCATGCAAATAAGGAATACATGCATAAAAACATTTGTGACACTGATCCAATTCATTTAGAAAAGATGTGTGTTGTGTTAATGTTTTATGTCCAATAAAATTTGCACAAGGTCCACAAAAAATACTTGTAAAATTGAAAATAGACCCCAGAAGGCGTACAATAAAGCTTGCAGACAGTCGGATGAACTCACTTTAATATCACAAACAGTACTCTACATTAACATCCTGAAATTATGTTTTCATTTACACAACTTCATCAGATGTGGGCTGAAACTGCCTAAGTATTTATACCTATCTCAATTAAGCTGGAACTTATCACACAACATTTTAATTAACATAATTAATTCTAGACTAAAAATTGAAATAATTCTTTACTATGTAGCTTCTACTTTAAAAACCTTTAATAAAAATTTCCTTTACACTAAAACCATTGGTTAAAAAAATAAATAAATGCATATGAACAAAACATAAAACATATATTATTATAAAATATGAAATGTTCCTATGAAAAAAGTAAAAATCGTTCTATTAGTTTATATCACCATCTCATGGTCATCTGTAAAATTGCACTTTAAAAGTGTAACATTTTATCACCAGAAAGAACACTTTTTTCAAAATACAGTAGCATCTCTGTTACTAAGATGACAAATAAATAAGGAAACATTAAAAATCTTTAAAAATATTTTCAATATTTCAAAAAAGATTGTATTAGACCATTTTTGGAGAAACATAAAACAATTCCATAAAAAACATACTTCTTTTTAGGGAAGATGTTATTCAATGCTTCAGAAGTTTGCTAGGTGTAGTTTATAATTTTGCAGCTCTGAGTTTAAGAAGGGGGGCAATGGAGATGCAATTATTCAACCCTGGCCATTTAGTAGACTGTAAGGTTACCTGCCACAAAGCTCTCTATATTCAAATGTTTCCTCCCATAAACCACCCCTTTCATCAGTTTTCACCCTCTCTAACACAAAGAACAAATAGTGGGCTTCTTTACATTCCTGATTGTGTTTATATACAGCATTAGTTTCTTTTTTATTTTGTATGTCATATATATGCTCATAAATTCTTCTTCTTAATTTACGCTCAGTCTTTCCTACATAAAATACTTGGCAGACCTCGCATTTTGCCAAATAAACTAAACCATTATTATCACAGTTATTAAATTCTTTCCCTTCTATTACCATTTTCCTACTTTTCAAATAAATAGTTTCTTTATTAGCAATGTAGGAACACTGTGAACAATGCCCACATTTAAAAGTTCCATTTCTTCTTTTTTTGTTTACAGAGTCAAAAACATTGTTCTTTTCCAGTACATTTTTCAGGCTGCAAGAATTTTTATATACTACTTTCAATCTTTCTTTAGTTATTTTGTCTAAGTCCGTAATAAATTTGTTCCATTCCTTATCAATGATTTTCCTGACTAAAGTAGAACATGCATTGAATTCTATTGCTAAAGTCCTATTAAAATTCTCTTCTACTTTAACTTGTCCTGTACTTTCTTCCATACAACCTAAAATGGGTTTGAATTTCACTGATCTTCCTTCTAAAACCTCTTTATCTACGTGTTCAAACAATCAGAGTAGTTCCTTGTTTTAAACATCTGATTAAAAGTTTTCATTTCTTCTTACAAAATCCTCATTATTGGATGTCATTCTAGAAGATCTTATATATTATCCCCTAACCAAATTTCTTTTTTGATGCATAGGGTGAGCAGTTGAAATGTAAATAAGAGTTCGAGAGGTACTTTTCCTGTATACCTTGGAAATTAATTTGTTGTCTTTCTTGTAAATCTCTACATCCAAGTAATGTACCTTTTCCTGTTTCACATTATATGTGAATTTCAAAAAAATTGTGCTGTTATTTAAAAAAAAAATAAACTTAGGTGCCTCCCAAAAATGCAAATATCATCCAATAATCTTTTATATAACAGCCATTTTTGGCTGTATCTTGAATTTAACACCTGCTTTTCTTCCCATTTTGCTAGAACTAAATATGCATATGTTGGTGCGCAGGCTGCACCCATGGCTACACCTTTTGTTTGGTGAAAATATTCCCCCTTAAAATAAAGAAAATTATATTTTAAAACTAGATCCACTAATTGTAAAATAACTGTACATTCATTGTGTGTTAATATCTTGTCCTCAAAAATTATTTCTTCAAACAATGCTAAACCTTCTTCATGGGGAATACTAGAAAAAAAATAAATTACGTCAATAGTAAGGAAATTCATGTCTTCTTTGTATAAGTCTTGCTTTATACATCTAAGAAAATCCCAAGAATCTCTTAGAATATTTTTTCTCATTAACCATAAAGCTTTGAGTTTTGAGTCAACATATTTGGTTACTGGTAGGGTTTTAGATCCTTCTGCTGACACAATAGGTCTTAAAGGTGGATACATCCTATTCTTGCGTGTTTTGGGTATCCCAAATATAGTTGGTATTCTTGGTTTGTCCACCTTTAAGTATCTAAGTACTTTATTGTCAATTAAACCATCTATTAGAAGTTCCTCCAGAGCTACATGAATCCTTCAATAAGCTATATTAATTTCACATTTTGATATACTGGAGTATCTACTGGGGTCTCTTAGAATTTCGTTCATCTTACCTTCATATATAAGGACATCCATTAGGACTATCCCACCCACTTGTCTGGTTTCATAACCCTTATGTTCGTATCCTTTCTGAGTTCATTCAAAACAGTATTTTCTCTTATATCGAAATTTCTTTTGTATCTTACCTTATCAAAATTGTTTCTGATTTCATTTTCAACCAAACTTTCAAAAAATTGTATTTGTGGGTGTGTGTGGGGGGGGTTAAAAACACTTCACCAAACTTGTTGACTCACAGGTTGTTTCTTGACTAAAAAATATCTGCAGATTAACTTTTCTTATAAATGCTTTGACATCCAATAAGGTCCTTGTAAGATCTCCTTTTTTAAGAGGTATGAATTTAATACCTTTAGATAAACTAAAGTGTTCATTTTGCAATTCTATGTGACTGAAGTTATATATACTAAAATCTTCCTTACTAAACCTGTAAGAGTTTTTAATATCCTGAATGATATTTTTCTTTTCCAAGATGGGGCGGTTGGTTCTTTCAATATCTAGTACCTTCCCCTCCCCCTTCTTGCCCCCCCCCCCGAAATTTTGAATACTGCTGTTTTTGTTGATATTCATTTTTATTCTTAAGTCTCTCTGATCTCCCCAATGGAGGCTACTGGTTAAAATCATCCAGGTCAGTCACATATTCCCCTATCCTTAAATGTTCTTCATACTCTCCTTCTATTCTAGGGCCTCTGTGTTCACTTTCCCAGAACCTATAACTAGTCTTAGGCTTAGGGTAACTAGTATTGTTTTTGTAATCAAAAACATCTCTTTCAAATTTTTAACTTTTCTTATTATTAATTCATTGCATTGTTCATCAATTCTTTTTTTAATTTTAAAATATTTCTCCTTTTCAGTTGGTATAGTAAACATAAGGTAATTTTCAATGCAATCATTTAATACATCAATTTCTTTCATCAAATCATTCTTCACCCTTTCGTTTTCATCCACCATACTTTTTAAAACTTCAAGTCTACATCTGTTAAATATTGCAATTAATTTTTTGTGAAATACACTTCCTGGTACTACATTGTTAGGATATTTACATATCCAAAGCCCTTTAGGGGCAATGCTTTCAGAAATACATTGCTTCAAATAACAATTTTCTACATCCAAACTTTTGTATTTATATAACAGTTTTTCAAATTTATCAAGTTGGATTTTATATGTATCAGTCACTAGCTTAGATTCAATAACTTTCTCTTTGAAATCAGAAGAAAAACTAACCTGGAGCCATTCTTTTAAACTGAAGTTACTAAAGACTTTTCTGTTTGCTAATGTATGAGGTTCCTGCCCCGGTGGAATAGTAGGGCTTTTACTCATACTAGTGTGTCCATTTACTTCTGTGTGTCTTAAAACTGCAGGAGTTTGTTGAAAATCCAAGTCACTATTAGAATTACTTTGATTTGTGGTTCAAAAGCCACCGATATGTTCATTGTTCGGTCCATTTATTTACCATCTTACTCCTCTAGTGCCCTGCACTTCCTGGATCCTGCAATCGTGCGCCTTAGTCACCAATTCAACCATGGATAGGCTCAGAGGGGTTAGCAAGTCTATCAGTTGTGACAACTGGCCAATCAATTTTCTTGTTTTGTGTGTCATGATTTACATGTTTGGCATGATAACTGCATTAAAGTAATCTTTAAATGGATAATACAAGTGCACAGTTAGGCAGCCCTTATATCTGGTGACTGTCCGTGTATTTGAGGAATATTGTACTGCTTCTTATGCAATGGTATCTGCTTTTATAAGATCACTGACTAGTACAGTCACTTCATGATAATGTTCACATAGTTATCATAAAATACTTCAGAAAACACCTGGAAATGCAACTTATTTCACCCATCACTGTTTGTGCATAGAAGCAATATTTTTAAAATGCACTTAGTGTGCATGTACATGAGTACTATGCCGTTTAACACATAAAGTCTCCATTGTACCAAATGTCTTGTACTTGTTTCTGGGAATGTATGAGCATTTTGGTCCTGATTATGAAACACATAAGGGACCAAGTATCTTAATGATGGTGGAATCTCATACTATGGAAACACTATGAAAAAAGTAAGTCTGTATGCAGCATACTTCATAACAGAAGTTACAATTGAAACATCCCATATGGTGTACCATAAATTGTGCAATGTGTTCAACATATGATAATAACCATCTCCTTATACTGCTATCAGCCTGTGTTTCCATAGGTCTTCTTACACTGCTTTAGCCTACGTTACCATAGTGCAGTGAGTAATAACTGTCTCCTAACACTGCTATCAGCCTGTGTTTCCATAGGTCTTCTTACACTGCTTTAGCCTATGTTATCATAGCGCAGTGAGTAATAACTGTTTCCTAACACTGCTATCAGCTTATGTTTCCATAGGTCTCCTTACACTGCTTTAGCCTATGTTACCATAGTGCAGTGAGTAATAACGGTCTCCTTACACTGCTATCAGCCTGTGTTACCATATCGCAGTGAGGAATAACTGTCTTCTTGCACTTCTATCAGCCTGTGTTCCCATAGTGCAGTGAATTATAACGGTCTCCTTACACTGCTATCAGCCTATGTTTCCATAGTGCAGTGAATAATAACGGTCTCCTTGCACTACTTTCAGCCTGTGTTTCCATAGTGCAGTGAGTAATAACAGTCTCCTTACACTGCTATCAGCCTATGTTTCCATAGTGCAGTAAGGATAAGTACAGTAGCAAAAGGGGTAGCACAGTAATGTGGCCAAAAGCAAAAACTCACCAGTTTTTGCCATAAGATGCGAACTGCGGCTGCCATTTACGCACATAGGTGAAGTGGAGAGCTATGTATGGGGCATAATTTCTTTTTTTTGTTTGTTTGTTTTTTTTTTTTTTTTTTTTTGAGAGAAGACTGTTAGGGAAGATTTTTAGGAATAAAAGGGTAAAGTAAGTCAGATAGGTAGGTGGTGCAGTCATGCAAGATAGAGGGAGATGATGCTGGAGACAAAACTTAGGGAACACCATGACAGGAGATAGATAGGGGCATTGGAGGCATATTCATATCCAGATTGAACACATTGAGAATCTAGTTATCACCTTCATAACTGTCATCCCCGTCTTCTGTTGCAGATCCCTGGGTCAGTGCTGGACATGGTATTGACTTTACATTTTGACACAGGACCTTTTCACCTCTGTCAGTTTGGGCACCAAGGCCCGTGTCCATGATATCCTCCACCAACACTGTCAGCTCCTAACAGGTGGCAAAATTGTTACTTCCTAGTGAGTGCCACTTTACCAGCATCTGGGGCACAGTTACCTTAAGCAGATGGAGCAGATTGTGCAGGAATTGTGGAGACAATGGTGACAGGTTGTGACCCAGAA
Source organism: Protopterus annectens (assembly GCF_019279795.1). Taxonomy (NCBI): domain Eukaryota; kingdom Metazoa; phylum Chordata; order Ceratodontiformes; family Protopteridae; genus Protopterus; species Protopterus annectens. The sequence continues at coordinate 1,077,837,542 of NC_056729.1, forward strand.
GTGCTGGGTATCTGTGCTGCCTGTTGTGGTGCCACCAGAACCACCTGTGGAGGCATAATACGCTGAACAGCAGTGGTCATTTTAGCTCTCTGTGCTGATGGTCATTTGTGTTGTAGCAGCAACATTTCCCACAGAATAAAAAAAAGAGCAACACAAGAGGGGGAGATAAAATACAGGCAATAACGTCAATGCTATATTAGCTCAATGGTTCTATATATAAGCAAATATAACACATAACTATGTTAACTTTGAAAACATCCAGATATGATTTGAAGGCATTAATATGTCATAAAATACGTCAAAATCAGTGCTATTAGAAATAATATAGAAACAGTTAGGTGACTATGGCATAACTGATATATGCATTCAAAGTAAATACATCCAGGTATGGAAATAGAATATTTAAGGTTATTTAATGTTGGGGTAAATGATTTTTACATGCTATCTTGTAATAAAAGCTAATTGTTGTTGTTGGGAATTGAATGCATGCACATCTAAGCTGATTACTCAATGTTTAATGCAATGATCAAGAGCTATTGCAGCAGGCATGTATGCTTGATATAAAGTTTAGGTATGCCTACTCAAGCTCATATGGACTGTGGCCCTCAAATGTAATAAGATTTACTACATTACAGAAGTACTATTGATCTTTCTTGAGATATACTTACCCTGTGCATCTTTGAGGTGAGGCAATCTTTTTTGATGTACCTTTCTAGTCTGGGTGGTGCACCCTTCTATTCTGGGTGATTTCTTTAGCAGTTGTACAGAATAGAAAAAAATAAAAAGAAGTATAATGAATAACCATATTGCCTGGCCATTCCATGGTATATTATTAACTGATGATGGGTCATGATGCTTACAGAACTCAAGGGTGTATGCAGTTTTAAATTCTGCCTCCCATCAGCTTAGGAGGTCCTGCTTACACCTTTTCACATCACTGTAATGGTAACATTGTCCCCCATTGTCGGGAATGCAGGTTGCACTAGTGAAAGCCTTGGCCAAGTCATTCCAAGCCTCAGCCTTATACTGAGACCCTGTATAATCACTCCGCAGAAGCCTACATCTGTAGCACTTTATGAGGAGTGTAACAAAAATCATCATCTCCTCAACACCTCAGCTTTGTGCTCACCTTCAGTTGCTACATCTTCTGAAGAACACTTAGAACTATGTCTCTGAATTGGTACCCAATTCAGATCTTGCATGTACCAACATATGTACAAAGATGAACAAACCTACCAGCCACATTTGTACAATTAAAAATCACAAAAATCAAATGGCAGAGAAATAGGGAATGGTTGCTACAAAATAAAATGGAGGTGTAAAATATGGCAGTGAGACTTGGCCATGTTCAATGCTTACCATATTTACATGTATTCCAATGTGAAATTATCAAATGCTTTATGATGTAGGTTGTAATCTTGTTGTTTAGAGGTAAAATGAAATGAATTGTTACATAATGGGTTGGTGGAACATACAAAATATAGACTTTGAGTAATACCACCTGGAAATTGAACCTGTGACTAAAAAGAAGGTCAAAACGTTAAAAGTTGCTTACTAACTGAATGCCACAGGAGAGTTAATGTTTTTAAGTTGTAAGCTGGAGTGTAACAATTTTAGCGCGTATGTGTGTATGACTTTCACTTGTCATGGTACTGAAGTTATGCATAAAAGTTAGTATTTTTATTGAAATGAATTTCATTTCTAGGGAGTTGCATGACCTGAGTGAAATATGCGGGGGTAGGTTACATGCATACTTTACCTGACATACTGTCTTACAGACATAATAATTATATGTGATGGTTCATACTGTTTTTAAATAATGATTGTGCATATTACAACTATGCAAGTGTATCTTACATTGACTATCATCATTATGCCTAACAAACTTTACATAGATTATAATTGACTTATGTGGCAATCATTACACATAATTGTGTTGCATATTTAATACTTTTAATAGCCAGTTTTACTTCATGTTCACGTTCTAATAAAAATCCTTTGTCACTTCTTATTCTGCCCCCTCAGTAAAATTTATTTGTAATCTGGATTAGAACACTGCATTACCTCTGCTGCTTCTCCAAACGTACTGCATCAACACCTTGAAAAAGGTAATTGGAAGGCATATTTTCTTCACTCAGTACTGTCCAGAGTGCAGATGAAAGCACAACAGCAACAGTCCTGTTAGTGCTGCTGAAGGCAGCCCAAATTATTATTATTATTATTTATTTATTTATTTATTTATTTATTTATGTTTGAGTTGTTACATCCAATGAATCATTTGCTGTGTACTGCCGCATGGTACACAAATTCTGAAGACAAAAAAATTTAAATAATAATTGAATAAAAAAATAATCCAAGCAAAGGGCATATCTAGCAATGAACAAAGCACTTGTGATATTTACCTGAAACATTCATCCTTTTCAAAGTGTTTGCTATATGACAAGTTGCATTTCTGTTACACATCATCAGGCTTTCAGGTAATGACAAATGAGAAAGGGCCAGGGACCATTCCAAGATTACAGAAGCTCATTTTTTGATACACCATATACAAAAAATAATGGCACACTTTTAAAGGAAATATATTATTGTCATGACTACTGCATGGCCGATATGGATAATTAATCCGGAATATATTATAAATATTTCCACATTCATCACATCACCAATTTTCTGTTCACACATTTTAATAAATGTCTTTTTTTTACATCATGCATATCAAAAGTTCATATTACTACTAAGAATAGTTCAGTTTCTAACAATAACATGTTTGTGTCAGTGTGAACAATACCTTGAATTTATCAAATGCTAGAATCAAACCCTGCATTACTGCTGCTATCACTCATATGTACTGTATTAACATGTTGAGCCACAGAGAAAGTTACATAATGACTATCTTTTTGCCAATCAATACTAAAGAGTTTTAGAAGTATAAATATGAAATTATTTCAATTAAATATTATCAGTATTATGATTAACAGTAATTCCCAAGGAGTATAGGTAACATACTGAACATTCATTAGACAGAATTAAGTTGTTCAAGTCATAAGAATTATATAACACTAATTATTTTGACTACCTCAGTAAAACTATCTGGAGTTTGGATTTGATCCTGCATTACAACTGCTGTTTCTGCAAACATAATACAAAAAACACCTTAAGCCACAGAGAAAGGGTCTGACAGCTACGTTTTCTTCACTCATTGCTGTGCAAAGTGCAGATGGAAGTATGCAAGCACTAGTCTCATTTGTGCTAATGATGGCAATTCCAAATTAAAGTTCAGATTTTTCATTTTGAGGAGTGAACCATCATTCACTGCTAGTGATCAATAGCAATCAACAAGGCTCAATGCCAAGCTTTCTACAACGGATCCACATCCCGCCCCCACCCCAGATAAAAAAGGCCACAGTGAAGAACTTCTCTAAAGCCGACTTCACACTTCTTAGGACTGGTGTGGTCTCTTTCAAGGCCCCCGAACCAGCGGAAACCATCACTAAAGCCGCTGAATCACATACAAATGCCTTCCACCAGCACCTCCAGGACTGCATGGATCAGGCAATCCCAAACAAAACAAAGACTCTTTGTACCAAAGGCAAGCGTCCAGTCTGGTGGACCCCAGCCATAAACAAGCTCTACAACAAAAGTAGAAAGCTACTACAAGATAGAGCAAAATCCCTAAAAGGGAAGACACCCTTGATCGTTATAAGTAAAAAACTAAGAGCTCTCATAAAATCATCCAAGGCCAAGAAAAATCGCCAAGGACTCAAAAGACAATCACAAGGCCTTTTTTAGTTATGTTAGAAACCTGGGAGGAAACTCCCAGATATGCTCAGAACTAGTTCAAAATGATGTAAAGATCACTGAACCTACAGACATTGCCAACATACTGGCTGACAGGTTCAGTGCAAATTCCCCCCCTCCCCCCCAAAAGGAGAAATATCTATACCAGAGGATTGTAGCCTCCCAAACATCTCAAATGCTCAGGTGAGAACAGCTGTCTCCAAGGCAAAAAACACAGCATCCATGGGACCAGATGGTGTCCCCGGTTGTGTGCTCCACGAACTCATTGAGGAATTAAACCCGCAATTAGGGCAGCTGTTTAATCTTAGCCTCACCTCAGGATACGTACCCAAGGAGTGGCGTACGGCAACTGTGGTCCCTCTACATAAAGGCGGTGCCTCCACCGACCCTGGAAACTACCGTCCCATCAGCTTGACAAGCCTGGTCTGCAAAGCTATGGAGAGGATCATAATGGAACTCATAAATAAAGACATAGAGGACCTGCAGAAATTGGATCAAACCCAATTTGGCTTTGTCAAGGGCAGATCATGCCTCTTAAACTTGGTTGACTTTTTCGAAACAGTCACCAAGGCCATTGATGAGGGCAAGGCAGTCCACACAGCCTACCTTGACCTGGCAAAGGCGTTCGACACAATACCCCACTCGGACATCATAGAAAAACTCACCAGCTTAAATGTAAACCCATACGTCACAAGATGGGTTGCAAACTGGCTAAGTGACAGAACCCACAGGGTCAGAGTTGCTGGCGCCATGTCTGATTCTAAGCATGTCACAAGCAGTGTCCCACAGGGCTCGGTCCTGGGCCCACTCTTGTTCGGCATCTACTTTTCAGAAGTACAGGCAAGCACAGGAGGATTATGGCTGACAGAGTTTGCAGATGACTGCAAACTGGGCGCCATAGTTGAAAACACATCAGACACAGATATCCTTCAGAAGGGTCTCATAGAAACAGATAACTGGTGCCAAAGCCATGGACTAAAGTTAAATGCTAAAAAATGCAGTCATATCCTTCGGGAAAAACAAGGTTACCCCCAGCTACCATATAGGTGGCAATCCACTAAGCACAGAAGAGGTTATCAGGGATCTGGGGACCCAGGTTGACAGTAACCTTTCATTTGACACCCACGTTGCCAAAGTAGTTAGGAAGACCTTCTACATTGCCCACCTGATCATGAAGGGATTCACATCTAGGTCAAGGGAGGTCATCATTCCCCTGTACTCATCACTCATCAGACCGATGATTGAGCATAACGCCCCATTTGGAATGTATCTGACCCGACACCTGCAGCAGTTGGAAAGGCCCCAAAGGTTCCTCACCAAAAGGATAAAGGGTCTCAAAAATATGTCCTATGCTGCCCGACTGAAGGAGCTCCAGCTCTACTCAGTCGCTTACCGCCTGCTTAGAGGTGACCTGTGCCTGACATACAAGGCCATGTCCAACCCGGAATTAATGAACATGCTTCACCTCAAAAAATCTAAATCCATCCGATCTACAAGAGCACGAGACTTGAACCTTGACACGGTCATAAATAGGACATGCTGGAGGGACAGATTCATCACCCAGAGACTCCCTATGCTGTGGAACAAAATCCTGGTACATGTGAGGCAGAGCACCTCGCTGGCTTTGTTCAAGAGAAATCTTGACCAATGGATGGGAGATCGCAGGTATACCCCAGGGATCACCTCAGTGTCACTGCTTGACAGAGGCACAGCTAAATAATGGGCATAGTATCCTTCAAACTAAAGGGGTGGCGAAAGTCACAAAACTCTGGGCTAGGCTTATAAATGCCCTAGGGCAGATAGCCTAGTATGAACCTATGAACCTATGAAGTAAAATAAATAAATAAAATAGAAAAAAATGCATATGTATCATGATTTCCACACTCTATGCTCATATGTCATGAAAATGCAAACATTAATAATCCCTATTTTCACATAGACTTCACCATCTCTATATTTCAACCTTGATACCATGGTATTAACATAAAACACTTGGAACATTTACACAATGTGTTATATACACAGAGGGTTTTTTTGAGGCAGGGCTGTCTTTATGAGGCAAAGTGGAGCACATATACTTAAGCTTTGACATTCTAAAAATTTACTTTAATGGAGCAATATATCCATCTTATCAAGCTATACTTTGTCATTTCATGTTTTGATATTTACATGTTTTTGACATTTGCAACAGTTAACCCAACAAATTATGTCACAGTAATAACAAATGTATAAAATAAAATAATGTGTTCTTCCCTTTATTTTGAGAGTAGTGCATTTTTATACATTCTGCTTTGCATTTAGTTACATATGGCATGTTTACCTCTTAAGCCCATATTCAGAAATGTTATATAATGTTTTCTCTTCTAAGTCAAAGTACTCGTATATTTCTTTAATAAGTTTATTCTCCATGACACCCACACTCTGTAAGTGAAAAATCAAAGTGGCAGGAGTGTTAAACACTCAGTTATTCATGCACTGCTGCTAATTTGCCACATTTGCAAACCTTTTGTAAGCACCATTTCTCAATACTCAGTCTACTGCTAGATCATGTGCAGAGCATTGTGTAGGCCATCACACCATGTTTAGCTGCCCAGCACTTTATACAGATTGTGTTATTCATGAGTGCTAATGAGTTGACACCTGCTTTACATATTCACAGGGCTGGAGTTAATCTTGCTCATGTCCAAACACTACCACTCTGCGATCGACATCTTATCAGGAGAAATCACAAGTTTGAATAAAGAAGTCCAATCCCATAGTGATTTCCCAATGTACCACTATGACTACAAGAGGATTTTTGGGTCCATTGATCAACAGATGGCCAGGAATATTGAAGTAAAAATTAAAAAAACTTAATAGACACTTATCTGATTATTGGAACGGGGTAGCTTTCCCTAAACCCGGCCCTTTACAAAAAAAGAACACTATTGGCCGCTCAGCACAACCTTTAGCCAATAGCAACACGTGCTCAGGGGTGTTAATCTGCACTATATGTGCACAACTTCATGTTAAGGCACTTGTACCATCATAGAGGAGACTGTCTGAGTTCACAAACTTGAGATACTGCTGACTGACTGCTGCAATTGCATTATTTTTGACTATCATAAAAATCCTGTCATGGTATGTGATGTTTCTTAACAAATAATTTATTTAACACTTGTGATGGCTTGTATTTCAGATAACAATTGTGCGATGTCTAAAGTTTATCCATTTATGTTGGTATAGCAGTTTTTATATACATTATCCTCATCTGATGTTACATTTCATTGTAGCAAGATTTCCCTGATGATGTGAACATGTGACACTATTTTTATATAAGTAGAACCAATGCAAAGGTTACATTTTAGACCAGCAATTTTGTTAAGCCTGCTGTGTATGCCTGTTATCAACAAAGCTTACCCCAAACATTAACGTTTTCAATATTTACCCTTTATTCATTGTTAATGTTGCTATCTATTAAGAGGTTACACATTTTTTTGAGCCTTACCAGGGTTGTCATTGTGTTTTTTTTTTGGGGGGCGGGTATACTTGGGTACAGAGCAGGAAATTGCAGTGCACCTCCTGACACAAAACAACTTCAATGCATGATGCAGAGTACTGGGAAGATTAATATCTGTACAAACCCAGTAAATGAACCACTGAAACTGCAAACAAATAAAGAAGCCAAGAGGTTCCAAAATCCACAACAGAATTTAATATACTTAAAACAATAAATGTAAAGCACTTTTCATCTGGTCAGATCACCAGACTTCTTCAGATAAAAAACAGTACATAGACACCCAAGTTTAAATACAGAAACTTTTCCCTCCATTCAGTCATCCACCCAATCAAATAAAGCACATCATTTAAAGCTTATTAGTCAATTAGCATTCACTACTAGTATTAAATCCTGTTTTAACCATGTACATTAGTATTCACTAAGATATATCCCCATTTAAATTGCCATGCTTTTTAAAAATCACTTCATAATACTACTTTCCATATTTTAAAAACATAGCTGTGTAAATACTGTTCCTAAAATATAAACACAAAAGTAATTATTAAATAATTGAAATATCAAATTCATCTTGTGAGACTTCTCAGTTTTAAGATACAGGCAATAGAAATCACTTCATTTAAGCCTGGCGTTCTATTAGCATCCAGGCGTAACTGCCATAACACTTCCTGACTTTCTAGAATTAAAGGGAAGGGGGCACCTCTTAGATCATATTTTACTTGGTCTATCACTCTAACAGTAAAAGGCATGGCCCGGTTGACTACCACAATGCCTTGCCAAGGCATTCTCATTCTTGCCCTTGCTTATACTATATATATGCTCGTAAGCCCTTTCCTTAAGTTTTCTATCGGTTTTACCAATATAGTATGCTGGACACAACTGGCATTGGGCAATATAGATCACGGATTTTGAATTACAATTGTACCTCGTATTTATTCTATATGTTTTATCTCAAATTGTGAAAGTACAACCTGATGCCATGTACCTGCAAAGGCTGCAAGCCTCGCATTTAAACATGCCTGGAGTTTGTACAGTTATTTGTCTAGGCAGTTATACCAGTGACTTCAAGTTCCTGCCACGTTTAAAAATTACAGATGTTTTTTCACCTATTGTAACCATCATTTCTTCCTCAAGTGAAAACACCCTCCAATTTTTAACCAAAATGTTTCTTATACTGTGAGCATCTACATTAAATTGGCTTATAAAGCTAGAGGCATAGTTCACCAACTGGGTTTGTTTCCCATTTCTGACATTAATTAAGGAGTTTTCATTATAACCAGTTCCATGTAATACCCCTTCACTATTTGCCAAGTCTAAAATAGGTTTGTATACCCCCCTAAATCTCTTTTATTGTACTTCCAAAGTGAGCTCCACAATTAAATGTTCAGGATAGCCCCAACTTAAGAATATTTGTTTCAGAGTCCTACATTGCTCTAAGAAGTCAGCTTATTCCATAACCATCTTAGCTGTACACACCAACTGCCCATTTACCACTGATTTCTTCTGGTGAAGAGGGTGGGAGCTAGTAAAGTGCAACATCGAATTTGAGTAGGTTTTATTTTGTAAGATTCTTGCTAAGAAAGTTCCTTTAATATTGTCTTTCGTTAGTAAGATATCCAAATTTGAGTAGGTTTTATTTTGTAAGATTCTTGCTAAGAAAGCTCCTTTAATATTGTCTTTCATTAGTAAGATATCCAAATAGGATATACAACCTTCCTCAAAGGAACTAGTAAACTTTAAAAATTCAGTAGTCCCATTTAAATGTCCTATCAGTTCATCTGCTGCCAATCCATCCCCTTTAAACAAGATAAAAATGTCATCCAAAAATATTGTATAAAAACAGATGGATGACATAACATTAGGGTCATTCAACATGTAGTTGGATTCCCAATGAGCCATCATCAAGTTAGCCACACTTGCTCCATAAGATGAGCCCATTGCTACACCCACCTGTTGTAAAAAAATTTCCTTTTCAAACATCACAAAGTTGTTAGTTAACACGATGTCCAAACGTTCTTCAATTAATCAAATCTCACTGTCTGGTGCCCCATGATATCTCATTCTATGCATGACCCATTCAATGCCTATACTATGTGGTATTAAAAAATACAGATCTGTAACATCTATGGTTAAATATTAACCTCCTGTCTAAAATGCACAGTGTTAATAGCTGCCAAAAAAGCCATGAGTCTTTACATATTTGTTTCTCTTTTTCAACATATTTTTTTTAAATACTGTCAACATACTTTGCATTGGCATAGTTGATAGACAACCTTGCATCTACCAATGCTCTCATAAGTGGGTCAGAAATGCTCTTATGTAATTGGGGACACCAAACAGTGCAGGGACCCTAGGTGTTAAAATGGTCAAGTAATTTAATGTGGATACATCAATCAGACCTTCAATAAAAAGGCCGTTCAAGTAAGTCTTTATATTATTGTGGGCTATTTCCATTTCATTAATGCTCACTTTGATATATACATTACTCTCCAACACTTTTTTCATTCTGGTATTATACTCTGTAACATCCATCATTGCTAACCCACCCCCTTTGTCAGGTTTTAACACCCATACTGGAAGGCATCGCAAGTCATTCAATGCTTCCTTCTCCTCAGAATTAATGTTCACCTTCTCTCTGTGTGTGCGTGCTGTCTCATTAAACTCTTAAGTTCAAGTTCACATAAGTTTTCATACAACAATAGGAGTGGGTGCACTGGGGGGTTAAAGGTACTCAAAACCCTTAAACCAATATTTTCTGCACAGTTATTCCCAAACATAAACATTAGGTTCATTTTATGAATAAACATCTTTAAATCAATCAGTGTTTCAGTTAAATTAAAGTGACTAGATGGAACAAAAGTAAAACCCTTAGAAAACAATTCAACTAATAGTGGGTTAACTTCATAGCTGGAATAATTATAAATGTTAAACTCACCAGCAAGGTTTGACAAAATTTTACACTCACGAGTATCTTTAACACAGTTCATCCATACAGTGTTTGTTACTACTTCCTTTTCATGTTGTTCTTGTTGGAATTCCTGTTGGATCCCCTGGTATTGTAGAACCGTTGATGATTTTGACCCTGGTTGTACAGAAAATCCTGTTGTTCTTTTTGCTGCTGTAAATTCACTTTATTCTGCCTAATGTTTACATTGGATGAAGATAGGCTTGCCAGTTGATCTTCCGCAACATTTCCATTGACCTGGGATTGGTTCTGGGCAAGTGCCATCATGTCATCACCATTCAGACCAAGGTTCATGTTACTATTGGCTAAAGGTTGTGCTGAGCGGCCAATAGTGTTCTTTTTTTGTAAAGGGCTGGGTTTAGGGAAAGCTACCCCGTTCCAATAATCAGATAAGTGTCTATTAAGTTTTTTTAATTTTTACTTCAATATTCGTGGCCATCTGTTGATCAATGGACCCAAAAATCCTCTTGTAGTCATAGTGGTACATTGGGAAATCACTATGGGATTGGACTTCTTTATTCAAACTTGTGATTTCTCCTGATAAGATGTCGATCGCAGAGTGGTAGTGTTTGGACATAAGCAAGATTAACTCCAGCCCATGTCTGTTAAATAGAGCAATAAGTTCACCATGGAAGTCCAACCCTGGTTCTAAACCATTAGGGTATTGTCACAATCGGAGACCCTTTGGGACAATACCCTCTCTGTTGCATTCTGCAAAATAGCCACCTCCAGCTGAAGTTTTCTCAGTTTCATAAGATTAGCGTTTAATAATATCTGTTGCATATATCAGTCACGAGTTACTGCTGACATTCCTGTCCAGTTGAGATACGTTTTATCTTACTGACTTACAATATTTGCATATGAGGCTAATAATTTCTCGCTCTTCTTTAAAGGTTCATCACTTACCTTGGTTAATGCTGATGCTGCAAGTTGTGCCTGCTGGGGTTGACTCTGTCTGCCCCAGTACAACCATTATGTGGGTAATTAAAGTTCTCTATTTTTTGCATGCATCAATGGTACTGTTTGTATGTGCTTATCTACTGAGGTTTTCACTTATGTATTAAGTGTTTGTGCCATCCTCTGTCTGTTATCTAGGGCCATAGCATATTGTGCACATCTACATCTGACAGGATTATCCACAGCTACTGGTTCTTCTTCAGAAATCATAGCTGTGTCTGCTGGTCTTGCTGGCCCTGCCTATAAGTATTTTAGCCAAGGTGGCTGGATCGTACTGCAAGGCACCACCATAAGTATCTAGACATTGGAACCTTTTGAGCAAGACAGATATATGCTCAATAAAATTCCTGGTTTGAGCATGGGCATCACTGTATCCTTGCTCATTGTGGTTGTGTGGGTTTCTCATGGGTATCATTAGCCAGGGTTCCAGTGCATAACTTGCAACCCCACTAGATGCCCTTGTGGAAGGTTACCTCTAGCAAACCTTATATTGAGGTCACAGGTGTTCCATATGTGTGAGTCATGAAAACTGCCCAGGTTCCCTGCACACACATTGTAGATGATCCCATCAGCATTACACACTGACACTTGAGATAGTGGTATCCTTTCCTGTTGATACTTTCTTTCCTGTTCCCTAGGTGGGGCTGTGTGTGTGTGGGTGTGTCTAGACTATGGCACCCAGGCCCTCAGGGAAGTGTGCTATGGCATAAAAGTTTTGCACGTAGCTCTCTCCATTTATGTGGAAAACAGATCTGATCCCTTACATGTTGTAGCATTGCATCTAAAAATCGATGTAACATTCTGGAGGATGAGGCCTGTGAGACCCTTACAATATCCCCAGCGGGTCTCTAAAAAGTGCCTGTAGCTAGTATACGTAATGCTACACATGCTTTGGTTTCCACTGGGATGAGTTCTCTATGATTTCTCCAGGGCCTCAGGTGAGGGTGGCAGAGGATAAAGATTTCATCTAGGAATCCCTGTCCAACCTGTAGTGTTCTGCAAGTTCTGTATCATAAAGTCCATGATACATAGACAAGGTCTGAAGACCCTTCTTCAAGGATGTAGTTTGGCATCAGCATCAGCACCTTATATTAAAGCCTGTTGCACACACAGCTTGATAATAGCAGCAGCAAACCCTAAACATTTTTTAAGTGATTGTTTGCAGCTGATTTCCCAAGTGTATTGGAAGTAAGAGGGAGTGAGGAGTGTACACTTGCATTTTGTGTGTTCCTGAATCACTCCGCCACATTGAATGACTTTATTAGCATGTATTTTACTTACTTATGCCTTCATTAGCATATTCTGCCATTTACCCTTGTTTTGAAGGCAGGTGTGGCATGCAGAGCTATTAAATGAATACCAATTAACTTGCTCGCAGCTGTGAGACATGCACACTCTCTCGGCATGAAGTGTATACATTCATAAAAGTCAGTCTCAGTGATTTCATTGAACATGATGAATCTGTGCCCTTATTCCTACACTACAAAATGTTGCCAGTTTGACAAACAAAATAAGTTAAAAGTACATATAAGTATAATTACCAGTTCAGAAAATGGCAATGCTTTTTTATTTGTAAAGCTAAAGACAACTGCCTGCACTGGTCAATTATTTTTCATTTAAGAATGTTTTCCTTCCATGCAATCTGATTTTGCAGTATATAGCAAAAGTTAATTTATATCTGAATTTATAGTGCTCTGTGTACCATTGTTGGTTTTGCGTGAAGTCTTTTTCTTTTGGAAATTGTCACATTGTGTGATGCATGATATGTGACACATGACATACAATGGCAAAAAGCTACATTCTGTCACTGAGGTGTGTATTTACATATGAGGGGGAGTGGAGCCATAAATGAAAAAAAAAAAAAAACTTGCCACTAAAGCATCGAGTGAGTGAGTGAGTGAGTGAGTGAGTGAGTGAGTGAGTGAGTGACTGACTGACTGACTGACTGACAGGGAGGAGGTATCTGCAAATACAGCAACACATCTTGATACTGTTTCTATAGAAAAATTGAGAAAAATGTCATAGATAATTTTGAGGAGCTTTATTTTAAAAAAATCAAATGGAATTTCCAATAAATCTAAGTTAATCAAGATAAAACAGTAAGGCAGACTACTACCATTCTAATTAAGTGGACAGAGAACATTTATTATTTATCACACATTTTTATTGATTTTGTTTGTTAACCAGGGTAGAACACTAATCCGTGTGGACTTTTTATAGATTCAACCTGATGTTATATGAGTAAACAGCAAGCAGTTCTTGTGTATACAGTCTTATAGTTGGCATCAGTTGTACTACACTATGAGGAACAATCCTCATTTTAAGTCCTAAAAATGCAATCATCCATATTGTTTTACACTGAAAGGGTCTTACACACATTCATTATTAAGGTTTTTTTAACAAATATCCATGGTGGATTATACTGAATCCTATTAAATCATTTAAATAGTTTTTTTTTTGTTATTATGAAGAAACAGCTAAGAAACCTGATGTAAGCTTCCTAGTTAAGTACTAAGTACATTACATTTTCCCCAATTGCTCCACATTGTGATCAGTAATTTTCCAAAGTTTGTGGATGGAAGGTTGTGATAGCTAGAATAATATAATATTGTTTCTATTTACAATATAGTTATTTATTTATGAATGTACATATGTTATCTGGGTAGACCACTGATCACATTTGATGACTTGCAGGCTTATTCCAGCTTACATGCAAAGTAACAACAAGAAAGATTAAAGGTATAACTAAATTATAGAGCAAAGTGGCAGAACATAACACAGATATAAAGTATATACACATATTTACAAGGTTTAAAAACAAGTAGGCTCAGGAGTATACAATTTGTTTATTTATTTTATTTATTTACATTTATTGACTGGGAGTGTCCAACTGGACATAGGTCCATTTTTAGCCGAGGCCTGGGGAGAAAAGCTCCACAGTTAAAATAAACAGACAGTAGTTACATTGGATTACATAGTGATTAACAATTTAACATAGCAATTACTTACAACATATTTACAGATGAAGAACATAGTACATCAGTAGACAACTAGAATCTTTATCTGTGAAGTACATAACAGACTTTAACAAATGTTACAATACGAGTTTGTGCTGTAAAATAAGTACTAGGCTTATGAGCATCTGAGCCTGCTATAATCAAGGTAGTTAGTGGAGTGGAAAGAAAGGTAGTGGTTGGATGGGGTGGGTGATATTAGAGTGGGAGTTGCAAGGGCATAGCCAGCATGTTTGTAGGTGCAATTTTAGTAAAGTTTTGAAGTAGGTGCATGATGGTATGGAGGTAATTGTGGGTGGGAGGGAGTTCCATAATTTGGCTATGGTGCAAGAGAATAGTGCTTCACCAGCAGAGTTATGGCTTTAGTGATCTGCAAGTGATTTTTGTTGCTGGATCTTAGTGGTCTGGTGGTGCGATAGGGTTGGAGTAGATTCTGGAGGGATGGGACATTTAGTGGATGGTTTACTAGTTTGTGGGCGAGTGAGAGTTGATACCATTGAAGGAGGTGAGGGAGTTCAAGCCAGCCCAGTTCAGCAAGTGAGAGACAGTGGTGACTATGGTAGGATGCCCCTGTGGCGAATTTGGCGATTTTGTTGTAGCAGGTCTCTAGCTTGTTTAGATCGCTTTGCCTTAGGTTGGTATATATTGGTGAGGCATAAAGTAGGGTGGAGATAAGGTGGAAATTTGCTATTGAAATCTTTGCTGCTTTGGTGAGAAGTTGCTTATTTCTATATAATGCTCCTAGTTTTTTTGTGGACTTTTTTATGGTCATGGATATGTGAATGTCAAATTTTAGTTTATTGTCTATTTCCACTCCTAGCAATTTGGTGTGTTCAGTTGGGTATATAGTGGTGTTGTCTTTTGCTGTGATGTTAAAGTGAGAGTTGTTTTGAGTATGTTTGGTAGGTTGGAAGATGAGTAGTTTAGTTCTGTTTGGGTTGAGTATTAATTGGGCATCGGATAACCAAGTTTCAACAGAGGAAAAGGCTTCCTGTGTGACTTTTTGCAGTTTGGGTAGGGACTGGGCTGAGCAGATGATGGTTGAGTCATCTGCGTATTATATGAGTGCGCCATGTTTGGTGGCAGAGGCTAGATTATTGGTGAAAACAGAGAAGAGAAGGTGTCCAAGGATGGATCCTTGGGGAACCCCTATGGAGACAGGTAGTTGAGGAGATATGTCATTCTGCCTTACAACGAATAGTTGGCGGTCAAACAGGTAACTCTGAAACCAGTTGGTGACTGATTGAAAGAAGGATAGGTTACTGAGGACAGAGATAAGTTGTTTGTGTGGGACCATGTCAAATGCTTTAGACAGGTCAAGGAAAGTAGCAGAGGAGAGATAGCCATTGTTTTTATGCTGAAAGATAGTGTTAGTAAACGACAGTAAGGCAGTGGTGGTGCTATAGTTTGGTCAGAAACCATGCTGAGTATTGGAAAGGAATTTGTTAGTAAGGAGGTAGTCTGAGACCTGAGTGTGTATGCATCTCTCTAGTATTTTGGAAAGTGGAGAGAGAATAGCTATGGGGCGGTAATTGGTTAGTTCTGTGGAGGGTCCACCTTTGTGGAGGGGAATTATATGTGATACTTTCCACAGTGTGGGAACGTAACTTTCTGACAGAGATCAGTTAATCAAGATGAATACTGGGTAGGCCAGAGCATCAGCTGTGATTTGTAGGTATTCACTTGGAGGTTGTCTGCTGCTAATTTGGTAGGCTTAAGTTTAGTTAAGAGTTTTTTATGTTGGAGGTAGGTAGAGGAGAAAAAGAGAAGGCAGTGGGGAGATTACTAGTTGAAGGTGTGGGTTGGAGGGGAGGGGGGTTGTGTTGTTTAGCTAGTGATAGAATGGTTTGTGTGAAGTGTGTGTTGAATGAGGTATCAATATTTTCTGAGGAGTGAGGGATGTTAGGAGGAGGGGTACTGACTTTACCTGGGTGGAGGATGGAGTTTATGGACGTCCAGAATTGTTTGAGGCTGTGTTGTGAGGAGTCTAGGGCAGACTGGTAGTATTGGAATTTGTCCTGTTTTATTAGCTTTTTGACTCTATTGCGTAGTTATAGGAATTTCTGTCTAGTTGCGGGGGGGTTGGTTTTGCGCCAGTGCTCCCAGGCTTTATCCCTGTTTTTCATTTCTGACTTAGTGGTTTTCTGTAGTTATGGGGAGGGTTGTGCTTTGGTTCTGGAAAGTCTTATGGGGGCATGGTAATTAAGGATGCTCAGGAAGGTAGTATTAAAAAATTCAACTGCGTCATCAAGACTGAGGATTATAATGAATAATACAGGTGTTACATGTGTGGTAAATATGATCCATCCAAAAAACGGACATAGTATATGCAAGTATGGAAGAACATTTTAGCAGTGAAGAGTAGAAATTGTAGAATACTAAAAGGTACAATAGGAGAGCTAATAACAGGAGTCATGGGTATTAGGTATATAGGAGGAACTGGATAGGGCAGATGGGTCCTTATAATAGGTGCAAAAGCCTTCCTTCTCTGAAATAAAGCATTGCTATATTCTGGAGCAAACCATATTTGCTGATCTGCAATTCTTAAATTAGCCCCCAAAGTTCTCTTTTGCTGCTAAACTGCTTCATTGTCATTATAATCCCATCTCTAATTATAGCTTGCATAAGTGAAGATAAATTTTTCACAGCCACTCTGGCAACCTAAGGTCCTCCACAGAACTGTCTACAGAGTCCACTATGTTGTTTTTGATCTTACAGGAAAGTGGTGATGATTTACTGCATTATAATCCCAACACCATTTGCCTTATACTGAAAACCCATAATTTACTAAAACTGTTAGTTAAGTTGTATTTTATGTGTTGAAATGCATGCCATTATATCTGCTGGAAGAGGAGAAGAGATTTTGGGTGTCACTTCCATTCAAATGCTCGTGCTCACTATCAGGTATTCACAGATATAAATGGAAAACAACAAGGGATTAGTGGAAGGACAATTAACACTGTTAAGTTTGTTTATAGTTTTCTAGGGTACTCCTACTGAGCACCTAAATAAATCCAGTTTTCTGTAGATTAACTTTGGTCCACCTGAACAACAAATCATTTAGAAATTTTTATATACAGTTCTTCAACTGACAATGAGGGAACAGGGTCATGAACTGTTTTAAAGCTTATAAATCCTGAACTACTATAGTGTCTGCCACTACTGCATACATAGAAGTAGTGCATTGTCATTATTATTCTCCTATTACAATGTATGCTTCATTATACCATTATCTACCACTATTATAAATGTGAAAATTGAATACTGTTACTGAATTGTTTATAACGTAATATAGAGGGTTATGATAAGGTTGCTGATCATAACGCATGTAGTATGTGTTTGAGACATGGATGCCAAGAAATTCACCTCAAGAGTGAAGCTCAAGAGGGGAGTCTTGATATCCCTGCCTTGAACACATAATTTAGGGTTATGATTGGAGAGCCAATCATATTTTTGTAGTGTATGGGGCTTTACCTGCTCCTTATGCTACCAGTTACACTAACAAAAGCTGTAAAGCACTTAGTAATTTAGAGTGTGCTGTTGGAAAGACAGAGTAACACAGTCCCTTACATTTACACTCACTTTGCTATGTCTAAACTGTTCACTTGATTTTTATCACACTCAGATATCTGAGGTGTGCACAGTCAGCAAAGTGGCTGTAATTACTGGGTGTGGGGACTGTGAATGAATGTGACTAACCTGTTGTCATTTGTTCAAATTAATTAGTTATTAGTCTAGATTTTTACAACTAGAGTACATTAATTTGATGACAATCGGTACTTTAGTGTGTCTACTATTTTTATCCCAATTAAGCATCTGAGGTATGCATAGGAAACAGACTGTCTTCAATTGCTTGGTAGAGGAACTAGCTGAAGATAAAGGTGAAAGGTCCTGCTATCATTTACTGAAGATAAACAGTCATTATTCTGGCTTTCCAGAACTAGAGTGCAGTTTATGTGAATCCAGTTGGAATATTTCATTGTGGCCATTTTAACACAGACATCTGAGGTGCTCATGTTTAGTGAACTAGCTATAATTGACCAGTGCAGGGACCATATGTGGAAGGAAACTGCTGTGTAGAGGAGTGAGGTGTTGCTGTATATCTAAATGCAACAAACTGATCATAATTTTAAATATTAACCTGTGTTCATATGTAAAACCCAACATAACCAGTAATGCTGCAGAGATACATTGCACTAAAATTCCAAAACGACACTATTTTATTAAAATACAAGAGCTAAGTGTTTTCATCCCCATATTGAACCATTGTAACACATTTCCAACTTTAAAAACTCACAAAGTAAAAATACATGACCCATAATCAACCAATAAACCTCACCTAGAGTTAATATGCTTCAATTTCAGTACAGAACTAATTGAAAGTGCTTCATTTAAACCAAGGTAATGGGTTGCATTTAGTCTTATTTGCCATTTTAACTCACACAAATCCAGATGTTCATCCACAACCCTCCGCTGTACATCTTTTTAAATTTTGTTGAAAATCAAAAGAATGCATACCAAATGTCAAAAGTACATTGGTGTTTTTTTGTTTTTTAATATCTAAACAGTGCTCATAAATACAGTCCTTCAACCTCCTGGAGGTTTTGCCCACATAGAAGGGTGTGCATTGTTTACACTGAGCAAGATAAACCACATCCGAGCTGTTACAATTCTAGCTTGCTTAATTTCTGTAAGTAATATTCCTAATAACAAATTCATTACCACTAACAATAAAGGGACACAGAAAAAAGGAGCTACATTTTTTCATACTCATATTCCTAATAATAAATTCATTACCGCTAACAATAAAGGGACATTGAGTATAGGAGCCACATTTTTTCATACCTGTATATACAAGCTGTTGCTCACTCTTAAGCCCCCATTTTAACCAATTATTAAATGACTTGTCTTTTCTACAAATCATCACGGTTTTCTCCCATTTTTACACTGACATTCTGATGTTCTTTAAATACATGACAGTTTTTCTTAATAACTGTAACTATGGCTTTACTATCCAAACTGAAAGTAGATATAAAAGTTTTTCTATTATTTTGTGATATGTTACCCCTTTCAACAACTTTCTCTATAAACTTTCCACACTGTAGAATAGGTTGAACATACCCATTCTCCCTTTTAATAATAACATCCTTCTTCATTTCAACTAGGAACTCCAAAGGGTACCCTCTCCTTACACACATGCTCATCAACATCTCACATTCATGCTTAAACATGTCTGTCTCAGATACCATTCTGGCCAATCTCACAAGTTGGCCCTTCACAACAGTTTTTTTCTGATGCAATGGGTGCCAACTGGAGAAATGTAAGTAGGTGTTAGAAAATGTTGGTTTATGGTATATATTGGATATAAACCTACTGTTCTCAAAATCCTTGGCAATCTCTATATCCAAAAAGTTGATTTTGTTCACATCACAACATGATGAGAAGGTCGAAAATTATACAGTATTGTTTATATACTGGAAAAATGTTCCAATTTGTCAAGGGTATCCCTCCTCAAATAAAAATACCGTCCAAAAAACGGGTATATATAACCCAACATTGCTTATAACAACAGTTTAAAACATATCGGTCTTCCCATTTGGCCATGACATAAAATGCGAACAAGGGTGAACAGGCAGTACCCATCGCAATACATGTTGTCTGGTTGAAAAACTGGCCCCCGAAGTGTAAAAAATTGTTTTTCAATACTAACTCCATTAAACTTGTCATGGCCATGACCCTCCAAATTTCTAGTTGAAAATATTTGGTCACTTGATTCTCAAACAATTTGAGACCCTCCTGATGTGGGATGACCAAAAATAAACTGTGTACATCAATAGTCATAAAAATTAGTTAAAGGGCAAAAGTTTTCACTAGTGTGTATCTCTGCTGCATTACTGGTTTATGTTGGGTTCTTCATTTGTGTTTAAATTCTTAAGTATTGACCATGTTCATATGGGATCCTCTTGGTGGTATTTGCATTATAACTACTAATCATTGCCATTTCTCTGTGTTTACTTCTCAGGTTGAGTTCTTTGTTAAGAGATCTTTATATGCTTGTCCTCAGTGTCACCATGTGAGTTTTATCTAGGTGTTCTGGGTTCCAGCCAGGGGTCCTCAGCTGTATAAGGTGATTTTGACAGAGGCTTAATAGGGGGAGTCCCACTTTCAATCAATGTCCTGAGCCGTACTTAATCTCAGTATGGCCCTGGTCAGAGGTGTTCAGAGATGATCATTATAGCTTGTGTGTGAGCCAGTGACAAGCTGGGATTCATTACAGTGATTATTGCTTTTTTTCTCTTTCCTCACAATCCAACATCAAATCTGCTAACAGGTGGCTACATTTTATCAATAGAGGTAAGGAGGTGTGTTGTGTATATATGCCTGACAACAAGTTTGAATATATTACCACAACCATTTGATCTTTCACTTTTGTCCCAGACTAACATCAGAGGGATACACAGAAGGCAGCTTTCATAAGGGGTAGGGGTGAAGAGGCATGGTATGTATACACATGCCAGGAACAACTTGAAATAGGTACATGTGGCCCTTTGTTCTTTCAAGTTCATCTCAACCTAACTTCTGAAGGGTTGGCAGAAGGAAATATCTTTTTTAAAGGGTAGGAATGTAGGGACTATTCACATATATAATTTGTATATCCTCTCAAATATTTCATAGGTAAGCAGTAGGTTAGCTGCTCTTGTGGGCCATTTTAAGCCTAACCAATTTCCCTTTCAAAGGTGAGAATCAAACTATGTACCTTGTGTATGTGAGGCAAATACCTTAACTCATTAACACCTATGTGGTGTAGAATGTCACATTTCTAGCAGCTTACAGACATCTTGCGTGTCAAAATATTTTCTGAAGTTAACAAATGCAATTTTTGTGAACAAACAAATCTATTAAAACGGTTCAAATAGCAGTGCTATCAGTAAGAAATATTGTTTACAGTGGGAATAGCAAGTGCATTCATAATGCTTTCCATAAAGCTGTAATGTATTATAATGCACACAAGCTCCAACTTATATTTTTTCTAAGCTTTCACAAGCAAATTTTAATATTGTGAAAATTATACAACCTAGACATATAATCTTAGAACATTTTATTAACCAGACATAAACTTCCATATAACAAGAAATTCCTCTAAATGTGCATGTTTATTGGGATATTTACAGAAATATGAAAACATATGTTTGAGTGTATAATTAGCAACACAAATAATATTGGATATCTCTCACAATGTTCGACTTACAGTGTAAATATTAAACAGTTTTCTTCAACAACATCTTAGGTTTCACCTAATGTCATTCAACAGTATGTAAGTCACTTGATTTTGAAGTAACAAGTACCATATGGAAACATTACTTATTTCTTAATTATTAACAACTAGCAATATTCCAGTATAGTGTGATATAGACCAGCATTTTCAATGGCTTGTTCTGTCTCCCACACTAGTGTCTCACAGCATACACCTCAGTAAAATGTAGGTGTTTCAATTATGAAAATATGAACATAAATATGAAAATGTGAATAATAAATGGCAAACCAAGATAACTTTCTCCACTGCAGGACATCCTAAACCATCTTAGTGTAATTTTGTTAATACCTCCTTTATCTTACTAATATTGCCTGTTATTAGCTGTTATGTCACCTGGTTAAAGATGCTAGACCCCAAGGAATTGTGGACACCATAAGAGGTATGGCTGTGAACTGGAAGTATATAAAAAAAGTATTTTAGGCTTGAGTAAGTTAACCATTATAAAGACCCACAACCCATTTGTCTTCTCACTATATTGGGAACTACTATATTGTTAGTTTTGAGGCCATCAAATTATCAGATTTGATCAGTGCCCTACCTAGTAAACAATATTAAATAAATAAATTATTTAAAAACGCCTTGGACACAACAAATTACTTCCTTGAATGAAAAAAAATGACTGGATTTCTTTCCTTATTCATACTTTTTGTTCAGGCCATCATTTGACCGAAAGTAGGGAAAAAGCTTTAAAATGCACCAAAGAGCATCTAAGATTCTATGATACCCTGTGTCCTAGTGGCACCCAGATCCCCAGCTTAGCTCAGTGACTTATTGTACTTTTATTCCAATGCTGTGTTGTCCTGTTGTGTTGTGTTGAAAGATGGATGAAAAAAAGCTGAAGTGTAAAACAAAATTAAAAAAAAAAAAAACAAGAAAGAGGTAATCTGCCTGTCTGGTATTGGGCCAAGATGGGAGGGGATTTAGGGAGAAGCAATGTTGAAGCAGGGGGCAGTGGGGAAATGGCAGACAGTCATTTGTCTAGAGCTCCATTTCACCCAAAGCTGGTGCTGTTCATCACAGACCAACATCAGAGATGTATATAGTCAGTAAAGTAGCTACAGTTTCTGGGTACTGAAATAGTCTTTAGATAAAAGTGATTGATCAAAGCTGTTGTTTGAATTTAGGTAAAAGGTTACTGACCTACTGTAATATAGCACCAGGACCCACTTTATTCCATTTAGCCCCACAGATTCAGTTGTTTCTTCTGGCCTGCTCTAGCTTTGAGGTCACAAACTGTGACTGTATATAACTGAAATTTTGAGAGAAAAGAATAGGTTAACACAGTTGGACTGTATGCTTGAAATAGAACAATTGCGAGATTGTATTAGATAGTAACAATTTATACATTCACCAGCAAATCATTCTGTTGAGAGACATGATCTGACAATGGCAACAAATAAGCACAAATGGCAGACACTAAAGCCATTAAAGAAACACTTTCTACATATCCCTTTGTTGTGGCCTCTTTTTCCTTATTAACTATGAAACGTATCAGTCACCACTAATTAAATTTAATAATAACTGTATCTTCTATATTGGTGATATTTCTTTGGATGAAACACTACCAGATTATGCCATTGATGCTCAGAAGCAGCAGCTCTATTTCTATTTTTTTTTAATTACTTTGTTATCGGCTTAAGTGAACTGGTTATATCTTACCTTTTTAAGGCATGATATAAGCCATAAGGGTACCCATGAATGTAACATATACATAATGTAGAGAAGCTAGTCAACCAGCATGTTTTTGAAATGTGAAAGAGGAAACCCAAGTATCCAGAAAAAGCCTATTAGGACATAGGAAACATTTGTAAACTCTATGCAGACAGTCACCAGAAGTCAAGTTTGCACCCCAAACCCAGGAGCTCTAAGGCAGTGATGTAAATTAGTATGCCCCTGTGCCACCAGATGTAACAACATAAAGAGGACTGACTGTCTTATGCCATTAGGTGGTGTTATGAGACATAAGACACATAAATGAAATTTAGGTACTTACCAGAATGATATATCCTTTCATTCATGTCTGTCCAATACAACTAGTGGGACATTGGAGCCAGTCATTGGATCTGATCCAGCAACATCAGTGGTCCAGTCACCAGCCCCTTCATCTTTTCCTTCCCATAATACACCGTTTCCCCAAACTGCAGCAGATCTCAATTAATGTCTGAAATTGATGATGGCGTAGTTGAACGCTGAACGCCAATGAATCAGGAAATCTGACTGCAACACCGCTTGTAACAATGCTGATTTGTAATATAGCCACGGACTCCAGAGCCAGTAAAAATCTAAGTTTTATTCCACAAACGACACAAGGTTAAGCGATTTCACACACAAATCGTGTGCTTCATCAGAACAATACATACTGATCTTATCATACCTTAAATAGCAACCACACCCCCGGGAATAAATGAATTTATTTCAGTTAAACCTATACTTGCAATATGAGTATTATGTATGTTTATATTTTGTATATACTTTTGTATATACATTTTTTAATTTCAGTATTTTTTAGTATTTTTTAGTATTGTCTTTTAGTATTGCACTTTAGTAATATTAGATAAATTAGCATTACTTCTCGTAATTTAGTAATTTAGTATTTTGACATATAAGAGTAATTTGATACACAAGAGTTAAAATGTCATTTTGTATTCACGTGTTTTAATGAATTATGCCTAAGTCAGTTTATAATGTTATTGCTCAATATTTAATATTTATTATTTATCAATATTTAATACTTATCAAGTTTGTATATCCATACATTCATCTATTTTTAACCTATTATTCATCAAGTTCATATTCATGTATTACTTAATATATATTGATTCCACAGTATACATTTGATATTTTTAGAAGTATCAGTGTAAGTAATTAAGTGGTTAGGAATGCAGCTTATCAATATCAAAGTCATATTTTTATTGTGTTTTTTATTGATATTTTAGAATTGATATTATATGTATTGAATTAAGTTTGAAACTACAGGTTTAGTTGGAGCATATATTTTTGTATATAAAAAAGCACTGCAGCTTTAAATGCATTTTTAGAAGTTGGCGCCAAATTTGCTATTTAAGGTATGATAAGATCAGTATGTATTGTTCTGATGAAGCACACGATTTGTGTGTGAAAGCGCTTAACTTTGTGTCGTTTGTGGAATAAAACTTAGATTTTTACTGGCTCTGGAGTCCGTGGCTATATTACAAATCAGCATTGTTACAAGCGGTGTTGCAGTCAGATTTCCTGATTCATTGGCGTTCAGCGTTCAACTACGCCATCATTTATTTCTTTAGTACATTTCGTTGTCTTGTTCTGTGGTTAATGTCTGAAATTGGCAGAGGAATATAAACTTGGAACTCCAGCCTGGGAACACTCTGAGTGCATAGAACAATCCTTTAGGTTTTACAGGAGAAGTATGTGGGGATGGTGGGAGAGTTTGCCATACCAGATGGGCATGAATGAAATAATCTATCATTATGATGAGTACATAACTTTTGTATAGTATTCATTCAGTCTGATCTGACCTAATTGTGGCTATCCTGAAGTGGGTCTTTTAAGCAAAACCTTAGATCCAAAATAGGTCTGAGATCTTGGGTTTTCTTGGAAACCAAAAAGAATATGGAATAAAGCCCTGACCCTGTCTGGTCTGGTGGTATCATCACAATGGCTCCTTTTGATAATAGAGATAGAACTTCTCTGGTGGCCTGTTTTGTCTGCTGAGGTGGGATGCCCAGTATTGTTCTTGTGGTTTGTAATGGTAGCTGGGAAAGGAGAGTGTAGTAGCCTCTGGATCTAATCCATCTTACCCACTTGTACTGCCTAATGACACACCATGCAATAGGATGGATGGATAGATGGCCCCTGACTACTTCCAGAGTAAAGCAGTTGATCAACCCTTCAGGGATAATGTTGCCTCCTGCCCGAGAAGGGCCTAAAGTACCCCTGGTTCTGGATGTGATGCCTGTGCCCTGGCCCAGCAATCAAGGAGCCTCAATCCTCACCACTAACACCAGTGAGGGGCATCTCATATAGGAGGAAAGGATAACAAACACACAGAGTAAAGTGCAATTTCCCTTAAGAGCACACATAGATCACAGTCAATCTGGGGCTGGTCGCTCCCTTGCCCTCCAGGTCCCCAATAAGACTCCCCACTGGCACAGCTATAGGGTCCACATCTCAGCTTAGTGGGCAAGCTAAAATCTCCAGCACCCTCTCCATCCAACCAGTGCTTCGTGTCCCCGCCCAAGTAGCTGACACACACACACACACACACACACACACACACACACACACACACACACACACACACACACACACACACACACACACACACACTTTGAGAAGAGTTTATACAACCACACAGACACTCCTGGGGAAGGGTGGCACAGGTTCTCCAGTAGTGTCCCTTTTTCCCAGACTATATGGTAATACCAGCTGCTACCACCCACTAATATTTATCAGCTACTCAAAGGCCCTTAAAAGAGTATCTAATTATTACTGTGCAATATTATTATGCAATTGGTAGTATAGCCAGGGCTAAAGCTATTAGAGCGGCTTTGTACAATTTTTCCAAAGGCATGCAAGTACTCTAAAGAGCTTAAATTATCTCTACAAAAACAGCCACAGTTGAAAGGGTTTAAAAATATTTAATAACAAGGAGTCAAAACATAAGGCAATACTTTTTACTACACAGTGCTAATCAAGAGTTCAGGGATCACAGAGAAATACTTAAAATGATTCAGTAGTACAGTTCTGACATCACAGAAAAATGCTTAGAAATAGCTAGAAACTAGAAAGATTAGTCTAAGAGAAAACACAAGTCTAAGATAACTTACATATGCAGCAAGACAGTGCTGATGAGTTGGATGGTCAATATAAAAATGCTTAATGCTCTCTGATTCTTTCTGTTTTTAAAATCACATTCCTGGTTCACATTACATCATTTTTCACACTTCCCTGGGTTCCCAGGCTAACAGAAACTACATTTAAATTCTTCACCTCTGGGCAAAAACCAAAGCAATAAAGGACATTTATGCATGCAAGGTTTAAAACTTAAAGCAATAGGCAGGATGCCTCACTCTAGACTGACTGACACAGAGTTTTAACATCAAAGGGTCAAAACATGCTTTACTTGGTCAGTAGAGTGCACTGTTGTCACATTTTTTCCAGTTCCACATGTAACACTATTTTTACCATTTAAGACAACAAGCCTGTGGTTTACATTAATATTTACAGATGACAGAATTATCTCCAAAATTCTATCTGGCTAGGCTGGCAGCCTTCATCTATCTTCACCCAATCTTCACACTGGAGAACTCTTCTGCCCTCTGGCCAGCATCCTTTGGCCTCTGCCTCAGCCACCAATGTACCAAGGAGAGTCAAACTGCTGACATTTACATTTTCAGAACCAAATAAAATGATATCCTGTTCGGTCCCTGTTATATGATCTTTGATGGGCATGGAACATGATTCCAGTGGCAGATAATGTCTTGCCGTCTTGCTAGTACTTCTGTATCCTTTCTCTGGCAGAATGTCCAAACAGAGATGCACCTTTGTTTGGAACATTTGTGAAGGATGCCTTGAAGTTATCTCTGAAATCACACAGGTGCAGCCAAGCTTGGTGTCTCAAAGCAATGCCCATCTGGCTGCCCTAGCTGCTTCATTTGCTTAATTTTTCAAAGAGTACATGAAGAGGTTATAAAGGCTCAGCACAGTAGAAATGGTGGTGTCCAGCATAAAACACCTATTCATCAGCCTGGACTCTTTATTATGTGGGTGGATGGAATGAGATTCCTCAGATAACTCTTTTTTCATAGCTGCTGCCAGCATAATAGATTGTACTCTGGAGATTGTGCCCAAAATTGTTGGTCTAGAGGGTCTGTATATTTTATCTGGTTTTCTGGGGACTGCCTTGCAATTGTCTGGAAACATTCTAAATATATAATCTTATCAGCCAGAGGTACCACTCAGCATGTAGAGGGTGTCAAAACATAAGCTTTAATTAGGACCATCTCATCCTGAGAGTGGAATCTGCAGGCCAAGGTCCCCCCTGGTGCATGGGTTCTAGGATACTGCTAAAGGAGATGATCTCTGGAGGGGATTGTAGGGATCCTGCTTGATATTTTGAGTTGGAATTCAAGCTGGGAGGCTTCACCGGGGAGTCTAGGTACTTCCATTTGACTGTCCTCTCCTGACTCCTCAGAGGATAGGAGCTGCTGCAGAGCAGAGGGGTGGAGACTTGAGGACTGACTCTGACCATTGGCCATCTGAAGTGAAGATGGAGGCAAAATGGAAAGGGAAAGGGAGTCTCTTGGTGGATCTGATCTTGGGTAGGGTTGAGTGTGGCATCTAGTCAGAGAACTTATAATCCTCCTCAACACCAGAAAAGCTGATCCAATCTTGGAATGATCCCAAAGACCTCCTCCTAGTCAACAGATTTGAAACAACCTTTTGAGATCTGGATCTAACACCAAGAAGAGCTTCTGGGACCAAACCCTTGGTCAGTTTCAATGTGAGGATCAGACTCAAGGGGCTGAATGCAGACAGCTCCAATAACTGCAAAGGATCCAAAGACAGTGTTGATGCCATCAACCTAACCACTCAGCTTCAGGTCAGTGCCATCTCCAAAGAAACCTGGATTGACACAGTCAGATCCAGTAACACTGGAGTTGAAACTATTTCAGATGTCAGATCTGAAGACACAGGATCCAGGAATGGAATCAAAGGCACGAGAGTAGGACACTAGACCAGAGAATGATCAGAGAGCAGGGTAAAGTTTGCATATCTGAGGAGAAGGTGACAGAATGACCCCCAATTCCATTTGTTTCATCAGGAACTCTGCATCAAATGGTCCAGATCATTATCAGTGGTACTCATGTAGAAAGCATTAATGAAAGTCTAGAAGGGGAAGGGGGTGTTGATCTAGGTTCTCCCCTAGAGCTTCTTTCCTGGGAGAGTCTAAAAAAAGGATTTGGCTCCAAAAGAACCAGATTTGTGGGTGCTGGATCTGGTGGAAAAGTATATGTTGGCATCCTGGCATGTGTCTTCAAGTTTTGGTTGTTTTAGAGCTGAAGGTGGGGCAATGGATTTGCTGGTCTTTTTTGGATTGGAGTCTCAAGACGTATTGTGTTTTTCAGAGTGTTTTGTAGCTTTTATGGTCTCTGGATTCAGAGGGAGAAACCCTTTCAAAATGAATTATTCTTATTCTTAGATAAAAGAGGGTTCTAGGCCCAGAAACTTTATACATTTTGCAGTCCACCATGAGATGAGATACCCCAAGAGAGAGAGAGAGAGAGAGAGAGAGAGAGAGAGAGACTATGCACTGGTTGTGCAAATCCCATGGCAGGATCTTGTGCTCACAGGGTACATTTTCTGAAATTGGACTATTTATACTTTTCTTCCATGATGTCAGCTTCACCACAACAATTAAGAGAGACACACAAAACTATCAGAGCATGACACTGAAAGGTTCAAAGTATCTGCATTTCTAATGCCTTAATCTAAAAGTATCCTGTATTAACAACATGCTATAAATTTCTAAGTATCTAAATCTCTAATTTCTAAATGTATGTGTATCTGCTACTATGAGTAACAGATAGCTATAACAAGAAAATTGCCCAACTCTACCTAATTGTACATTACTAAACTCTTAGGGAGGAAAAAGTCTCCAATAGCACTGTCAAGAAACTGTCAGAAAACAACAAGTACTTAGAAATGTAGTCAAAAAGGGTGCCTTAAGGACTAACTATCAGTAGAAAAGCTTAAATATTAAACGCTAGAGAGCAGAAACATAAAAAGGCTAAGGTATCCCTAAAGAATTCTAAAAAGCACAGCAAGCTGCCAAGATCTGTGTCCATTCACAAAAGTCAAAAACAAGATATGAGATATTTTGAGGAAATTGTGCATTACAGGAGGGGAAAAAGTTGATGGGGCTTGAGGCTGGAGCACTGATGTTGCCAAATCTGATCAGATGAGCATCTTCAAGGACCCACAGGTCAGATCATATGGACTGAATGAATAGGATCTATGGTTTATACTGCATTCTGTTTTTTAATTGTAAGTATAATTTTGCAAACAGTGCATAAAAAACCTATAGACCTCAGTTTGATGTCTAAAATTTAGTATGGTCTGTATAAATTATTTATTTATTATCTGTCATGTTAAAGAAAGAAAATGTACATGTAATTTAAGCAGGTGAGGGATTGGTATGGATTTGTCTAATAGGCATGGACAAGCCAAGAGAGCAGCATCTACATCAATCAGTAAAGTAAAGGCCTGGGTGTGGAATGAGTTTGACAAAGCCATGTAGAATGACTTTTGAGTAACCTCAAAGAGGTCAGACGACTCTTAGGTAGATGGGATATTGACCATACCGTTCTCAACAGCGACAATGAAATAACACTGACTGAGAACGTTGTCAAGAGGTAGAAGGGTCACTTTAAGAAATTTCTGTATCTGGTTTGTACTCCTTCCTCTGACCAGGTGTTGCCAGAAATAAACAGGAATTTAATTAATTTCACTAGATAAACAGCAATGAGTAAACATTTTTGCTGTGGCAAAACTATGAAGTAAATAATATCTGTCTGGAAATGGGGAAAGCACCAGATATTTTAGAGTGTCACAGTTAACAGTCCTTTTCCTTACAAGGAAAGGTGGAACAGTGCCTTTGAACTGGAAAACTGGAGTAGTAAACACCATTTTTTTAAAAAAAGGAATAGGAAGATATGTTGAAGTGGTAGAGTTAAAACATTTCTAAGCTTCCCTGGAAAAGCGCCTAGCACAGTGCTGGAAAGGAGACTTTGTCCAATTGTCAAGTCTTTGATTCAAGAGGAGCAAGATATTATCCATCCTCCATTGAACAGTGGATCAATTATTTTTCTTTGAAAATATGTGAGATATTGACAATACTATATATGCATGTTTTCTGTACTTGGAGAAGGCATATTACTTTATACTCACAAAATGTGATGTGGGAAGTGCTACTAGAAGTTTACCTAGGGTTGGGAGAAGGGCAGCTGCCACAGGTACAAGTTGTTAAGGGACACAATCAGCAGATGCCAATAGGGTGGTAGTGCAGTAAGAATTCATAAATATGTGCATGCACTGCATTTGCTGTCAGGGCTGAAGCACTTCAATATGTTGTGGTGTGTGGTACTCAGCTGTAGGAAGCCATTTGCTACAAATGTAGCACTGTACCAAACAAATTGTTACAGTTTCCAAATGAAAGAAAGAGATCTTTGAAGAGTTTTTTTTTCTCTTCTATGAGAGGACCAAAAACAGTCCACTTATGCTGCGCTGATGAAGCCATAAGAAGGCTGAAACATGCATGTCCACAGCTAGTGGAGTTTGGCTTTATTGGCCTGGATTTGTCCATAACATACTTAGAAAGACAAAAGTCATGGGCATTCAAAACTGCCACATGCCTGATGTCCTTAAAGGGTCATTTGCATATATCCCATGTGCCTGTAAGGAATCAGACAGTAGAAACTCCAACTTAGATTTTTCTTTTAGTGTTTGCTGTACTTAAAGCTTGGGAAATGGCACAGGGCACCAGAGCACAGAGAGCAGGTAGCTATGGTTCAGAGTGTTCCAACAGTATGGAGTCCAAAGTTTACTTCTGCATGCCATTCAGTCATTTTATTGTAACAGAAAACTTGTGTCCATATTCTTGATATTAAGTCTAACATGTTCAAAGTTGTAATAGGACCCCACTAAGGATGAGCATTGTATCCGCTCCTGTCTGTGATTTTCATGGCCACAATAGCAAGAAACAGCCAAGGTTTAGTGATCATCAGTTTGTGCAAGTAAGAGGAATGCATCTTTATTCTTTGCAGATTAAGTTGTTTTAGGGGTGTGAAGTGACAATCATCCCCATGGTCCACTGGAGTGATTTGCTGCTGAATCTCAGGCAGCTGAGATGAAAATCAACACCTCCCCAAATTAGAGGTTAACTTTCTGTCTTGGAAAACATTAGAATGACATCTGCAGGTGAGGGGTGAACAGACACCTCATATGCAGTATTTTAAGCAACTTGGAGTCTTGCTTATATCTAAAGGTAGACAGACAGGAGACTGACCAGTGGATAGCATTGCTGCAGGGTTTGTTTCAAGCTACAGTGGTGAAACATGAACTGTGGCATAGGACAAAGCTCCATATTTACAGGTCAACCTGCTTCCCCATCCTCATCTATAGTCATGAACTTTGAGAAGAAACTGAAATGATTAGATTGTGGATATTAGCAGGAGAAATGACATTCCTTCACTGAACACCTGACATAGTTCATAGGTAGGTACTAGGCTATCTGTCTAAAAGCATTTATAAGCCTAGCCAGAGTGTGTCAGCTTTCACTGCCCCATTCATTAATTAACCGATCTTCTGTCAAGCAGAGCCAATGAAGTGATCCCAAGGGTGTATTTTCTGTTACCCATCCACTCATCAAGGTTTCTCTTGAAGAGTGTTAGTGAGGGGCTTTGCCTAATGTAGTTTGGAATTTTGTTCCAAAGCATGGGGAGTCGCTGTGACAGGAATCTATCCCTCCAGCATGTTCCATTTATTGTTGTGGCAAGGTTTAGCTCACTAGAGTACGTGGCTCGCAGTGACTTGGATTTCTATAGGTAGAGCATGTCCTTCAATTCTGAGTTGGACATGGCTTTGTAAGTCAGGCAGAAATCACCTCTGAGTAAGCGATATGCCACTGAGTACAGCCAGTATGCAGTCGGGCTGCATAGAACATATGTTTGAGGCCAGTAATCCTCTTGGTGAGGTACTTTTGTGGTCTTTCCACCTGTTGGAAGTGTCTTGTGAGGTACATCCCAAATGCGGCACTGTACTCTATGATGGGTCTAATGAGTGACGAGTAGAGTGGCACTACAACCTCTTTATTTCTAGATGCGAACCCTTTAGTAATTAGATGGGCCACATAGAAGGATTTCCTAACTATTTGTCAATATGATTGTCAATGGAGAGATTACTGTCTACCTGGGTCCCCAGATCTCTTATTACCTCTTCTGTATTAAGGGGGCTGTCACCTATGTGGTAATTCATGGGTGTTTTGTTTTTCCCAAATGGGATGACAATGCATTTTTTGGCATTTAGCTTGAGGTCATGACTTTGACACCAGGTGTCCGTCTCAGTAAGGCCCTTTTGGAGGATGTCCCTGTCAGCCGGAGAGTCAATTAGGGCTCCCAGTTTGCAGTCATCGGTGAACTTGGTTAGCCATAGTCCTCCTGTGTTTGCCTATACTTCTGAGAAGTATATGCCGAACAGTAGGGGTCCCAGGACCGAGCCTTGCAGGACACCACTTTTGTCTGGTTTAGAGTCAGACCTGGCACCGGCTATTTTTACTCTGTGAGTTCTGTCTGTAAGTCAGTTGGCAACCCACCTCGTGATGTAGGGGTTTTTGTTCAAGCTGGTGAGTTTTTCTGTAATACCCGAGTGGGGAATGGTGTCGAAAGCCTTGGCGAGGTCAAGCTAGGATGTGTGAACCACCTTTCCCTCGTCTATGGCCTTGGTGACTATCTCGAAGAAGTCAACCAGGTTTAGTAGGCATGATCTGCCCTTAACAAAGCCGAACTGGGTTGGTTCAAGTGTTTGGAGGTTCCCAATGTCTTTGTTAATAAGTTCCACGATGACGCACTCCATAGCCTTGTAGACCAGGCTAGTCAGGCTTATGGGGCGATAGTTACCAGGGTCAGTTGTGGCCCCTCCTTTGTGGCGAGGAATACCCGTTGCTGTGTGCCATTCTATGGGCACGTAGCCTGTGGAGAGGCTGAGGTTGAACGGCGTGTTTAGGTGGGGGGTTATTTCGTTCTGTAGTTCCTGCAAGACGCAGCCTGGGACACCATCTGGTCCCATTGATGCTGTGTTTTTGGCTTTTGAAAGGGCTGTTTTCACATGTACATCTGTGATTTGTGGGACACTGCACTTTTGTCGGATCCTGACTTGAGAGAATTGTTAGAAGATAGACCCAGCTTTTCTTTTAGAAATAAGAGGTCCTTAAAAAGGCAACTCTGTTATAAATCCAGAAACAATGAAAGAATGATCCTATCTGATAGGCAGGGGACTTTTCCTTGCAGAAATTGTACAGCATGTGACTATTTATATAATAAATCTACATATAAACATCCTACACTAGGATTTATAATTGATATAGATTTTTATGCTGACTGCAGAACACAAAATTTGGTTTATTTCAGCTTCTGCACTGTCTGTCATGCCTTTTATATAGGCAAAACCAATAGGTGTCTAAAGGAACGTATCCTTGAACACCTTAGAGATATAAGAAATAAAAAGACACAAGTGCTTTAGCAAAACATGTGGAAGAAGAAGATAGGAAACATATTTTTAATTTCATGGTTTTAGAAATAATAAATAAAAGTAAGAGGGGAGGTGATATAAGGAATAAGGTAGAGGAAGCCGAACAAAGATGGATTTTACTACTTCAGGCAGATAGGTCTCCTGGATTGAACAATGCTGTT
The DNA here is from genome assembly GCF_019279795.1 of Protopterus annectens. NCBI lineage: Eukaryota > Metazoa > Chordata > Ceratodontiformes > Protopteridae > Protopterus > Protopterus annectens. Next base: position 1,077,871,551 of record NC_056729.1, read on the forward strand.
TCCTTGAAACCTTTTTTAAAATCCAGACCACTAAAACATTAAGTAATATGGATTATTACATAAAATGTGTCTGTTATATGTATATTTTATTTAATCTTATGCAGAATATAAGGCAAATTAATGTACTGATGGATGCAATTTTAATTAGTCTATGTCATAGTTCTATATGTGTTTTCATTGGTTGAACCATATTTTAAATACCAATGTTTTAACTGTTTTTATGAGTCTGAAGAAGCGATCAGCTGACTTAGATCGCGAAAGCGCTTACTCTTGTTTAATAAAGTGGTGTGAAACTGCAAGTGAACCGTTTCCTACCTTGACTACTACATCTCAGTTACAACTCTTGGTTTTATAAAGTGCACTACTGTGAAGCTGGAAGTGATTTATTTCCTGACGTGGATTATTCCATTTTTATCTTCAGCTGTGGTCTAACCATTGGTCTTTTCATTTTTTTTTTTTTTCGCTTGAGGTGTATACCAGGCGTTTATCCAGCTTTTGTTTTCTTTCACGTGTGTCAGTATATTTTGTGCTATTTTGCACTAGTTCAGTGCATATCTGCAAGTTGCCACTTAGATTCTTAACATAGCTAAAGAAGGCTTTGTGGTTATATTTTGAATCCTTGGCTATTTTTCTTTTGAAGTTAGCCTTGGATGATTTCAAGTGGGACCTTAGTTTCTTACTGATACTGATCAGGGATGTCTTTCCTTCTTGGGATTTACTTTTTTCTGAACTAGTTTCCTCCTATTGAACAGTCTGTTTATGGCAGGGGTCCACCAAACTGGTTGCCTTCTCTTAGAGGAGTGAGCCTTGGTTTTGCTAGGGATGGCATGATCCATGCATCCTTGTAGGTGCTCATAGAGTGCATTTGTAAAGGTTTCTGCATCTTGGGCAGTGTTATCCTCTAGCATGGGGCTGTGAAACTTACCACCTCTGCCTTAAGTAAGGTGAAGTTTGCATTAGAAAAGTTTTTTACTGTGGTTTCCTTGGTCGGGGGTGGTGGTGGGATGTGGACATCCAGAGTGATTAGTTTATGGTCTGATCTAACCAGTGACAGGTTGACCTCTGGTGGGAAATACCTGTCGCCCAATTTGGTAAAGACCAGGTCCAATAAGTTTTCACCTCTTGTAGGGAGTTTACCAGCTGATCCAGCAAGTTTGAGTTGATGAATTCCAGGAAGCGCTGGGCCTGGGAGTTTGTACTCAAGTAGTTTTCCCAGTGAATGGTAGGATAATTGAAATCGCCCAATATCAGGGTGTTCGGTAGGACCTTCATGTTTTCCAGTGCCTCCAGAAAGGCAGAGTGGCGGTCCTGGGTCATGGATGGTGATCTCTAGCAGGCCACAATTTGCATTGCAGATTTGCCCGATGTTATTTACATATGGATGATTTCAGAGGTATCATGCTGTGCCACTAACCTGGGGGTGTAGGTATCCTTGATGAATATGGATACACCCCCTCTTTTTGTGTTTTGGTCCGTGTTCTGTGGCCGATACATGTGGTATGAGTTGTAGCCCAGTAGTACTGGGGTGCACTCTGGAGCCTTGAACCAGGTTTCAGTTACTGCACAGATGTCAATGTTCTCAATAACGAGGAATGCTTCGAGCGTGTGCATTTTGAGACTTAAACTCCTGGCGTTGAGTAGCATAACTCTGTTTTTTGTTAACTGTGCTGTTTACGGAGGTGGGTTTGACTTTTGAGCCTTGCCTAAAAAAGGCACTATGGGGGCAGCAAGAGCCTTGGCCAGTATTTGAAAACCTAGGGGTGACAGATGTAAGCCATCTCTAGCAAAGCAACATGGCTTGTCGAGCACGTCGTCTCAGGCTGACAAACACTGGATCCCCTTTGAATGACTCCAGAAGCTTAGCCAATTGTTGAAATTGATAATTTTTTCTTTATACTGAGGTATCATGCTTGCTGAGGGCAGGATGCTACTCAGGGTCATACAAGCCTGGGCTACATGATCAGAGAGCTCTTCCATGTCTCTTTTCATGTAGTCCAGGGAGGTACATCTCAGGTCATTCACACCAACATGAACAATGACAGAGTCATATTTGTACTTGTTCTGGAGTGACCTGAGTGCTTGTGTTATGTAGTGGATTCTGGCTCCCAACAGGCATCAAAAAGTAACCTTCTGCTTGTCCAGCCTAGTGAGTGGGATGTCAGTGTGCCTGACTATAGAGTCACCTATTACAAGTGTGTTAGTTATGTTATTTTGGCTTAAGGGCTGTGATTGTGCGGCACACTGATTTTGTGTTTTATGTGTTGTCTGGTTTGTGACGGAGGTGCAGGTTATCTGGGTGTCTGCCTTGGAGGTCTCTGATGCTTTTGCAACTTTTTATTTAGAGCCTCCGAGTATGATTTTGTATATTTATGTGTATTTTTGCCAGTGCTGTTTTAGTAGGTCTGTGTGCGGGTGGAGGTGTGGTGCAAGTGTTAATCTTCTCCTCTTGACTGCTGTCTGTTTCAGTCTTGGGTGGAGACAGCTTAGCTTCCAGTTTGGCTCTATAATTGCATCTCTCGCATATGTTAGTGTTTTGTCGTGGGAGGAGAGGGTTGTATGTGTACATGAGGCAGTTGTAACATTGCCTCAGGATACCCAGATTCACTGGCTGGACTGGAGAGTACTCCTGAAATTGCCCTTTGGTCATGCCTGAATAGTAGGGTGAGCTGCTTAGTCACTTGGGTGGTGAGGGGTGAATAAAGAGCCTTGCCCTGCTGGGCAATCAGTGTCAGGGTATATTAGTGCTTGCTATTAGGTCTGAGCAAGTGCTGGGCTGTAGGATGCTTTTTGATTGCTTAGGTTGAGAGTTAGACTAGTTTCAAGGGAAAAACTGAAGAGGAGACTTAGTGGAGCTGGGAATAATTTAACCGTAGCTAACCGGCACTGCCCAGTGCGCAAAACCGTGCAACATGGTTTTTATAGTAGGGAAATGAAAGAGAGAGAAATTAGCCCAAAATGGCCAATAAACTACTAACCTCTGGGCTGGAACCACTCCTCCAGGGACAGATAGGTTGCTCAGACCTCCCTTCTCTCACAGGTGAACAGGGAAACTTCCTTCTATCCAAGTAAGTTATGGGCAACTCAGAAACTAGTATCACAGCCCTGAACTCAGCATTAGCCTGAAAACTGGACTATACTAGCTTAGAAAGGCGGAAACAAGGAATTTTTTTTTTTTTTGAAAAGATAAGGCAAAAACAGTAAAAAATATACTTAAAACAGCTTTAAACAACTACAAACAATCAGAAAAGGCTATCACACTTTAGTGTGTAGCCTACAACAGTTAGACAAATCATTTAAACAAAAAACAACTTTTTAAAAGTGCAGGCAGTCAAATAAGTACAATATGTGAAAAAAACAAGCTTTTAAATCACAATAAATGCTGGAAAATCTGCGTTTAGGCAGAAAACAGTTAAGTACAGCAAGAAAGTACAGAAAACTGATACTTAATCACTCCAAAGTCTCTCTTCTAAGCTAGAAGGCTTGTATCAGTTTAAGGCTTTCTAGTGCTACCAGTAGGTTAGTTACAGGAAAGATGGGAAACAAGCGCAGATGTGGTCTTTTAAACCAGAAAGTTGAAAGAGATGGACAAACTGTCCAAATGGTCAATAAACTACAATTTCTGGGCCAAGAACCTCTCCTCTCATGGTAGACAGGCTACCTAGTGCTTACCACTCCCACTGATAAGCTAGAATGCTTTCCTCCAACACAGAAAGGCTTGCGAGGCTCAGAAGCTTACCAACAGTCCTGGATACAGCAACTCTGTATCTCGACTAGGCTAGTTACAGGAAAGGTGGGAAACAAGCGCAAATGCATCTTTTAAACCAGAACGCTGAAAGAGATAGAAAAAAACTGTCCAAATGGCCAATAGCTACATTTTCTGGGCCAGGAATCACTCCTCTTGTTGTAGATAGGCTACCAATGCTTACCACTCCCACTGATAAGCTAGAAGACTTCCCTCCAACACAGAAAGGCTTAGGGGGCTCAGAAGCTTACAAAGAGTCCTGGATACAGCAGATCTGTACCTGGATAGACTAGTTATAGGAAAGGCGGGGAACAAGTACAAACGCAGGCTTTTAAGCTAGCAAGTTGAAAGAGATGGAAAACTGCCCAAACGGCCAAATAAACTACAATTTCTGGGCCAAAACTCACTCTTCCCATAGAGGATAGGCTACCTAGTGCTTACCACTCCCACTGATAAGCTAGAAGACTTCCCTCCAACACAGAAAGGCTTGGGGGGGGGGCTCAGAAGCTTAATAACAATCCTGGATACAGCAACTCTGTAACCAGACTAGGCTACTTATAGGAAAGGTGGGAAACAGGCGCAAGTGCGGATTCAATTTCTGAGACAGAGTTAGTAACTCAACAATACAGAAGGATCTCAGAGTGCTGCTACTGTTTTTTTGTACTGAGATTTGAAGTGGTTCTTGGTGCTAATGAAGATGGCTGCCAAATCATTTTTCTCTCTATGAGGATGCTCAGTGGGCATTATGGGATAATAGCAGGCATTACCCACTGCATAAAGGTGCTGTGGCAGGCTTGGAATGTAGGGATCCTCTATATCAGATTGCTGGAAATATCCAGGGATCCTACAGGATGACTTGGGTATTGTTGCTGGGACTAAGGGATGTAGGATACACTGCTCAGCTTGCTACCTTGACAACCTTAACTGGAAGAAGCAGATGAGAAAATGAATTAAAGGAATTATTGGTTTATTTTTATGTTATAGTAGAAAGGAATGCTCCTGAAACAAATATGTTAAGCATACACAATGTATTGAGTTTGAAAATAAATTTATTGAAACACATGGATGGAGGTAACCACAGAAGTGGTGCAAAGCCTGCAGTTTTCATTGGATATTTCCATATCTCATCAGCCATATTCAGTAATGCAAGGAAAATCAGGTAACGATGTACTGAAATGTGCTTCTCGGTGCTTATTTTCTTATTCTCTTGCATCCTACACAGCACCTAATTCAACAGCCCCTCAACTAATATATCTAAATAACTGCTTTTTTCAAGCTATAGTGCATTACAGATATGAGTAAATATCCATGCACAATTTCACACAGTTGGGTATAAACAACCATATTACTTCAATTCCTTGTCATATGCTCCATTTAATGACAGCAAAAGCATATTTTTTTAAATACCTTCAGGAGTGAAATGGCTAACTCATACCATCTCCATTGAAATTGATATATTTGCTTGGCCATCTTAATTGGCACCCTTTCTCACTCTAAAATATGACTTTGGGAACTGGTTGACTCCTTCTCTATTAATCATCATTTGGGAGACAGTGCACAGGCCAGCTGCCTAATTCAGTTATCATTTAAGCTGATGTACTTAAAAGAACTTGTGATAATTGCTGTTCATTCCCAGTTATAGGCAGTGCAACCATCCTCTCTGGCTATCATTTGTTTTCATGTTTCTACACAGTGCTGGCAGTTATAATAATCACTGGGATTCAGAAAACATTCCTGCATCACACCAATTGAATTTGGATGATGTGTGGCCACACACATGGTATATGCAATTTGGAAGCACAAGCTCCATGAGCCGGGCAAGCCAAGTAGCATGGTCAGGTGTGGTACATGTAAATCCCATATAATGACATGGTAATGAGCAACATTATTAAAATGAGCCTTGTGGTGTATGCTAATGAGGCAAAACAAGATGTTGGAGTAATTTGTAAACATTATTACCACATAAAAGGGCTAACTGCAGCAGGTCTCAATTCAGGTGAATGTTCATATTAAGGTCATTGTTAAAGAATGCTAGGTGTTGCTGCCACAACAGTAAATGTGAACTTATACAAGGCTGTTATTCCACTGCAGTGCCTGACCTTTCTTAACACTTCATGGACTCCACAATGCCAAGATAACCGGCCAGCAATGTGTAGACATGGACCATCCAAGAAACTGTGAGCATGTTATCAGCCTTGGATGCAGCTCAATGGGAGTAATGGAGTACCTATCCAAGTGGATACTAAGGCATGTGTGGCTTTACATATATTGGCTACACAGCCTTTTCAGTTACCTGCTGGGAACATGGTGGTGGAATATCAGCCATCTGTCTTGAGAATGCTCCATCAGTTTCTCAATTCATTGTTTCAGCAAGTTGGGGAGCATATGTGGTTTCTAGATACCTAAGAGAAGAGAGCAAACAACATGCTGGAATTTGGTTTTCTTGAGGTATGAAGGGGCCATAGACTGTACACAAACTCTGAAATAAAGGCCCAGTCTAGTGAATTGGGAAGGAGGTAAGTGAACCACAAATGGTATCACTCCATCAACTGTCAGGTGGTCTTTAATGCACAGGGTATCATCTACCGTGTGTGTATTTGCTACTGAGGCATTTATCATGACTCCCATATATGGTGTACCTGTGACCCGTGCCAACAATTTATGAGGAGTGGCTCCCCTCAAGGTCATCTTGTTGGTGATGCTGGATATGCCCTTGAACACTGGTTTATCACACCCCTAAAAAAGTCACCAAATCAAACAGACTTGTGGTAGAGTTGTATGCAGTCACAAACAAGGAGCATTATTTAGCAAATGTTCAGTGCACTGAAGACTCACTTCTGCTGGCTGAATTCATCCAGTGTTGCCCCACAGTATGACCCTAGCATGTGGGCAAAGTGTGGCATTGTTACAAATACCATAATTAGAAACAATTACAGGCAGTAGTTCTCAGCACACCAGGTAGCTGAGGCCAAGTCAGACAAAGACTCAGTGGAGGAGCCAATTGCAGGGGATGATCATACTAGACAGAGGTAGGCACAGGATACCATAACAGTAGCAAAGAGGCAGTGGCTTGGACATAGCTTCAGAACATAGTAGGCTAGAGTAAAGCAGATATACTACAGTAAAAGTGATTTATGCAAAACCAACACAAGGCTGTGGGTAGGGCTATATTATGTTACCAAAAATTCAGTTCAGTGAACTGCATCTACAATGGAAATGCAGTTCAGTGAACTGTTAATGGTGAGATTGCAGTATAGTGAATATTGTAAAATTTGCCCTTTCCTCACTGTAGCCCGATCTCGGAGATGATATATATAATTAGCGGGGTGTGGGGGGTGAAGTCTCCCACAAGAGCAAATTCATTGAACTGCATTTCCAATGTAGATGCAGTTCAGTGAATGCAGTTTTCAGTAACATAATATAAACTCGCTGTGGGTACCCATGCATAGTCTGTCCATGCTATACATAAAACATAGGCAAACCAAGTAACAATGTATAAAGAGCAGAGGACTGTCATCATCATTTGTTCAGGTTTGGAAAGGGACCACAGAAATAAATGTTTTTCACCGGGAAATGTGTTAGTGTTGAGGATTATTAAAGTAAAACATGTTGTTATGTATCCTATCAGTGAGTATGGGGGGGGGTGCACTTAAAGTAAAACTCTGTGTGAAGGACTAGTGATAGTAGAAGTGTGTTTTTGTGTGTGTGTGTGTGTGTGTGTGTGTGTGTGTGTGTGTGTGTGTGTGTGTGTGTGTGTGTGTGTATGTGTGTGTGTTTGTATGCATATACGTGAGATCCTGGGAGCTGTATTGGCATGACTGTAGGTCTGCTGTGACACAGCATCAGCAATAGTTGCAACATTGCAGCTCGATGCACTAGGCAGGTCACATGGCATGCATAGCAGAGATTTCACATCTTGTGCACTCCCCAACCATGAGAGCTAACTCTTTCAGCAGTTGCACTGGATATACCATGATGCTGACTAGATGCTGGTATGCTGCATGACTGTGACTGACACCTGCTGTGAGATGTGACACTTACAACTTTCATAACCATGGGGTCATCCTCTGTTGGGTGTAGACACCATCACAACAGATGTAGCCATAGAACTGCTAGTGCTGCATGAGCAGGATCTTGGTCATCTATGGCCACAGTGGCTACCACCTGTGAATATAATGGTGGATCAGCTTTATAGGTGGCCCCTCAGCTCTCACAGGCAAGCCTGAAAGAACTTGGCATGTTCCAGTACATGACTGAGCCTGTTCAAACAATCATACATGTGGGACACACACACCCATAGATCATTTCTGCATCAGTCTTACTAACTCTACCATGGTACTAGCATTTCCCTCCAGAATGGCCCTACACATACACATGTTGCAGCCACTGACCCATCGACCTCAGAGGGAGGGTGGTAACCATGTCTCCAGACAGCACAATAATTTAGCCCTCCCAGTTTGACTCTCTTTGCCCAGATTCTAACATATGTCTACAAGGGGCTAATACACTTCCCTGACTGATTCTTTCCCCATTAGCCTGTCCATCCTGTGAGATATGGGTATCCTGGTTATCTGTAGGCATAAAAGCTGTGTCCATGATCTTTTCAGGGTATACAGTGGTTACATTTCCTGTGTCCAACACACATACCCTGTACTCCATGACTGTGGCGCATTCCTGCTATCATTATCAGAGGCTGAAGATCCTCTGACTTCAGGCTGGGGCAGTTCAGCAGTGCTGATGGCAGATAAAGAATTACTTATGAATACACCAAAACACAAACTATCCTGTGTATGACTCAGCAAAAGAAGTATAGATGCAACTGACATTTACAAATATAACCATGATAACAATAAATTATTTAAATCTTTATAATCATCAACCCCCCACCTCATTTTCTACATGTAGTCAGGATGTTGTGTCAACTAGCAACATCTCTCTCTATTCAATGCTGCTCTCCTACCTTCTTCAACACTCATTCCTGACTGTCACAGGTCTTCTTTCACAGAATCCAGCCACCTGTTTGCTCAATGTCTTCATTTCCTCTTGCCTTCTACCTGTTTGCAACAAATCATCTTCACCAGATTACCTTATGCTTTTCTGCACATGTGCCCAAACCACCGCAATCCTCTTTGACCTTGTCTGCAATTTGACCTACTTTGGTTACTGCTCTGATGTCCTCATTTCTTCATTTGTCCCACAGTGTGCATTCTACTACCTATCTCAGGCACTTAATTTCCATCAGCTCTAGCTTCCTCAGCTGCTCTGCCTTTATTGCTCAGGGTTCTGTGCCATATAGTATTACTGGTTGCACTGCTGCTTTCTACACCTTACTTTTCAGCTTCTTTAGCATTGTTGACATTCTTCTGTCATACCTTATCCTGCCACTCTGTGCCAGCTGGCTGCAGCCCCTCTGACTCAAGCTTTGACCTCCTTAATCAGACTTCCCTTCTCCTCAACCACCCCTCCACATATTTGAAGCTGTTAAGCTGTTCCACTACGTTCCCTTCTATCTCATTCCTCAGCTTCTTCTTCGTCTTATCTATGCTCAGCTTTAACCTATGTGCCTTCAGTTTTGCACTCCATTCCTCTATCCTTGCTGTAGTTCTTGCTCAGCCTGCTAGTAATGCCACATCATCTGCATACAGCAGCTTTGTTAACCTCTCCTCTCTGACATCTTTACTAATATAGTCCATCACCCAGTATGAACAGCTATCATGAGACTATATGGCATAATGGTTAAAGTATTTGCCTCCCATGCACAAGGTACAAAGTTCATTTCTAACCTCCAACCAGTTACCTGTATGAAATGTGCATGTTTACTGTGTCTTTGTGGGGCTCCTCCCAAAAACAAGCAGAGTGCTTCCACCTCAGACTCACCCAATAATGGAGTTGTGGGTAACAGCACAGACTCTAGGAGGTGCCTATGAGTGAAGAGTTGCAGTATCCTCAAGAAAGGATAATGCAGAGTGCAGACTGAGGCCCATGTCAGACCTAGCCACTTGATGGTGTAAAAATTGTCTCTAGGTGATCTGATCATGTTAACTTATGCCGCCAAAATGGGCATACGTAGTTACTGGGCATAAGTAGATTGAGGATCTGACCTACACCAAACACCTATGCTAACAGTGGGAGGGCTGTATGTACAGCTCCTGGCCAGTGTGTGTCTGTCATAAAGGCCAACAGGTGGTGGGGTTCAGTTGCCGGTTGGGTTACCTGGGATAGCTCTGATAATGTAAAACCAATGAACCTGCCGGACATGAAATAATTTAAATATTTTTTTTCAGCAAAACACTTAATATTATTTATTTCAGCATAGCAAACTGGGAAACTAACAGCTTCACTTTAACTTTTCAGACAGAAATTCATCTTGATTCCTTTTAGTTAAACAAACAAACAACTCAGAGTGATTCACAGCATCATATCAGTTTAGAGGAACTCACAGTTTTCTTTCAGCCTAACAGGCAGAAAAATAAAACAACACTAACTCTTACCTTATGTAAATCCTGCAAGCCCATAGTTTCCAGGATATGAGCTGGAAAACACAGTGTAGTCTTTTACTGGTCTTCAGCACTTAAGACAATACTTGTACAGTGATTTAAAGCAAGCTACTAAGTTTCAACACAGTACCTTATAGTCAGATAATATTCCCAAAAGTAATTTCCAGTCACCTGGACAGACATAATTATGCTATACAGACATCTGTGCATGAAGTGCACACTAAAACTTCTACGGTAGAGCAACTCCTTCTAAAGTCGTCAGCAGTAACAGTCCTCTTTTTAAGACAAATCTTATTTTTTTTTTACTTTTCATCAAGCATTCAAAAAGCTCACAATTTTCAGAGTAACTCCCTACTTTATTCATGGATATAGAGCTCAACTAGTTTTTCATTGAAAATTACACTCCAACCACCTTCAAAAAACTCTCTGGAAAAACCCTGCTGCTGCTACAACTCCAAATTGCTCTGTCTCTTAAAGGGGTCAACCTCTTTTTAAGGTAATGTTTTATAAACTAACTCCTGGAGCTCAAAAGAGCTACATAATGCTGATCACAGAACATTTACATAATGATGATCACAGAGAATTTTAGTGCTCTATTACAGCACTTAGTTTTGCATTTTTTTTTTGTTGTTTTATGGTTATGGTTTATTGTTTTGCAATAAAAACAACTGACAATTCAGAATAGATTAATAACCAATATGCCATAAGTAATGCTAAAATAGTAAACAAATATGAACCTGAACTATTTACATAGGAGTCAATTAACTTTACCAAGGCTGTCAATTAGAATGAGCCGTATTATGCAAACTTCTTATCTATGTCCTCCTCCATTTCTAAACAATAATGGGCAAGAATCTGAACCCCCAACAAAAAAAGAAATGCGACAACAGAATGCCCTCTGGTTTCATAGAGTAGATGGAGGTCCCTAATTAGAAAATCAATAAGATTGACTACATCCCACTAACTCAAGAGCCTCCAAACCTTCAGTTATTCTGTTACAAAACATAATGTAAGTGCATACCTCATGCAGATGGCTGTGGAGGGTGAATTCTTGATGTACCTGTATACCATAAATCATGCAGCTGTAATAATTTGGACACAGTCTAAGGAGTATATAGCGCATTCATGTATTGTTACAGAGGAATAAGTGGACACACCTGGAGAATCTCTAGTAGATTGTCATGGTGGCCAGTCCAGCTCTGCCTCAACATCTAGCACATGTCATTGCCTCTGCCTCTGAGACAGGCCAGGAACCCTTCTGTCTCTATGAGAGGTGGCTCACTCAGTGGTGCTCTGCCCACTGACCTATGCTCCTGTGCCAAGGATCAAGCACTTTGGTTGGCAGCTCATGAGATATCAGTGACCCTCTGGCACACCATCTCATAATTGCAGTTGCGGCCACCAGCTACATTGATATCTGCCATCACATCTTCCCAGGCACAGTTTTGGTAGGCCTTGTTAGCTGCATTCAGGCCAATGATCAGCAAGGACCTGGAGTAATAGCCCATTTTCTGTATCAGAGAACTTTGGCTTAGAGTTGGATTTCTTGGCAGAGTCCACAGTGTGTTTCTGCTTTCCATGTTTTAGGCACTGTTGTATAGGTACGGAAAATAATATAATTACTAGCCTTGTTCTCATGTACTGCGGTGACGGTGCTGTGGTAGCATTGTCGCCTCACAGTAAGACGTTGTCCTGTTCGATTCTCAGCTAAAGCATCTTCTGTGTGGAGACATGCATGAATGGGCATACCTTCGTTGAAGGTTGTGCATCAGGGCCAGCAACTCGGCATGTAAAAATCAACTGCCAATCATTAGCGGACCGGAGTTCCGCTGTGGTGACCCCTAACTGGGAAAAGCCGAAAGACACAACAATTAGCCGTGTTCTCATGCGGCCCTACAAAATTCTTAAACCACAAGTCTCCCTTTGGCTATATAACATGCTGGTTTTGTGCTTGACAGTTATATATCTGTCTCCTGAGTCTTTCATGACTTTCAGGCACATACGTTTAATGAGCAAATGTTCCCCCACAAAACAATAATTGTACCACTGCAAGTGAGCAAGGTGACATAACTGTTTTTTTCAGGGTTAAAAATAGTTTAGCAAATGATGTATGTGAAATGCATACATATACAAAAGTCAAATTATTTACTGAAAGTGGTATCAGAAGCCCAGTTTCCTTGCTGCTGTGCACACATTTGAGTTATTGCAGGCAACACTGAGTATTCACAGTCTGGGCCATGTCTCTGGAGGGATATGTATTCCCACATATAACCTTAAATAAATGGAGTCACTGTACACAAGAACATACTAACCAAGCTACCATGAGGACCATAGGATACCTAGTCATATACACCTTTAGGCAAATAATCTTAAAAGTTCATGCGAACCTTTTCAAGCACTTAATAGTGCTCACCTCCCAAATTGAACAGGGCCATAAATGATAACCCTGGTGTAAATGTAGGTCTACCCATCCAATCAAGACTAGACGTATATGTAGTTAAAAGTATTTTGTCTGACTAATACTGGTAACTTATTCCATAGGCTAGGAGTACATTGAGTTATGAACCTATCCCTCCAGTGGTTCTTGTTTATTTCTTAGTAAAGATTTAGATCCTTATAAAGGGTGTTTGAAGACCCACTGATTTTAAATATGTATATAACATTGAACCACTAGGTTTACATTATTCCTAATGTGGTATCACAGTATAAACGTTGTATTAGTGTCAGTTTCAATGTTTTACTCCATTGTAACTGCATTGTACTCTAAAATCCATGTTATTTTTTTGTATGTACTGTCATATTATGCTGGAGCTTTTTTCCCCTTGCCTACACTGAAAATGGACTCACCTAGGCCCAGTGGACAATCCCAGTAAACAAATGCAATAAATAAATAAATTAATTAATTAACTAAAAGTAATAGGAAGTCTAACAAGAGTGAGTATTTTATGTCTTGAAAAGTGAGACACAAGTCAAATCTCAGCAACCTGTAGGCTACTGAGTACACAGAGACTCATGCCATCTGTTGGAGAAGTTGAAAGATTTAAGATTTTTAATTTTCTTGGTTAGAAATTTCTAGGGCCTTTCCAGTTGAGTGATACACTTGGATTTGTACATACTAAAGGCTGCATTGTATTCACTGATGGGTCTGATAAGGACTTAAGGACAAGTACAGTGATAGGATGACTTCTTTGGATCTTGAAGATATTCACTTGTAAATTAAGTAGACCAAATAGAAGGATTTCCTAACTATGGTGGAAGCATGATGACTGAATGAAAGAGAGTTATCCATGAACATACCTAGGTCTCTTATGACATATATGTGTATAGAGGAGCACCATTTCTGACATATGAGGTGGGAACAACTTTCCTTCAAATGCTATTATGCTATACGTTTTTTCATTTGGTTTGAGACCATTGTTGATACATCATTTACATGCATATTACAGCCCTTGCTGGAGCTTGTCATTAGTGGATGAACATATTATAGTACTCAGTTTGTAGTCATTGGCAAACTTGGTCAACCACACTTCAGGGATATTGGCTTAGATGTCTGCAAAATAAATGCCAAAGAAGAGAGGGCCCAGATGTGATCACTGTAGCACTCCAAAGGTCACAGTTTTACCTTCACGGATGGAACTAGAAACTCTCACAACATGAAGCCTTAGCTAGGTTGAGATAAGCAGTGTGCACAGAATTATAACTGACCACAGCCCCTGTAATCTTCAAAGAAGCTTCCTAGGTTCAGTAGACAGACTCAGCCCAATTTTGTCCTCATTAATCTTGGGTGTCTATTAGGAGGGGTATGTTAGCAGGTGGCTAAGGGTTTTGTGTTGGGGGGGTTGCTAGTTAGAGAATATTTTACTGGGGGTGAATGTCCAATTTCCCATCCAGTGGTCAAGGTTACATTTAAATTGTGTCAGGAATGAACTCTGCTTCACATGGATGGTGGAAAGTATTCCACAGTATGGGGATCCTCTGAGATACATATATGTATCACCAACATGGTCTATTTATGTTCATAGACTCATAGATGTTTATTCGGCTGACAACCACAAGGGCCTTTTTTAAGCCTAGTCATGCATCCCAAATGTTTTACACATTCTTGTTTTCTTGGCAAATATAAGCAGGAGCTTGGGAGGTGAAGCATTTACTGGCTCCCTTTCTCCATTGGAGACAAAGGTGCTAAATCAGGGTTGAACTTCCTGATCCCCATCAAATTGTCCAAGTTACACTTGAATTGGGTTAGGGAGGAACTCTGCTTCACACAGTTGGGGAGCCTGTTCCAGAGAAAGGGTAGTCTCTGTGATACATACCTGTCTCTCAAGCAGGTTGTATTATTATCACAGGCAAGGTTTAAGTCTTTAGAATGGGTAATTCTGGTGCTGTTTGTTTTGTGGATATGCAGGCGGTCCATCAAAGTGGCATCTGACAATGCCTAGTATGTCAGGCATATGTCTCCCTTCAATATCCTGTATGAGACAAAATACAGGAATAAGGCTTTGAGGCAATCTACAGAGGACATGTTACTTACACCCTGTATTCTTTTAGTGAGAAAACTCTGTGGGCATTCCCAATTGTTGGATATGCCTGGTTAGGTACATACCAAAGAGGGAATTGTACTCAATGACAGGTCTAAAGAATGCTGAATACAGTGGAAAAATGACTTCCTCGGACCTAGATGCCATATGTTTATTTATAAGTTTCATAGCATTGAATGATTTCCTCACTACTAGTTGAATGAAGACACACACACACACACACACACACACACACACACACACACACACACACACACACACACACACACACTCAAATTAACTGCAGTGAGATTAGAACCCCTACTAATTTAATTACATAAGCTGCAGAACACAGTACTTAATGCTAGCACAAATGTACAAGTCTCACAGACAAAAGTTAAATCCTCAGATTTGGTGTCTCTGGTGCTGTCCATTTTGCAGATGTGCAAAAGATCCAGCAGAGGTGGCTATGAAAATGCCTTATTTGCTAGGTATAAATCAGCCCTCAATACCCTGTAGGAGACAGAGTATGGAGGTAGAGCCTTCAGGCAATCTATGTAGGACAGTGTGTTAATACCCTGGATCCTCCTGGTGAGGAACCTCTGTGCGTGATCCAACTGTTGCAAATGCCTGGTCAGGTAAAGCCAAAGGAGGTATTGTACTCAATGCTGTGTATGATAAGGCCTGAGTAAAGTGATACTATAACTTCCTTGAACTTGGATGCCATACGCTTACTTATAAGTTGGGCGACATAGAATGATTTTCTTACTATCTATGCTACGTATTGTTTGAAGACAGATTATTGGCTATGTATGTTCCTGGATCCCTAACTACCTGGTCAACTCTTAGGAATGTTTTGTTGATGGAGTAATTAGCTTGTTTGCATGTTTTTCCAAAGGACACTATAATGCACTTCTTGGCATTGAGTTTTAATCTGTGACTTTGGCACCAGTCATTTTTCTGTTAGACCCTTTTACAAGATGTTAGTGTCATGGGAAGAATCTGTGATAGCTCCCAATTTACAATCATCTGTGAGCATGGTGAGCGAGAGGCCCTTGACATCAGCTTTGACTTCTGAGAAGTAGATGCAAACAGGAGCGGGCCAGCATGGAACCCTGAGGTACCCCACTGGTGATTGATCTTTTGGTGGGCATAGTCTCACTGTTGCTGACTTCTTGGGTCCTCACCATAACCCAGCTGGCAATCCAGTGAGTTATGTAGGGATTTTTGCTTAGTCTGGTGAGTTTGTCAACAATACCTGAGTGGGCTATTTTGTAGTGACATCCTTAGCCAGGGCAAGGTAGGTGGTGTTCACCATTTTCCCGTTATTCATTGCCTCTCTAAGTAGACTACAAGAGGAAGTATGCAAGACCTTCTCTTGGCAAAGCCAAAATGGGATAGGTCCAGTGTCTGTAGGTTGCTAATATCCTTGTTCATATCTATGATAATTTGTTCCTGTCATTGTGTATTAAGACTTGTCAGATCAATGGCTTTGTAGTTTCTGAGGTTGGTTGATGGACCACACTTCTGAAGAGGAATGAGTCTTCCATTCACTTGGTACATAAGGGTGGCACAGTGTTTAGTGTTATTCCCTCACAGCAATAGATTATCTGGTTTGATTCTTGACTAGGGTGGAGTCTGCATGTCCTCCCTGCATTTGCATGTATTTCCTTTGGATGCTCTCGTTTAACCCGAAATTCCAAAGATGCATCTGGAGCATTTCTCCCCATGCCTCTGCTAAAAATGGGCTCTGTCCCAGTTGGACTTTCCTAGTACACAAATGTTAAATGAATAACAAACTAACCTCTTTTGAGGCTGTAGTTGAATAGCACCTCATGTGGTCCTGATAGGTCATGCTTTAAACTATTTTGAAAGGTACCCAGAATATCGATGTGGTCAACTGAAACTGTGTCTTTGGGACTGGCAAGCAATGCCAGGACCTGCTTTCTGCTGATAGTTGGAGGGATATGCTAGAAGGGATTTCACAGGGGGTAGCAGTGGAGAGTGTTGGGTGAAATTAGAGCTGAATTTGTCAGGCAGCAGATTTGCTATGTTAGTCTGCTCAGTGAACGTGATGCCATTTACTACCATTTCAGCACACTGCTGTGTGTTACCTTTAAAGTTTCTTGTGGTTGTTCTTAGCTTGAGATGCTATTCTGAACTAGTAAATGGCCTTTTCACACTTGATTAGTTCTCTTAGTTTTTTGTTTAGTCTAATCAGTGAGCTCGTTTTTATGAGAGTTGCTCTTTTTGATTTTGGCTATGACGTTTTCCTTTTGATATATGTCCTGTTAAGGTTAGAATTCAACAGATGTGGTTTGTTTTTGTGTTTATGGGCTTGCTTCTGTCAGATAAAGCAGCCTCTATATGTTCCTTTGCATATTTATACAGGGTTTCTGTGAACAATTCTGCATAGACTGCTGTAATCTCGGGGTGCAGGGGGGACTGAATTTTGACAAACTGTCACCCAGCAGGATGTAATTTATTTAGAATAATTCCTGTTACAGGTTTAGATTCCAAGATGATTTTTATTTCAAGGGAAACATTTTTTTTCTGATCTCACTAATGAGGATATGACAATGGGGGAGGGGGTGCAGCACTCTCCCATGTTGGTGGGAACTAGGTCCAGTATTTTTGAACCTCTGGTTGGACCATGCACTATCTGGTATTTGTGTTAATAAAGTCCAGGAATAGAATGCCAGACTAAGGACAAAAAAATAATATTGTAGATTTGAAGAAAAAGGTACAGGTACTTTTGACAAAGGATCCAAAATGTCACTGCTTCAGAGAATCAGATTAGTAAGGTCAGCCAATATTTTCTTTGCTCCAAACTCTATGGCAATTCTTTTGCTTACTGGCAAAATTTCTAGCTAAATTGGTACAATATTTTCCATTTGAAAATATGTAGCATACAGCATGTTACTAACATGTTGAATATAGCAGTGACTCTGAACCACGCCTAATTCTTTTTCTCCCTACGTCTTACAAAATACGCTCACACAAATATGAACTAACACAACTTATAATATACTCATCTTAATGATTCTGTTCCTGTTCTTTCTCTCCTCTGAGATGCTCATACCCATTCCAAACTTTAGACAGAGGGATATTATATAAACTTCTACCTCAAAGTATTGTCACATAGTATCCTGTACGTACTGTTGTTTTCTTTTGTTTTAATAGTAACCTGCTTGAACTGTTATTTTCTTTTTTATTTGTTATTAATGGATTCACAGTGTCTACTTCACATTGTGTAAAATTTGTAACTTTTTAACTTTCATTTACTGGAGCTTTTTTCCCTGGGTCTCCACTGAAAAATGGCTTAAGCTCAGTCAGACTAACCCAGTCAACAAATGTCAAAAATAAATAAAAATAAAACATAAACATGTTTAAAAATTAAACTTACTTCTTCTAATACTTCTAATACTCTTCCTTTCCCTACTTCCTTTTTTTGACTCACGGCTTCGGCATTTTTTTCTTTTATGTACGTATATGCAGGGTGGGAGGATGGCCTAATGGTTAAGGTGTTTGTCTTACAAACACAAGGTCCAAGGTTTGAATCTCACAGGGGATAATTGGCTCGGCTTAAAATGGCTCACAAGGGCAGTCAGCCTAGTACTAACCTATGAACCTATATCACATCTTTGGCTACTTGCACTCCTTTTACTTTTTTCTTCATAATGTTTAATTTCATGGCAAGTGATGATGTGTGCTTTATTCTTAGTGCAATAGTTGTAATTACCTACTGCATTGTCATCTTTCATGTATTTCTATCTCTCATTGCCATTTATTGTGTCTGTCATTATATATGGGGTTGTGGCTGAAAATGATCCTCGGATCACCTCACTTAGCTGGTTGATAGATATGGAATAAATATATGATTTCAGAGCGGAAGCAGGAGGTCTTAGCATTATCAAATAATTCAAGATGATAAAGGAGAGATAACACTACAAAGTTTTGTTATGAATATTTGTATACTGGGTGGGAGGGTGACCTAATGGTTAAGGTGGCTGCCTTACAAACATAACATGCAGCGTTTGAGTCTCACAATGGATAATTGGCTAGGCTTAAATTGACTTGCAAGGGCAGTTAGCCTAGTACTAATCTATGAACCTATGGTTTCAGCAGATTTTTCAGAACTAGTTTTATCTAAGGGAGAGAGGTTTATTTCTACATGATAACATAATATTTGAATACAATATCAATTAAGTTTTATGGAGGCAATCAGAAGTCTAATAAGAGCAGGGCATTACTAAGGTAGCACTTTGATTATATTCCTCTAATAGATGCATTCCTGAAAAGATTTGTAAAGAGTCATGTAAAAGAACTACATTCAGCCTTTTGCAAACAGTGATGCTTTTACAACTGCAATAAACACCAATGAGCTGCTGTAAAAAAACATATTCTGTCAGCTGAATTATTGTAATCTTGTGGTAATTTTTTTATTATTTTTAAAATTCATAACTATGCAACCTTTTATATTTCATGTTTACCAATATTATTTGCATTCTGTTATTTAATTTCCACTGAAAAAAAAAAAAATATATATATATATATATATATATATTTTTTTTTTTTTGCTGAGATTACACTTTTTGAGCCTTCCAATGCTCCAGTCTGTGCAAGGGCAAAGAGTTAATCTGTTTTTCATAACCAAGATGAAATTCTTATGGAATTCATGTGGAATGTTTGTAATTTAGGTATTTTTCTTGGTATATGGATGACCTTAAGGGCCACTCAGCTGTTGTTAGCTCATCTTATTTTCACCTTTTATATTTCATGTTTACCAATATTATTTGCATTCTATTCAATTTCCGCTGAAAATGGACATGTATCCAGTCAGACTCTCCTGGTCAACAAATGCAAAATAAATACATAAATAAATCAATATATATATATATATATATATATATATATATATATATATATATTTTTTTTTTTTGCTGAGATTACACTTTTTGAGTCTTCCAATGCTCCGATGTCTGTGCAAGGACAATGAGTTAATCTGTTTTTCATGACCAACATGAAATTCTGATGGAATTCATGTGGAATGTTTGCAATTTAGGCATTTTTCGTGGTATATGGATTACCTTAAGGACTACTCAGCTGTTGTTAGCTCATCTTATTTTCACCTGAAGAATCTCTCTATTCTTATGTGTCCTTCACCTTCGACTTCTCAATAGTAAATTTAATCTATCAGACCATGTGCTGGAGCAGAACCCTTCAGTTTACTTACTTACTTTCAGGTGCACATCATTGACTTCCTATTATTCATAAATGGTGGTGGTTGTACTGAATTCAAGTCTGACTTAAATAATATGCTAAATCATGATGTTGGTTTTCTTATACTAATCTGCCCTGGGTCCCACTTAATGAAGGAGCTGATTGTTTCTTATTGTCCACCTATGACACTATGCTTCACAAGCTTGGTGATATTCACAGTTTATAAAGTTTAGTTTAAAATGTCCAACAGATTGTACTTTGCATAGCAATTTGTTGACCCTTTGAAGTTTTCTGTGTTAGCATCTTGGGGAGTGTTCTACTACATAAAACTACTTCAAGAGTTCCCAGAAATAATGTATTTTTTTTACCTGGCTTTTAATGACAACCTTTTGACCAGGTTTTATTTCTGAAATCAACTGTGTTTCTGTTACTTTACTATTGTAATTTTACACTGCATATCTAATGAGTTCACATAAGTGGAGACTGAATGGACTGTCTCTCTCCAAAACCTTAATTTTTAGTGATACCAATAAGTTGTGCTAACTCAGGCAGTCAACTATTATTTTTAAATCAAAAATAATAGTTGAGTTTCTGTTGTTTTCCAGGTCCTCGAAATTCCTTGCATGCAAAACATAAAAAACAGCTTCTTTCTATTAATGGGCTGTAGGGCTATATTGAAAACATTCTGGCATTAGACTTCCCCATCATCAGTTGGGTTTGATCAGCAAAATTTGGCAGTGACAGAAGCTTCTCTCATGAGGCAGCAAGGAGCCTGGCAGCCTGAGCCAAGAAGAAAGAAGTAGTTAATGTGGAATAAGAAGCATGAGTGCAGGAATCTATTTATTTATTTAAGTATGTTTTCAGGCATTTTATGTGACAGTGCCAGGATGTGGGAAGAAGGAAAGTACTTAAAGTGTGTTTGTATGAGTATATGTACATGTTAGTGTGCATAAAGGGGTTATGGAATATTTCACTTTTATGTCAGTGAAGTCCATATACATACATGGGCAGACTGCTTAAGGGAACTGTTTCATTTTATCAGTGAAATGCTTGTGCATACATGAACAGACTGATGAAGGGGTCATTGGGGAAAATGTTTCATTTTGATGTCAGTGAAATGCTTGTGCATATTTGGGCAAACTGCTGAAGGGGTCATTGTTGGAGGGATTGTTTCAGTGAAGTGCTTGTGTATACATGGGCAGACTGCTGAAAGGGTCGTTGAGGGAAATGTTTCAGTGAAGATCTTGTGCATGTGTGGACAGACTGTTAAAGGAGTCATTGGAGGAAATGTTTCATTTAAGTGTTTGTGCATGAAGGGGTTATTCGGGAGATATTTCAATTTGATGTCAGTGAAGTGCTTGTGTATATATGGACAAACTGCTGAAGGGGTCGCTGAAGGAAATGTTTCAGTGAAGTGATTTTGCATACATGGACAGACTTCTGAAAGGTCGTAGGAGGAAATGCTTCCTTTAAGTGCTTGTGCATACATGGATAGTCTGCTGAAAGGATCATGTGGTGAAATGTTTCATTTCAGAGTTTGTTTATTCATGAACAGACTGCTGAAGGAGTAGTTAAGGGTAAATGTCTCATTTAAGTGTTTTTGAATAAAATGGACAGACTGCTGAAGGGGTCACTGGGGTTAATAACTCATGGTCACATATGTGTGTGGTGGTAAAATAAATGAATATTTTTATTTTATGATATTCTGATATCTGAGGGACATTCGGTCAATAAAGTTTGCTTTAATTGGATGCAGGTGTATTCTGTGGATAAAGTGGCTGACACTGTTGTCCTTGGTTTACAGTCACTTTATCCAAAGAATACACTGTTGTCCTTTGTTTACAATAAGCATTTATTATTCTGGCTTTGCAGAAGTGCATATATTCTTTTCACTTTCTCTAACAGTCAGGCATTGGCACTGCACTCAATAAGTAGCTGCCTATGGTGGTCTAGACAGGATGTGTGTGTATTAACAACTGAACATTGTTAGAGTGTTGCATTGAGTAGTATTGCCATATAACAGCACTTGCTTCCCCCGTTGAGTGTTTGGCTATTTGTTACTTCTATGTGAAGTCCTTTTCTCTTTATGAATTTTAACCATGTGCTTTGGTTTCTTGTCACAGACCCTCAGCAACATATAGGTTCATAGATAGGTACTAGGCTATCTGCCTGAGGGCATTTATAAGCCTAGCCAGAGTGTGTCAGCTTTCACCACCCCATTGATTAATTAACTGAGCCTCTGTCAAGAAGAGCCAATGAAGTGATCCCAGGGGTGTATTTCTTGTTATCCATCCACTTGTCAAGGTTTCTCTTGAAGAGTGTTATTGAGGGCCTCTGCCTAATGTAGTTAGGAATTTTGTTCCAAAGCATGGGGAGTCTCTGTGACAGAAATCTATCCCTCCAGCATGTTCTATTTATTGTTGTGGCAAGGTTTAGCTCACTAGAGTGAGTGGCTCGCAGTGACTTGGATTTCTTTAGGTGGAGCATGTCCATCAATTCTGAGTTGGACATGGCTTTGTAAGTCAGGCAGAGATCACCTCTGAGTAAGCAATATGCCACTGAGTACAGCTGTTGTTTTTCCAGTCGGGCTGCATAGGACATATGTTTGAGGCCAGTAATCCACTTGGTGAGGTACTTTTATGGTGTTTCCAGCTGTTGTACGTGTCTTGTGAGGTACATCCCAAATGGGGCATTGTACTCTATGATGGGTCTGATGAGTGACGAGTAGAGGGTCACTATAACTTCTTTATTTCTAGATGTGAACCCTTTATTTATTAGATGGCCTACATAGAAGGATTTCCTAACTACGTTGGCAATATGATTGTCAAAGGAGAGATTACTATCTACCTGGGTCCCCAGATCTCTTATTACCTCTTCTGTATTAAGGGGGCTGCCACCTATGTGGTAATTCATGGGTATTTTGTGGTTCCCAAACGGGACAACAATGCATTTTTTGGCACTTAGCTTGAGACCATGACTTTGACAACAGGTGTCCGGCTCAGTAAGGCCCTTTTGGAGAATGTCCGTGTCAGCCAGAGAGTCAATTATGGCTTCCAGTTTGCAGTCATCAGTGAACTTGGTTAGCCATAGTCCTCCTGTGTTTGCCTGTACATCGGAGAAATATATGCCGAACAGTAGGGGTCCCAGGACCGAGCCTTGTGGGACACCACATGTGACTGGTTTAGAGTTGGACCTGGAGCTCGCTATTCTTACCGTGTGAGTTCTGTCTGTAAGCCAGTTGGCAACCCATCTCGTGACGTAGGGGTTTATGTTCAGGCTGGTGAGGTTTTCTATAATTCCTGAGTGGAGAATGGTGTCAAAAGCCTTGGTGAGGTCAAAGTAGGCTGTGTGAACTACCTTCCCCTCATCTATGGCCTTGGTGACTGTCTCGAAGAAGTCAGCCAGGTTTAGTAGGCATGATCTGCCCTTAACCAAGCCGAACTGGGTCAGGTCAAGTGTTTGGAGGTTCCCAATGTCTTTGTTAATGAGTTTCATGATGATGCACTCCATAGCCTTGCAGACCAGGTTAGTCAGGCTTATGGGGCGATAGTTACCAGGGTCAGCTGTAGCCCCTCCTTTGTGGAGCAGAATAACCATTTTTGTGCACCATTCTATGAGCACATAGCCTGTGGACAGGCTGAGGTTGAACAGTGTGTTTAGGTGGGGGGTTAGTTTGTTCTGTAGTTCGTGCAAGACACAGCCTGGGACACCATCTGGCCCCGTTGATGCTGTGCTTTTGGCTTTTGAAAGGGCTGTTTTCACCTGTGCGTCTGTGATTTCTGGGACACTACACTTTTCCGGTATTGTTGTGGGCCCTTTTGGAGGTTGGGGGGGTAAAGTTTGCACTGAATCTATCTGCCAGGATGTTGGCAATATCAGTGGGTTCAGTATATTTTGTGCTATTTTGCACTAGCTCAGAGCATATCTGCGAGTTGCCACTTAGATTCTTGACATAGCTAAAGAAGGCTTTGTAGTTATCTTTCATAAACTTGGCTATTTTTCTTTTGAAGTTAGCTTTGGAGGATTTTATGAGGGACCTTAGTTTTTTACTGATATTGATCAGGGATGTCTTTCCTTCTTGGGATTTGTTTTTTTTCTGAACTAGTTTCCTCCTTCTATTGTATAGCCTGTTTATGGCAGGGGTCAACCAGACTGGTTTCCTTCTCTTAGGGGAGTGAGTCTTGGTTTTGCTAAGGATGGCATGATCCATGCATCCTTGTAGGTGCTCATAGAGTGCATTTGTAAAGGTTCATGCATTTTGGACACTGTTATCATTTAATGTAGGGGCTGTGAAACTTGCCACCTCTGTCTTAAGTAAGGTGAAGTTTGCTATAGAAAAGTTTTTCACTGTGGTTTCATTGGTTGGAGGTGGTGGTGTGGTGTGGACATCCAGAGCGATTAGTTTATGGTCTGATCTAATCGGTGATGGGTTGACCTCCGGTGTGGAACACTTGTCGCCCATGTTGGTGATGACCAGGTCCAATATGTTTTCACCTCTGGTAGGGGAGTTTACCAGCTGATCCAGGGCATTTGAGTTGATAAATTCCAGGAAGCGCTGGACCTGGGAGTTTGTACTTGAGCAGTTTTCCCAGTTAACGGTAGGGTAATTGAAATCGCCCAATATCAGGGTGTTTGGTAGGACATTCATGTTTTCCAGTGTCTCCAGATAGGCGGAGTGGTGGTCCTGGGTCATGGATGGTGATCTGTAACAGGCCACAATTTGCATTGCAGATTTGCCTGATATTAGTTGCACATGGATGATCTCGGAGGTATCATGCTGTGCCACTAACCTGGCAGTGTAGGTATCCTTGATGAATATGGATACATGACCTCCTTTTGTGTTTCGGTCCATGTTTTGTGGCTGTAATATGTGGTATGAGTTGTAGCCCGGTAGTGCTGGGGTGATCTGTGGAGCCTTGAACCAGGTTTCAGTTACTGCACAGATGTTGATGTTCTCCATACTGAGGAGTGCTTTCAGCACGTGCATTTTGAGATTTAAACTCCTGGCGTTGAATAGCATAACCCTCATTTTTTTATTTATGCTGTTTACAGAGGTGGGTTTGACTTTTGAGCCTTGCCTAAAAAAGGCATTATGGGGGTAGCAAGAGCCTTGGCCAGTATTCAAAAGCCTAGGGGTGACAGGTGCAAGCCATCTCTTGCGAAGCAACGAGGCTTGTCGAGCATGTCATCCCAGGCTGACAGACACTGGATCCCCTTTGAATAACACCAGAAGCTTAGCCAATTGTTGAAATTGATCATTTGTTCTTTATACTGCGGTATCATTCTTGGTGAGGGCAGGATGCTACTCAGGGTCAGGGTCATACTCGCCTGGGCTACATGATCAGAGAGCTCTTCCATGTCTCTTTTCATGTAGTCCAGGGAGGTATGTCTCAGGTCATTCACACCAACAAGAACAATGACAGAGTCATATTTGTACTTGTTCTGGAGTGACCTGAGTGCTTGTGTTATGTGGCGGATTCTGGCTCCTGACAGGCAGCTAACAGTAACCTTCTCCTTGTCCAGCCTAGTGAGTGGGACTTCAGTGTGCCTGACTATAGAGTTGCCTATTACTACTGTGTTAGGTATGTTATTTCGCCTTAAGGGCTGTGATTGTGTGGCACACTGATTTTGTGTTTTATGTGTTGTCTAGTTTGTGACGGGAGGTGCAGGTTTTTTGGGTGTCTGCTTTGGAGGTCTCTGATGCTTTTGGAGGTTTTTATTTAGAGCCTCCGAGTCTGATTTTGTGTATTTATGTGGTTTATTTTGCCAGTGCTGGTTTAGTAGGCCTATGTGAGGCTGGAAGTGTGGTGCAAGTGTTAACCTTCTCTTCATGACTGCCTGTTCCAGTCTTGGGTGGAGAGAGCTTAGCCTCCAATTTAGCTATATAATTGCATCTCTCGCATATGTTAATGTTTTGTGGCAGTGTTGTTTGTGTACATGAGGCAGTTGTAACATTGCCTCAGGATACCCAGGTTAACCAGCTGGACTGGAAAGTATACCTGAAATTACCCTTTGGTCATGCCTGAATAGTAGGGTGAGCTGCTTAGTCGCTTGGTTGGTGAGGGGTGAATAATGCTGGGCAATCAAGTGTCGGGGTATATTAGTGCTTGCTATTAGGTCTGAGCAAGTGCTGGACTTTAGGATGCTTTTTAAGTGCTTAGGTTGAGAGTTAGACTACTTTCAAGGGAAAAACTGAAGAGGAGACTTGGTGGAGACGGGATAAATTTAGCCCAAGCTAAGTTATTGCCCGGATGTGCATAACCCTGAAAATGCAGTTTTTACTTCAGGGAAATGAAAGAGGTAGAAATTAGCCCAAAATGGCCTATAAACTACTAACTTCTGGGCTGGAACCACTCCTCCAGGGACAGATGGCTGCTCAAAGCTCCCTCTCTCACAGGTGAACAGAGAAGCCTCCTTCTATCCAAGTAAGGTATGGGCAACTCAGAAAATTGTAACACAGCCCTGAATTCAGTACTAGCCTGAAAACTGGACTATACTAGCTTAGAAAGGTGGGAAACAAGGAAAAAACATTTTGAAAAGATAAGACAAAAACAGTAAAAAATACACTTAAAACAGCTTTAAATGACTACAAACAGTAAACAATACACTTAAAACAGCTTTAGATGACTGCAAGCAATCAGAAAAGGCTTTTGAACAAATTATCCAATTAACCAGTAAAAAAATCTCAAAACTGAGCCCTGTTCTTGTAGTCTTCAATCAGACAAGTTCTAACTGCACACTCCTGCCAGCGGGGTGCAGGGGAACCTTCTCCAAAAAAGAAGGCCTGGATTTGTGTTCAAGTTATATAAACAAAGCTCGATTCAGCAGATCTGGATCTAGTCTATGCTACAACAAACAAGGCACACCAATTTCAGTAAGAAACAGTTCAATTATACAGGCACTATAAGCCTTTAACCAGAAATTCCCAGCTCAGAAGGGCAGAGTCCAGCCTCTCCTCCCACAAGAGTGCAGACCACATACCTTCGTAATGTAAAATAACAGGTCTGAAGCCCAAGTGTTTAAACCAGAACTAATACACTTTTAGAATAACAGACACTGAGCCTTCACTCAGCAGTTCCCAACTAAGAAGGATGTAAGCTACCTGTCCTGCCACAAAGGTGCAGACCACAAACCTTCTTAATGTAAAACAACTGGTCTGAAGACCAAGTGCTTAAACTAAAAGGCTTAGAATGATAGTCACACCAAGCAGTAATAAATACAATTGAGTAGTTTTAAGATGATGCAAAAGCAAAATAAAGTAATAAAGTAGGAAGAAACACAAATACAGTAAAAGCAGATGAATAAAGCAATTTTTTTTGAGTGAGCAAATGAGATGGGCCCAGGAGGAGTATCCAAATGCAAATTTACAAGAGGGGCGGGCAGTTTCAAAGCCACCAAGATTAACACCAAAACAAAAGCAGGGTGGGTGGGGAACTAACTGAAAAAACAGAGCCGCAACTTCCAGCTAGATAGTATTCAATGCAACACAAATAAATCAATTTAAATGCTGTATTATTTGAAAAAAGTGCAGATAAATATTTACTTAAATTCACTTATACGTCCATTTGATATGTAGGTCTTAACTGGCCAAAGCTCAGAGTTTAAACAGAAAATAATCCAAAATGTACCACTTATATAAGACAGAAAGCAAATATCAGTGAAGTGAACTACACCCACTTATCACTGGCTATGCACAAATTCTAACAAGCACTAAATTCTAATAAGCATTAACTGAAAAACAGAGCCACAACTTCCAGCTAGATAGTATTCAATGCAACACAAATAAATCAATTTAAATGCTGTATTATTTGAAAAAAATGCAGATAAAGATTTACTTAAATTCACTTATATGTCCAGTTGATTGCATGTAGGTCTTAGCTGGCCAAAGCTCAGAGTTTAAGCAGAAAATAATCCAAATTATACCATGACCCCCCCATTAATATTCCAAAACGTGCACACTGATTGGCCAGTGTGCACGTTGTAAATCGACTTATACTAATGGAAAAAGGTCCAGTCGCCTGGACTTTTTTCATTAGTATAAGTCTCTTTTAAAACACTGTCTCGCTATGTTAAAAGAGTTTAACATAGCGACACAGGTTTAAAAAAAGTAACAGAGATATCCGATGCTTTTTTTAAAGCTGTCTCGCTATGTTAAACTCCTTTAACATAGCGACACAGTGTGTAAAAAGCAATGGAGATCTTGCTTTCTCCGTTGCCTTTTTTTTAAAACCTGTCTCGCTATGTTAAATGGGTTTAACATAGCGAGACAGCTTTGAAATAAGCAACGGAGATCTCCGTTGCTTATTTTAAGTTGTCTGTCGCTATGTTAAACCCATTTAACATAGCGAGACAGGTTTAAAAGCAATGGAGAAAGCAAGATCTCCATTGCTTTTACTATCGCTTATGTTAAATGCGTTTAACATAGCGAGACAGCTTTAAAATAAGCAACGGACATCTCCGTTGCTTATTTTAAAGCTGTCTCACTATGTTAAAGCCATTTAACATAGCAAAACAGTAAAAAGCAATGGAGATCTTGCTTTCTTTGTTGCTTTTTGGCCACAGCTCTGATATTCTGCGTAGGCATGCGCAGTACATCAGAACTGCCGCGGATAACAGACAGCTGCGGAAGGGCAGCAAAGAGGCATTATACAATGCCATTATTTAAGAAAAGTAATTATTTATTTTCTTAAATAATGTCATTGTATAATAGCAATAACCCACTTTTGGGTGTGGGTAATGTGGGATTTTACCACGGTTGTCTGTGTTTGGTCCCTCGGGACCAAACCATGCCAACCATGGGTAAATCCCGCATTACCCACACCCAGGCGTGGGTTATTGCTATAATGTACCACTTATATAAGACAGAAATCAAATATCAGTGAAGTGAACTACCCCCACTTATCACTGGCTATGCAGGAGTTCTAACAAGCTCTAAATTCTAACAAGCATTAACTGAAAAAACAGAGCCACAACTTCCAGCTAGGCAGTATTCAATGCAACACAAATAAATCAATTTAAATGCTGTATTATTTGAAAAAACTGCAGATAAAGCTTTACTTAAATTCACTTATACATCCAGTTGATTGCATGTAGATATTAGCTGGCCAAAGCTCAGAGTTTAAGCAGAAAATAATCCAAAACGTACCACTTATATAAGGCAGAAACCGAATATCAATGAAGTGAACTACCCCCACTTATCACTGGCTATGCAGGAATTCTAACAAGCACTAAATTCTAACAAGCATTAACTGAAAAAACAGAGCCACAACTTCCAGCTAGATAGTATTCAATGCAACACAAATAAATCAATTTAAATGCTGTATTATTTGAAAAAAGTGCAGATAAATATTTACTTAAATTCACTTATACGTCCAGTTGATATGTAAGTCTTAACTGGCCACAGCTCAGAGTTTAAACAAAAAATAATCCAAAATGTACCACTTATATAAGGCAGAAAGCAAATATCAATGAAGTGAACTACCCCCACTTATCACTGGCTATGCACAAATACTAACAAGCAGTAAATTCTAACAAGCATTAACTGAAAAAACAGAGCCACAACTTCCATCTAGATAGCATTCAATGCAACACAAATAAATCAATTTAAATGCTGTATTATTTGAAAAAAATAAAGATAAAGATTTATTTAAATTCACTTATATGTCCACTTGATTGCATGTAGGTCTTAGCTGGCCAAACCTCCGAGTTTAAGCAGAAAATAATCCAAAATGTACCACTTATATAAGGTAGAAACTGAATATCAATGAAGTGAACTACCCCCATTTATCACTGGCTATGCAGAAATGCTAACAAGCACTAAATTCTAACAAGCATTAACTGAAAAAACAGAGCCACAACGTCCAGCTAAATAGTATTCAATGCAACACAAATAAATCAATTTAAATGCTGTATTATTTGAAAAAAGTTCAGATAAAGATTTACTTAAATTCACTTATGCGTCCAGTTGATTGCATGTAGCTCTTAGCTGGCCAAAGCTCAGAGTTTAAGCCTATATATGCCTCTGGTCATTTGCTGTTTTACTTTTCATCCCAGTCTAACACTAGAGTGGCACATAGAAGATAACTGCTTTTTTGGAGAGATAGGCAGACACTGTTCCCAGAAAGACTGAATATATTTCCCTACTCATGATTTTCTGTTCAGACCATCATTATTAATTCAACATTTAGTTAAAAAAAACTGTGATGCGCTTCAGTGCATCTACAACATTATGACTTCTGGATGCCTAGCAGACCCCCTTCTTCATATATCTCCTCCAGACATAAATTACAGTGGAGTCTTGGCCAGTTACAGTGTTAAGAGCATGGGGAAGGGGGGGTAAGACAAAGTATGAAAAGAAAAAAAAACTAATCTGTCTGGATGGTGTAGGGCCAGGCTGAGTGGAGAACAGAGGTCACTTGAGGTGTGCAGTGGAGACTAGTGGGTAAAAGGGGGACCCATGTTGTGTTTATTATGTCTAGACATCTAAGCTGTATATAGACAGCAAAATGGATATAATGAGTGGGGGTTGTACAGAAGCAGTATGTGGAAGAAAGTGAATGGCCATATTGGTTTGACTATAGGTAATGGTTACTGACCTTCTGTAATACAGCCCTGCCCCACTGTATTTAGCCCCACCCATTCAGTCACTTCCTGTAGCCCTCCTGCCCCTTGTTTTGAAGCCACCAGCCACCACTAAGATTCAACCAGAAATGCTAAATGTGCTGGATGCTGTTGATGTGTCATAGTTAGTATACCTTGACAGTGTTGTGTGGATGTCTGGAATAGGGCCCTGGATTGGCAAACTTTATAATGGCCTTTCCTCATTCAAATGGGAACAGCAGGATGTTTCTCAATTTACCAGTACTGTCTACATGTGTTTTTATGTTTTCTGGCTTGAAGAAGGCATATGACCATCCCTGAGATACTTTATGTGAAGTGGTTCAACAGTTTATAGCTCCAAGACCATTGCTGCATGCCACTTGGCTCCTGTATTTGATGAGGTATAGTTATGTCTGTATTTGAACACATTAAAACTGAGTATAGGGTTCCAACAGTGGTGGGTCTTTTCTCTCCCTTAGACTTCTCAATCTGAGCATAACAACGTACAGCTAAGGTTTGGAAAAGACCCATTCTGAAGATGTGACAGCTGCATGTGTGTTGTTTGTAGATGATGCTATCTTTTCAGCCTCAAAAAATATGATTTCCAGTTTGCATAGGGGTAGTTCTATGATGTGCGTGATGCAGCAAGGATGAAAATCAGCCTCCCCAAAAATCAGAGCTCATGGCTGTATGCTGGAGATTGGATTCCTATCTGCAAGTGAGGGGGAAGCAGTTTCTTCAGGTGAAAGAGGCCAAAGGTAAAATACAGGGCAGAAGATTAGAAGAATAACCAATGGATATGGTGTAGTTATAATAGAAATGCAGTTTTCATACTGAACTGTCACATTGACTTTAGAAGCCATAGAACAAAGTTTTTCATTTATTTAGTTTATTTGTCAGTCTATGCATCTATTGTCATCTCTGGTCATGAGTTTTGGATACTGGCTGAAAAGCTGAAACAGCAGAGGCAAGCAGCAGAAATTTAATTAGATTCCTTTGCAGGATAACCTGCTAACTTTATAATACATTTTATTGTATTACAAATCAATAAAATAATTAACATTTCAGCTAAATGGCTTTACTTTTCCTGTTTGCATTCCCACATCTGGTAGGCAGTGCTGTGGTGGTAGATAGTTTCAGGGACTGTGAACTCCAGCTATATTTTGGAGCCGGTACTGCAGGCAGGCTAAATGCTTACATTACTAACTGTTGGGTATAGGTGAAGAAGTAGGGGTGGCTGCCTTATAGTGAATCAGTTGCTATATGGTGGACTCAGAAGTTGTTGGATTATACTAGGAAGAGATAATGAAATTCATTAATATAGAATGAGCCTCACCACCTGATCCAGGAGTAGCAGGTACTTTACACAGATGCAGTGCCGGTGTAGCACTAGGTAGTATAAGGTGTATTGCAGAGCTAAAATTTATTATTGGGGTAATGTTGGTGGAAAACTCTCTACAAGATCACCCAAATTATTTTAGAAATGCAGGGGCACGTGTGAACACATTCTTGCTGTGCATGCCTTTGATGCAAGTAATCTGATTATAATCTTCATAATCATCACTATCCCTGTTTTTCCCATTTGTACACGGGGTCAGGGCATCACATGAACTGTTGTTACTTCTGTCAACTGACAGCACCTCTCCTGTCTTCTTTGACAGTCATGCCTACTTATCACAGGTCTTTCCTCATACAATCCATTCATCTATTAACGGGATGTTGCTATCTACTATGGCCTTCTTCCTGTCACTTTCAACTCAACTTTACCGAATTGTCTTCTGCTTTCCAGTATCTGAGATCAGACCATGGTAATCTGTCCCTGTTCTCCTTAACCTTTTCAATGACTGAGCCTACTGTTATTTATGTTCTGATGTTCTCATTTCTTTCTCTATCTCTCTGTCTCTCCCTCACAGTGTGCAGCCTAGTTACCATTTCATGCAGTTCATCTACACTACCTCAAATTTCCTCAGCTGATCTGCCTTCCCTGCTCAGGTTTCTGTGTCATGTAGAAATACTTTTGACATTTTGACATAGTACATCTGCATAAGTCCTACTTACCCGTAACAACAGATGCTTGAATTTCACACTGCCTCAGTGGCATATGGGTTCTCTGCCTGCTCACATGGACACACATGTGCACTGTCAGCTTTCCAGAGCTCAGAATCCTTTTCTCTGATTCTCTGTCATAGAGGATTGGCTAAGCCCCTCCCATCAGTGTAAGGCTAAACCCTGTCACAGAAGTTCAGTTATTCAGTCTTTTAGAGCCACATAAGAAGAACCAAGAAAGACCAGAAGTGAGAATTGCCTGAAGCCAACTAATTCACAGCCACAAAACACCAACACAAATAACCAGAGCCAACCAACAACACAGCAAGGTTAGATATCATTGAACTATATATAAAGTAAAGGGGGTAGTGGATGGGTTCTTCCACTGAGGCAGTGTGAAATTCGAACATCTACTGTTACAGATAAGTAGGATTTACCCAGGTGTTCTGTGTTCATCATTCACACTGCTTCAGTGGCATATGAGTAGATTCACAAAGCTTACCTTACCTGGGAGGAGGAAGTATAAGGATCCAGGAGAACCTGGGGAGTGGTCTTCACAAAGACTGCTCTTGAACTTAAGAAAGAACCTAGTTTGCACTGCTCTGTAACAGTATGAACAGAGGACATGATCACTGTGTCTAGAATACCTCTAGACATCACTTCTTTCCAATATGCCATCAAAGAGGATAAAG
This sequence comes from Protopterus annectens, assembly GCF_019279795.1. Taxonomy (NCBI): domain Eukaryota; kingdom Metazoa; phylum Chordata; order Ceratodontiformes; family Protopteridae; genus Protopterus; species Protopterus annectens. Next base: position 1,077,904,867 of record NC_056729.1, read on the forward strand.
CTCTGGTGGGATGTGCCTTAAGGTTGCCTGGAATAGATTTAGCATGATGGGAGTAACAAAAAACAATAGCAGATGGCAACCAATGAACAATCATTTGCACTGAGACAGGTTGACCCTTCTTAGCCACAGGATAGGAAATAAACAACGGTTAAGCTTTCCTAAAGGGCTTAGATCTGTCAGGGCTCTACCCGAACTGCCCACACTTATCCAAAGTATGCAGAATCATCTCTTCCTTGTTTTTAGATTGATGGTTTGAGTCAGAAAAAGTTCAGAAACAGCTTTTGCTGTGAATGAAGGATTAGTGTGTAAAACATCCCTGTCCTTGTGGAAAATCAGATAAGATGGTCCACTATGGCAGCTTACATCTCAGAGACTAGCCATGTAGATGTCAGATCAATATGCAAAACAGTTTCCAACTGATTAACCTAAAATCAGCCTGAAAGTCAGGTACAAAAGGAGATCAATTCTCAAGAACAAATTTAAGATCCCAAGGAGGAGGAATTTGCTTTTGAGGGGTTGCAACACTTCTTTTATAAACTGACCACAAAAAGAGATAAAAGAAGGGGATCTATGTGCAGATGAGCTGAGATGCCTGCAAAATGTGCCTTGATAGATGCATAAGATAAGTCATCATTGAGTAGATCACATACATATTTTCAGACTAAAGAGGTAAACACCATACCTGGCCCTCTGATATTGGTTAGGCACCACCTAGTAAACTTCTTCCACTTGAAAACATAAGATTTCTACTTGTAGGTTTTCTTGCTTCCTTCAATACCTGCTGCACATTCTCATGGAACAAGTGCCTAGAAGGTGTCAAGACAGAATCATCCAGACTGTCAGTAGCATATGCTCTAAGTTGGTATACATCAGTCACCACTGATACTGTGTGAGAAAATCCAGAGTGTGAGGAAGCTTCTGGTAATTGCACTTGGCCAATTCCATTAAACAGGATCCAATTGTGTCTGGGCCAAAAGGGGGTCACCACAGTAATCTTTAGTAATTTTTCTTAATCTTCAGAATTTCCTTGGGTTTCAGTGGAAAGGGTAGAAATGCAAAAAGGAACATTCCCATCCAAAGGAACAATATTTCTGTTCTCAAAGCATGGCTGCAAGGATGTCTTGAACAGAATTTTTCCAGCTGTCTATTTTGAAAGGAGGCAAACAGAACTATTTGAAGTTTTCCTTACATCTGGACCAAATCCAGACAGACCTCAGACCTGAGTTTCCACTCGTCAGGGACTGTCTGAGATTTGTTTAGTCTGTCTGCCACTAGGTTTTGCTCAGATGAGATGTGTGAGGCCTGAAACATCAGAAAATGCTGCCTATGGCATCACTGTGAAAAAAAAAAGAAGGCATGACCTTAAACCTCATTTTTAGTTCAGGTATCAAATGACTGTGATGTTTTTGGTGACCAATAAAAGGGGACCTGGACAGCATAACTGGTGAAGAACTTTTATGGTCTGAATCACTGCTAACTTTTCTTTGACATTTATGAGCTTTGTAGCATCCAATGTGCCTGATTTCTTCCTGCACTAGAACTCTCCTGGATGCTGTTCCTCATTCAGAAGTTTGGAGGGAGAAGGGCAAGTCTAGATCAAGATAAATCTATTCCCTCCACCGCTATAACTATTATTTTACAAAATCCAGCATTAGTACCTGGAATTCCAAGGGATGCAGTTGCTGGTTCCAACAATTATTTAAGTACCATTACATTTTTCGCTTGTGTAGTCTGGCCAGTGGTGTCAAGATGATCACATTTTTGTGAAACTGACTTGCTGAGACAGCTTGTTGAAGGGAGAAATCCCTAAAATGTTCAGAGCAGTCAAGACATTGTCTTCTGGTGGAAAAGCCATACTTTTTTCTGTGTCCCTCATACATCCCAGGAAGACAATTCATTTTGAGGTGTGAGACAAGACATTTGCAGGTTCACCTTGAAGTTGGGAACAATTGGAATAATCATCCTTCATATATAAAATCAACATGAAATGTGGTCTGGAAGACGTGGCATGACTGCCTGTAGGGTGAGTATTTTGAATCTGGGTACTTTCAGAAAGGTATTTAGGTACGGCAAATATAAAACTAATCTCCATGATAGTTCCTTTTTTGGGTACCAAAAAGATTTTAAAATTTTTTTCGTTTTTGTGGTGCAGGAATTAGTACTTCAATCCCTACACTAGCAACTTGTGAAGGAGTACCAGAGAGAACAGATGTGTCTGGTCTATCAGGTGTGAGAGATTTTCCTAAAGGGAGCAGGATCTTCTGTCATCTGCTAAGAGTATCCTCACTGAATTATTCTCTACACCCACTTTTCTGAAACTATATATGGCCGGGCTGCAGGGTTGAGCAAAAGTCTTGAGACGGACAGGGCAAGGAGGGGATACTCCAAGTCTCAGCACAGTCATTCTTTAACAGGAGAATGATGTTTTTTTTCTGCAAAATGAACCCCTTTTATTTCATTTGGAAGCATTTTTCTTTTGACATTTCCACTTGGTACTCTGACTCTTGTTAGCCTGGACTTTTTGTTTGTTTGTTCTGCCCCTTGAAGCTGGATGCCTTCTTAGGGGAGAACCTGGGAATATGAAACATTCTAGATTCCACATGCATCAGTTTGCTGCCATCCTCCCATTGAGAATCTGGACCAAACACAAATTCAGAACTTAAAGGAGCATTCACAATCTCAACTCATCAATAAAATTCTGGTTCTGTATTCAAGCATACTTTCTCAATACAATAGAAGTGGCTACATATCTAGGAATAGTGTCCAAATCATATTTCAAAACCTTATTCACATTAGAAATGATAGATACTGCAGTGGTGGTGCTGTGGTAGTGTTGTCGCCTCATAGCAAGATGTTGTCCCGTTTGATTCTCAGCTAGAGCGTCTTCTGTGTGGAGGCATATGTGAATGGGGCGTGCCTTAGTTGAAGGTTGTGCATCAGGGCTAGTAACCCGGCACATAAAAATTCACTACCAATCATTAGCGGACCGGAGTTCAAAAGCCGAAAGATACAAACAAATTCACATTAGAAACAATCTCATTTATCTAATACTTCAGTTTAGCAGAGATACCTCAAATGTATCTAAATTGTAAGCACATTGCAAAATCCACATGAAGCCCTGATAATTTAACATTCTAAAGAGTAAATTACTTGACTGAGTCAACTGTTTTCCCTGAGATTCTAACCACTTGCCAATTTTATGTGGCAGTGTAGGGTTGGAAGAATCCAAGGCTGTCATGTTCGCATTGTCAGAGAAAACACAGCTGGGTCAGCTGACAATGGAGCAAAAAGACCTGCAAGATCAGAGTGCACCTTGTATTTCCTCAAAGTTTTTTTAGGAACTGGTTCACTAGCCAAAGGCATTTTACATGAAGTTTTATAGACATCTTCAAAATCTGTGGCCATAGACTGATCTTTAGTGGAGATAGCACCTCAGTCATTCTGAATAGGAGCATAGCTTCCAAGATTAGCTGACTAAAATACTCTTTATCTAAGGAAACCACACCAGCCCATTACATGGTTATAACCTGATTGTCTGTCATGAGGTGAAGTCTCTGTTTCTTCTCACTGTGAACTACACTAGAGAACAAAATATCTGGGGACAGAGTACAATGTCTGGAAAGGGGTTTCTTACTCTGGACCTCTCCTGCACATAAAGGGTTTAGGTCTCCCCTACCTGAATCACGTACTGAAACAGCCCAGGAGGACATATTTGACCCCCCCCCCCATAGAGGGCTGTGGTCTCACACCAGAGGGTGATGGGTAAAAAGGTAAATGGTCTGCAGGCCAGCAACTGTTTGCTAAAGTATGTTTTTGTTGATTTTTTCTTTCCATGTGCAACTGGATTTGATGGCGGTAGGGGGGGGGGGGTGGAAGCCGTATCAGGATCAATCAAGTCAGGGAAAAAACACCATACAGAATAATACACTGACAATATTAAGAACCACCGAAAAGCAGCAATAATAGAAAGTGTAAACTATGTCCCCACACAGCAAGTAGGACTAAATTGCAAAACTGCATAAAATGCAGCAGAAACAGTTTAAATTTTTCTTAGCCTTGTTCTACCATCTGCACAGTGTAGTAAACAACAGCACGCACAGTCAAGTAAAGTTCACTTGCCATATATAGTGACAAAAATCAAAGATATTGGGCCGGATTCACGGAGGCTTGCACGGAGTCTAAGAGTAGTGTAAGACTCCATGCAGCCTTCGCGATCCAGGAACAGCCCAAAGTCCGTGTAAGAGACAAGCTAAAACGGCTCTTACACGGAGTGGGCGTGGATAAGCTAATCACCTCACTTGCAGCCGGATAGCATGCAAATGAGGATGATTAGTGATCCAGGAAGCCCAGAACAGCCCATGTAAGAGCCGTTTTAGCTGCAGAAATGTACTCAGTTGACAACTGAGTACGTTTCTGCAAAAACTGCAATGGAGCCATGTCAGCTCCAAATAAAGGGTGCATATGTGTCAGGCAGCATGCCAATGGCCAAATATGTGGCCATTGGCAAAGTAACCTGATGCAAATATAATAAAAAAATATTTTTTTTTCGGCGATTGCCGATGTTTAAACCCAGCGCAGCCCCGCGCAAATGGGCTGCGCTGTATAAAACATAAAAACGAAGGTTTTAAACCTACAAATGTAGGTTTTATGCAATACATGAAATGTCAATGCAGGGACCAGCAGACCAAAACCAACATGGCCACCGTCTAGTGGTTGCTAAGGGGGGAAGCTGAGTCTAAGACATGTATCTAAGCATTAGTAGGCAATATGACGCAAATGAGTGTAAGGATACTGAATTCCACTGTCACATAGCAAATGAGCACAGTCTGAGTAGTGTAAGAGTTACAGAAGGGGGATGAACAGAGTAGGAGATAGGTGACATCACAGGGGGGGATGGTAGAAAGAAATGCAGTTCATTGGAGGTCAGAGTTACATGACAGATGTCAGACAGATATCATGGAAAGAGGTGTGCCACTAACTAAGCATGAGAAAGTCAAGAAATGGAAGGTGTACACTGTTGCCTACACCAAAGTTTCTTGCTGGATGTGTATGCGCACATGTGCACACCATGAAGCACAAGTAAGGCAGTGTAAGCGCGTGTAAGACAGACTGAGCAAGTGGGAGTGTGTTGGGAGATGTTTAACACTGTTTGCGCAGGTGTGCACGTGTTTTAATCCGAATAAGCAGATTCTGAACCATGTAAGTATGTGTGCGCGCGTGTAAGCCACTGTGAGTGTGTTTCTGCTGGTTTACACATGGCTCCACCCTGAGGAAACAGAAAGGAAAAAGGAAGCAACAGATTTAGTAGGAAACTAGCAGGGAATACTGCTGGAGCTAGCAGGTGAAAACAATTAGATGCAGGCAATTACACAGGCAGAATAGTAGCCCAGCCCAGCACTTAAAACTCTGCAAACAGCAGTGCAGGATGTTTCTCTCAACAGACACTGCAAGACAGGAGTTAAGTTATCAGAAGTGAAAACTGAAAAAGCTGAACTCAGAGCAGAAATGTTAGGGGCTGCCATAGCTGTCATAATGAGACATAGGCGACTTGCTGAGGGTGGTGACAATGCAGATGGTGCCAGACAACCCACAGTGAGGAGACGGAAAAGAGTGTACAGGCCCAGGGTCACCTACCATGGGTTACATGAGCTGGAGATAGTAGAGTGCTATAGAGTGGACAGAGACCTCCTGCAGCAAATAGTGGAGCTGTGCAGGCCACGCCTCGCACACAGAACTAACAGAGGGGAATCCATCCCAGTGGAAACCAAGGTATGTGTTGGCCTAAGAATACTAGCAACAGGTACCTTCCAGAGACCAACTGGTGATATGATGGAGATATCACAGGCATCAGCCTCCAGGGTACTGCACCAGTTCCTGGATGCCATGTCAGCACATGTCGGTGATCATGTATATTTCCCCAATGCCCGTGAGGTATTGGCCAGCAATATGCATCTCTTCCAGCAAATAGCGGAATACCCTGAGGTAGTGGGTGCAATAGACTGCACGCACATATGCATCAAAGCACCAGCCGGTGAGTGGGGTAGGTCATACATCAACCGCAAGGGCTTCCCCTCCATCAACTGCCAGGTCGTGTGTGATGCCAGGGCATAATAATGAATGTGTGTGCTGGCTGTCCTGTGAGCTACCATGATTCCCACATCTGGCATTTGACGCAGCTGTACCAGACATTTGTCAATGGGGACATCCCGCATGGACACCTAGTGGGGGATGCAGGTTATGCACTGGAGCCGTGGCTGATGACACCCATCAGAAACACACACACACCTGAACAGGAACGCCATAATGAGGCACACGCACAAACACGTAATGTAATAGAGCGTGTGTTTGGGCTGCTCAAGTCACGGTTCTGGTGTCTGGACACATCTGGTGGAGCCTTGCAGTACACACCAACTACATGTACCCAAATTGTCATGGTATGTGCTATGCTACATAATATGATCTTGCGAAAACAACTGCAGCAGGATCAGCATAGGGCCAGGCCAAACAGCCCCCCCACCATTGCCAAGGCCATCACAGGCAGAGCGTGACTCAGAGGAGGAACAACCTGAACCTGCCCCAGTAGGCAGAAGGAGGCGTGCCCAGTATGCCCTAGCCTTGGCAAAGAGGCAACGCATAGCACATACACTGGCTCAGTAGGAACCCTGGGAAAGATACCCCTCTCTGACTCACTCATATAGTAACAGGGATGCCTAACATGACACAACCTGCACTCAAACATGTACAGGAAAGTGTAATATGCGCATCCGACAGAGGCAGCCCTGCAGCACCACCTGAGGCATGAATGCTATGTGTTAAGTAATGTAACACCATGTACTATATGCACACCTGAGGACCCTGACTAACATCCTACCCTCACCAAGCATCATGCCACAACATGACAATGAGATGATCAAGTGCAATAATTGACGGAAGTATCGCAGTTAGTCAAAGGGGATCCAATGTGTGCCAGTCTGGGATGACATGCTGAGCATGACATGATGCACCACCTGCTAGGACTGGCGTGCACTTATCAGTGCAGGCCGTATGGATACTGGCAAAGGCTGTTGTTACCCACAGTGTGCCCTGAATAGGTAAGGCTCAAAACACAAACCTATCTCCATAGGTATCAGAAGGGATAAGAATAAGATAAGGGATAAGTCGAAACAGCAAGATGCATGCAGTCTAAACTCACCCAGTATGGAAAATGGTGATATCTGCGCTGTAACAGAAAACTGAGCCAAGGCTCACAACAGCACCCTAACACTACCAGGTTACACCTCATACTGTGCTGTACAGCCTCAAAACATGGAACAAGCTACAAAAGGAGGGTGACTAGCAAGAATTGTCAAGGATAACCACACCCCCATGTTGGTACCACAACAAAAAGCAGCATGGATTAGCCATGGTCAAGTAACAGTGGCTAAAACTGCCCCCCAGTTTATAGCCTGCTACAGACTACTGTCCCAACACCAGGAACTGCACCTGGCCTATGCTGGAATACATGAATATATCAAGTCCTCCAAACCACATTATATTGGGTGACTGAAAATACCCAGACATAGACTGGGAGCATTATACTAGCTCAAACAGTGTAGGACAAAAGTTCATAGAATCCATAAACCAAAAGGCCCAGGAACAACGTACCACTCCCACAAGACGGTAAGCATACTGGATGTGATAATCAGCAACATGGGTACTGGATGGCAAGATGAGAAGTGTATTGCTCACTGGTAAAACCAGACCATAGAGTAATCACACTGGATATACAAATCCTGACCACAGTCCCTGGCCAGAAAACCACAGTGGAAAACATGTGTTAAGCAATATTTGCACTCCTCCAAACTGATGTGGAATCCATTAAAGGTCCTGTGCAGGTGCAAAATATGGGCCACACCTCAGAACCTGTAATACAGCCATTCCATGAACACTGCCAGGAATGCTTGGATTATGCAATCCTAAATTAAAACAAGACACAATACCATACACGCAGGAATCTGGCATGGTGGACACCAGCCATAACCAAACCATGCAAGAGAATGCGGAAGCTACTACATGATAGAGCAAACATAAACAATGAAGTAATCACTGATCAGTAGTATGGCAATAAAATCTGTCCACACATACAATCCACTAAGGCCAGCCAGAACAAGTTGAATATTTGAATCCTAAGGCAATGTTACACCTGCCCCAAGTACACAGACAACCCCCAACTCTACCCAAGAAATACAAATATATGTGAGAGATGCAACCATCTATCCAAACTGGAGGCTGAGCTCCCTCAACTCAGTACTCCCAAAACTAGTCAGGAGGAGAAGGTAACCACACACACCACAAACACAGTCCCACATAGACCTACCACAACTGCAAACCAAACACATAAACACAGAAAAACATTCCCGGAGGCACAAATTACAAACACAACACACCAACAGAGGCCTCAGAAGCAGACATCCAATCAAACAACCTCCAAACATAGCACATGCAACACATAGTACACAAAGCTGGTGTGCCAAACAGTCACAGGCCAGAAGGAGAAACAACATGCCTGATACAGTTGTAATAGGTGACTCCATAGTCAGACACACTGCTGTCCCGCACACCAGACTGAACAAGGGAAAGGGTACAGTAAGCTGCCTGTAGGCTGCCACAATAGACCACATAACAGAAGTATGCAGGTCACTCCAAAGCAAGTAGAAATATGATGCAGTCATAGTCCATGCTGGTGTGAATGACCTGAGATGTACCTCCCTAGACTACATGAAAAGAGACATAGATGAGCTCTCTGATTATGTAGTCCAGGCCGGTATGACACTCACCATTTGCAGCATCCTACCCTTACCAAGAATAATGCCACAGTACAAACACGGAATGATCAGTCATAGCAAGTGGCACACTTACTGGTGTCATTCCAAGGGGATCTAATGTCTGTCTGCTTGGGATGTCATGCTTGACAAGCCACGCAGCTGTTCTTGGGATGGCTTGCACCTGTTACCCTGGGCCTGAATATTGGATAAGGCCTTTGCCACCTCCATAGAGCCTTTTGTAGGCAAGGCTGAAAAGACTGACCCACCACCCTAGAAAACATAAGTGGAAAGAAACATAAGGGTAATGCTGACCAATGCCAGATGTGTAAACCCCAATATGCATGCTCCCAAGGCCATCCCCAGTATGGAGAACATCGATGTCTGTGCAGTGACAGAAACCTGCTGCAAGCCTCTTGACAGCACACCAGCACTACCAGGTTATACCACGTATCATGTGTCATGGCCCCAAAACCTGGAACAAAACATAAAAGGAGGGTGAGTATCCATATTCAGCACAGACACCCATATGTCCAGGTAACTGACAATACACAAGGCATTGGAGTCCACCCATGTGCAACTAACTGTAGGCAAGACTGCTGTACAGTCTGTAGCATGCTACAGACCACACTCTCACACACAGGAACTCCACCCAGCCGTCCTGAAGACACTGGACAGTATGAATGTCCCACCAAATACCAAACAAGGTACCACAAATTACCACATAGGTGGTAAACCATTATGTATGGAAGGAGTAACCAGGGACCTAGGGCCACAAGTGGACAGTAACCTCTAATGTGACACCCACATTGCCAATGTGGCTACAAAGACTGTCTACATTTGACACCGTATCAGGAAAGGATTCACATCTACGTCAACAGAGGTCATTGTGCCCCTATACTGTTCTCTAATCACACCCATAATCTAGTACAATGCCTCATATGGGATGTACCTTACCTGACACCTGCAGCAGTTAGAAAGACCTCAAAGGTACCTCACCAAGAGGATAAAGGGTCTCAAATATATGTCATATGCTGCCTGGCTGTAGACACCCCAGCTGAATGCAGTCACATACTGCCTACACAGAGGCATTGCATGCCTGTTGTAGAAGGCCATGCCCAACACAGGAGTAATGGACATGCTCCACCCCAGAAAACTCAAATCCATCGGAGCTGTGAGAGTGAGAGATGTCAACCTCAACAAATAATGAAATAGAATGTGCTGGTGGGACAGATACATAATCCAGAGGCTCCCCACCCTGGACCAGAATCCCACTCCATGTTAGGCAGAGCCCCTCACTGACACTCTTCAACAGGAATCTTGCCAAGTGGATGGATGATTGTAGAGTTACACTGGTGGTCTTCACTGTGTCATGTCCAGACAGAGGCACAGCAAAGCAAATCATAAATGGCCATAATATTCACATAGCAAGGGGTGGCAAAAGCCACACACACTCTGGTTAGGCTAACAAATGCCCTATGGTGGATAGCCTAGTATGAACCTATGAACCTATGAAGATACAAATTGTACAGGACACTAAGGATAATCCCAAGGCTTTCACAACTGATGGTAGGAACCATGTTGGGAATTCACAGATATGCTCTGAATCACACAAATATCACAAACACACACACATATTGCCAACATACATCCTGACAGGTGCAGTGCAACCCCCCCCCCCCACCAAATGCAGAATATCTATCCCAGCAGACTGCTGGACCCCTGACATTGCAGATGCTAAGATAACAGCCAACATCTACAAAGCAAAACACACAGCAGCAATGGTATGAGATGGTGTCCTGGGCTTAGTGCAACATGGACTCCAAGATGAATGGAATGCCAAACCACACTACTGCTCAATGTCAGCCTTACCACAGAATATGTACCCAAAGAGCAGTGTACAACAACAGTGGTCCTTCTCAACAAAGGTGTTGCCTGAATGGATACTGAAAACTACTACCCCAGAATCCTGAAAAGCTTGGTCTGCACAGCTATGGAAAGGATCAGCATGTACCACAGACATAAAGATATTGGGGACCTACTGACACTGGACCCTACCCAGTGTGGCTTTCTTAAGTGCAGATCCTGCCCTAAACATGTTTGACTCAATTGAAACAGTCATTAAGGTCATTGATGAGGGCAATGTGGTCCACACAGCATAGCTGGACCTTGCAAAGGCTTCTATACAATACCCTATGTGTTCATTATAGATAAGCTCACCAGCTTAAATATAAACCCCTATGTCAGTAGAGGGGTTGCAAACCAGACCAAGGACAGAACAGACATGGTCAGACATGCTGCAGCCATGTCAGACTACAAACCAGATATAACTGGCATCCCAAAAGGCTTGGTCCTGGGATCTCCCTCGTCTGGTATATATGTCCCATAGGTACAGGCAAACATGGAAGGACTGTGTCTGAACATGTTTGCAGAGGACTACAAACTGCTCACCACATATGATCCACCAGCTGACACAAGCATCCCACAAAAGGGCCACATAGAAACAGACAACTGGTGCCATAGCCATGTCAGCAAGCTAATTGCAGAAACGTGTATAGTCAACCCGCGTGGATATACAGTAAGTGCCCACCAATTACCACATAGGTGTTAACCCATTATGTAGTTAACATGTAATGAGAGACCTGGGGACACAAGGTGATAGATATCCTGCATTGGACAAACATGTGCTGTAGTGTTTACAGAAACATACCATATACCCACCTAATCATGAAGGTTGTCAGATCTAGATAAGGGGAGGTCATTGTAGCTCTGCAGTCATCCTTCATCAGTGGTACAATTGACTACAATAGCCCTTGTGGGATGTACCTCAGCAGACACCTCCATCAACCGTAAAGTCCCCAACAGTACCTCACCAGGAGTATCAAAGAGCTTGCACAGATCCATGTGTTGCCTGTGTTGCTGGTATCAATAAACATGCTGCACCTTGTACAATCTGAATGGCAGTGAGCTATGCACATGAGAGACCTGAACCCCAGCACTGACTTACATAGGACAAGCTGTACTGCATGATCCATAACACAGAAGCCACCCATGAGTGAACCCCCAGTACAGGCTACCCATAGAATCACTTATCAATCTTCCTCAATAGGAATCTTGATGAGTGGATGGGAGATGGTAGCTTTATCCTGGGTATCACTGTCATGTCACAGGTAGACAGAGGCACAGTATACTAACCATGACATATGTCATGGCAAACTCCACTTACAATGTGTGTTGAAGGACAAACACACTCTCCAACTAGCATTAGACATGGACTAGGTTACATCGCTAGTGTTTGCAAATGTACACCTATGTTGTGGAATACACCACCAATGTTGGACAAGCCTGGTTTAAGTAGTTCATATCTGAACAGAATGCAACATGGTCTGATGTACACAACTGGCCCCTAACCAGGCTGTTGTGCCCACTATCGAAATGTAAAGCAGTGATAGCACTAAAGCCCAGGATACTGTCCACCACAGTCAAAGTACTACCAGTACACTATACAGTACTACAGTGTTAGGTCAGTGTGAAAGGATGTTGACAACTGTATGCAAAGTATCCCATGCAAACACTGCAGGCACAGTATAATCCTGTTGTGTTCACACACAAAGCAGTTGTACAGTAACTACACAACATGACACACAACACACAACCATAAACGGGTGATATTTGTTGAAGTTCACACTCATCCACAAATGTGGTGGGCTGCAGAGTCCAACATATGGAATGCTCACACTGGGCATGCTCACACACTTTGATAAATGAGACATATGTCAGACAACATGCCATGGGAATGCTGTACTGGGCATGCTCACACACTTAGGCCAAATCTCAGTTTAGCAGTTGGACACACATATCTGGTATTTTTATGTGTTATTCCAGGAACCAACCACATTACAGCAGTCTGCCCAGTGCACACAGTTAAATGACTACAGAGACATACGTGATATAGTGGATCCCTCCCATATGCAAACATCTTCCACAGATGCACAAGTTGTTCATACAAACAGGGAATGCTATGGCAATAAAGATGTGCAAACAGTCTATCAGCAACAAATAATGTGCATTTGACAATTAAACATATGGGTGTAGAGGTCAACACTAGGCTGTTTGCCCTAGGGAATGACAGCTTAGCCAGAGTGTGCTTGGTGTCTGCCTCTCCACAGGATGCACAGTCCCCTTTCTAAACACCGATGATGTCAGCACCCTATAAGTACAGCAGGAGAACAGAAACTTCCCAGTAATGCAAATAGCGTGCTCCACTGATGTGTCCGTCTCAAGTATCATAACATAGTTAGGTAGGGGTTTGAATCCTTGAAATGCTCAATGTGTGAGTGGGGTTGGTGTGTGTAAGTCTGTGGGAGAGGAATGTCCCTTTTGGCAACTAGGAGAACAGACTACAGGATGCACATTCCCCTTTCTAAACACTGATGATGTCAGCACTCTATAAGTATAGCAGGAGAAGGCAAACCTCCCAGTAATGCGAATAGTGCACTCTGCTAATGCATCCATCTAAAGTGTCATACCATAGTTAGATAGGGGTTTGAATCTTGCAAGTGTGTGTGTTTGTTTGAGGGGGGTGAGTGTGTGTGTGATGAAAATGTCCCTTTTAGCAACTAGAAGAACAGACTACAGGATGCACATTCCCCTTTCTAAACACTGATGATGTCAGCACCCTATAAGTACAGCAAGAGAAAGGAAACCTCCCAGTAATGCAAATAGCACACTCTGCTAATGTGTCCATCTTGAGTGTCATAATATAGTCAGATAGGGGTTTGAATCCTGCAAATGACAAGTGTGTGTTTTTGGCTGAGGGTAGTTAGTGTGTGTGAGGACAATGTCCCTTTTGGCAACTAGGTGAATAGATTACAGGATGCACATTTCCCTTTATAAACACTGATGATGTCAGCACCCTATAAGTACAGCAAGAGAAGGAAAACTTCCCAGTAATGTGAATAGAGTGCTCTGCTAATGTGTCCGTCATAATATAGTTAAGTAGGGGGTTTGAATCCTGTAAATGGCAAGTGTGTGTGTGTGTTTGTCTGAAGGGGTATTGTGTGTGAGGGAAATGTCCCTTTTGGCAACTAGGAGAACAGACTACAGGATGCACATTTCCCTTTCTAAACACTGATGATGTCAGCGCCCTATAAGTACAGCAAGAGAAGAAAAACCTCCCAGTAATGCGAATAACACACTCTGCTAATGTGTCCATCTCAAGTGTCATAACATACTCCAATAGGGGTTTGAATCCTGCAATTGGGAAGTGTGTGTTTTTGGCTGAGGGGGGTTAGTGTGTTTGAGGACAATGTCCCTTTTGGCAACTAGGTGAACACACTACAGGATGCACATTCCCCTTTCTAAACACTGTTCAGCTGAAGGCCATGGCTCTGGCACAAGTTGTCTGTTTCTATGATGCCCCTTTGGAAGATGCTTGTGTTGGCTGGAGAGTCGATTATGGTGGCCAGTTTGCAGTCATCTGCATATTTGGTCAGCCACAGTCCGTCCATGTTGGCTTGTACCTCCAATAAATATATACCAAACAAGAGAGGTCCCAGGACTGAGCCTTGTGGGACACAACTCATAACTGGTTTGGAGTCTTGCATGGCTCCAGCAATTCTAACCATGTGGGTTCTGTCCTTGAGCCACTGTGCAATCCATCTAGTGACATAGGGGCTTATATTTAAGCTGGTGAGCTTCTCTAGAATGCCCAAGAGGGGTATTGTTGTGAAGGCTTTTGCAAGGTCCAGGTAGGCTGTGTGAACCACCTTCCCCTCGTCAATGGCCTTGGTGACTGTTTCAAAGAAATCAACCAGGTTAAACCTGGTAGTGCTGGTGTGCTCGCAGTAGCCCTGAACCAGGCATCTGTTACTGCACAGATATCGATGTTCTCCATGCCGAGTATTTTGGGTGCATGCATCTGGAGGTTTAGACATCTGGCGCTGGGTAGCATTACTCTTAGTTTCTTATCCCTTGTGATACCTATGAAGGTGGGTTTGTCATTTGAGCCTTGCCTAACATAGGCACTATGGGGGTAGCAAGAGCCTTTGCCATTATCTGAAAGCCCAGGGGTGACAGGTGCAGGCCGTCCCTAGCGAAGCAGGTAGTTCAACAGAAGATGAATATGTGAAGATGTAGTGCCTGTTATTAGTTAGCAGTAGCATATATGACTGCTCACATGGACACATGCCAGGTAAGTCATATGCACTGTGTCACAGGCAATGTACATGTGAACAGGACAAACAGTGACATCCTGTCAAGTGGGACATGGACATACATATAGTAAGCTATGCAGATGGCACTAAGAGTCCACAGAAGCTCTATAACTATGCATTGCAGGTGTGATCAGTATTCCAGGGTAATTGCAAGCAAACATGCATGCAAACAAAGCTACAGTAAACAGGGCTGCATGTAGTCCATTGTACAACAAACAAGCTGTACCAGTTCCAGTAGGTAACACTGCAAATATGCAGGCACTATGCACATGTACATGGAAATACACGGGTCAGATGGCTAGGGTCCAGTCTCAGTGCACACAAGTGTACAGACCATGTACTGTCAGGATGTACACTAACTGGATGGAAACCCATGTGCTCATACCTGAAGTAATACACATGTCAAATAACAAACACTGAGCCTTCATTCAGTGGTTCCATACTTAGTAGGATGTATGCTACCTGGCCTGCCACCACAGTATCCCTGACATATATGGGGACTCTCCCTCCTGTGAGAGTTAGTTATGTGTGTTGGGGCTGTCTAGCATGGTATGAGATGTGAGCATGCAGTGCTAGGGTGCTCCTGTGTGTCCTGTACCAGTCATGTAGTACTGCACACATATCAACATCCTCAAACATCTGCATTGCAGAGTCCAGTGTGGGCAACATGCCACTTGCAATTTACATGTCCATCATTGTGTATTACTACATTCATTACCTTATCCCCTGTGCTACCTATGTATGTAGCCTTCTGTTGACATCATTACCACCAGTATGCCAACATGTGCAGATGATACACTATGGTACTTACCATGGGTGTAGACAACAGGACATGACAATCACACACTTACTGCATCAGGCATGCTGTGATATACCCACAATTAATTCAGCACACAGTACTGTTAACAACATGATACTATTACTACACATCTATGTGGTCACCCTGTGCATCAGCAACATGTTAACCTGTACCTGCACAGTTGTTACAGATTGCAGGAGGTGGCACAGTTTCATCATATGCACAGGGTGTGAACTTGGTATGCCTGAGTCAGCCACCGATACCACCAACTGACATATATGTGTATGTGTGTTGGTGAGGGACAGCAGTAGAAGGTGGGGCAATGTTGATGCAGTGTGTGCATGTATGCAGTAGCCCTAGGTGTTGTCAGTTCGCATGTGTGTATGGATGCACACAGTTCCACCTCATGGCTGCCATATACTGGTGTTGGTGGATAGCCACAGACTGTACCTGCCAGGTCATACAGATCAGTGTCTCACGGACACGGTACCTGTGCCTTGCAGGGGTGCTACGGACCGTATCCAGTACCAACTCAGACTGGGTACTGTCATCAGAAGCAGGTGTTCATTGACTGGACACAGATCCCTGTCGGGCCTGGCCAGAACCACGTGCATGTGGTCTCCTGGGGCGGTCTGATGACAGCACAGACCCAGCATTGCTGGGGCTGCTGCTGGCACTACGGGGGTGGCTGCGGCCCTGCTGTCATCCGCGACGACTGCCAGCTGCTGCTGTTGCTGGCATATGGCCACGTCGACGCCTCAACCGCCCACCATCGCCCTGGCTCATGGACATGTAGTTGTGGAACCGGTCTAATATGTCCCCACAACACCTGTCTATGACATCGGTGAAATCACGGATGGCAGCCGCAATGTCACGCATACTGTCAGTCATGGCTGTGCGACATGCTGTCAGCTCCCTCAGACCCTGTCTGGTGTACCGTTCCATATGTGACTGTGCCTGCATGACAGCCCAAAACATAGCTGAGGTTGTAAGACCTCTGTGGGCACGTCTGACAGGGGCAGTACGCCCATGGGTTCTCCCACGAGAACCCCTGGACATCTGTCTGTGTGGTACCATCTCTGGGCCATGCCCATGGCTGCTGTGTGGGGAGGCATGTGCCACAGATACCACATGATCCTGGTCAATGCCCACTGTATGCTGTCCATCACCTAGGGACATTGGTGACAAAGGGTGTATTGGCAGGATAACTGTGCGCATTGATGGGGTCGATAGCTGTGTACTGTCAATCGGCTGACCATTGGTGGACCCTGGCATACTTTCCTGTGCCATTACACAGATGTCATCATTATCAGTACCCAGGGCACCTGATTCAGGTTCCCTGCTACATGACACCAGAGCAGCAACAGAACCTGTGGGAGGGAAACAGGAAACACAGTTTACAATGTCTACACATTACCAGTGATGCACACATGCACACATGCACAGATGCACACATGCACACATGCACACATGCACAAATGCACACGTGCACACATGCATACGTGCACACGTGCACACTTGCACAGGTGCACAGGTGCACACATGCACACATGCACAGGTGCACACATGCACACATGCACACATGCACACATCCACACATGCACAGGTGCACACATGCACACATGCACAGGTGCACACATGCACACATGCACAGGTGCACAGGTGCACACATGCACACATGCACACATGCACAGGTGCACACATGCACACATGCACACAGTTTCACACAATTGTACAGTACTCAGTATGCATGATATCAACACACAGACACAGACACACCTACATGCATACAAAGAGCACTACTAAGTGAGCCAAATAGTACTATTACTATCAACACTATTACAGGAATTGTTAATACACACTCACCAGCATGGATAGGCTGCATTGCTGTTATACCAGAGGGTCCTGCAGACGTGAAGAAACTAATGTCAGTGGGCACAACTGTGCCATTGTTACTGAGTATGATACAGGTCAGTAGTACAACAGTCGCCTTTCACAGGTCAGCTGCTAATATTGAGGATATCACACTTGCACATTAAATACTATGGTGACAGCTACAAACCAAGGACACACTTCACACATGCATTAACTACCAGTGTACACAACAGTCAACTATACATATGGCATATTACCTGCACGTTCCCTGTCTTGCTGCTGCATGGCTCCAGCCTCCATCATAATGCATGTCTGCTTCTGTTGTTGTTGCTGGTGGACTGGAGCCACTACACTCATGAGTAGTCCCTCCAGTCTGGTGAGTGGGGGATGTGTAGTCACCCCACCACCTGTGGCGACCTGTTGCCTGTGGATATCCAACGCACGCTGACGGACATGTCTGATTAAATCACTGCAGTGATGTCGTACCTGCTCATATGTCCTATTATGCGTGCCTATGTCATTTACCCGACGGACAAGGTCTTGCCACAGTGCAGCCCTCTCCTGCTGATTCTGGCTGGTGCGGGAAAAGAGTATTGCATAATCCCGCACCAGGCTCTGGTGTATCTCCTCATCCTCAGCTGTGGAGTAGGTGGGATTCCGCGGGTGGGCCATGTACCTGAGAAAGAAAATAACCTGGTATCAGCAATATATGTCAGCAGAATTTGGCACACATACTACACATGCTACTCAACTGTTATGATACAACATATCTCACATATGTAGCATCTGTCTGTCTATTGGTGGATACACATGTAGATGGCCAGGTATCAGTGCTCAGCCAGCAACTGTGCAACAGTACCTGGCACACTCCATACGACATACTACCAAACCCCAGCAGTCAGAACACTGATTCAGGTCAAGAGCACCTCCTCACTCTGGGGTTTGTATCTAGGTACTGTATGGCCTACATCATCAACTACTGTGAGCTGACCACACACTGATTGCCCTGGATATGCATATCCCACCTCCACCACCAGCACAAACGACTATAGTGCATAACATTACAGATACAAACTTTACACTTTGTAACAGTGACATGGTATCCTTTCAGCCCACTGGGCCAGTGGCAGATACAACCCACAATGCTGACCCCTACACAATTGCTTTCTACAGATATCTCCGAGAATGCATGGATCATGCAATCCCATATATGACCAAGACACTCTCCACAAAGGGACAGCATCCTGTCTGGTGGACCCCAGCCATAGACAGATTGTATTACAGATGATGGAATCTACTGCAAGACAGAGCATAATTCCATAAAGGGAGGGCATGTCTGAGTAGTACTAGTAAGGATCTATTTTCCATCATACAAAATCCATGGGCAACTTTGAGAGGGAAATCAAGAGGAACACTACAGATAACCAGAAGGCCTTCTTCAGTTATGTTAACAACCTGGTCAGGATCCATCCTCTATGCCCATAGTTAGTACACAACAACAAATATTTCACTGACACCACAGATATCAACAACATTGTGGCAGACAGGTTCAGTGCAGGTGTCACCCTGCCCTCTCCCCCAAAATAAGACATAGTTATCCCAGCTGACTGTAACCTCCCTGTCATCACAGATGTCCAGGTGAGAGCCACCCTCAGGACAGCAGAATACACAACATGAATGGGACCTGATTGTATCCCAAGTTGCATGCTACATAAACTCTTACAGGAGCTAAACACACATATAGAAGTGCTATGTAACACTAGCCTGACTACAGGATATGTACCTGTACACTGGTGCACAGCAGCAGTGGTTCCACTCTACGAAGGAGGCACCTCAACATACCAATACAATACAACACAATACATTACATTACAATACAATACTATACAATATGCTATTGCCCCTGGGACTACAGCAGTGTACTGTTCTGCTACCCTGACCATTGTGACACATGTGGTGTGATGGTACCTGCTGCTGTCACACAGTTACACAGGGTGACTCATATGGCATATTACCTATCAGACTAACATTCAGCAGGGGTATGTGTGACATGTACTCATGGGGAGTCTTGCTTCTTAACACTATGTGGTTTATTGCAGGGTATGTCTTATCTGTGGGTAGGAACTCTTACCTCCACATGTGCACTCTATTGCAGTGGCACAGACGACACACAGCAGACATTTAGGTTGTGGATGGTGTGAGGTGTTACTATGGTTGTTGGACATCTGTCATGGGTGTGACTTACATATGTAAATCCAGGAGTGGTAACCTCTATGTGGGTAGCATATGTGTACTCTGTGGTGTTGTCAGTCACTGTGCATTGGTAATGTGTTTGAGTGCATTGTGACAGTGTTGTACATGTCACTGTGTCCTTCTCCATATCTGTAGCTGTCATGTGAGGTCCATACCATGGCATCCATTATGTGGTGTGGAGGGTACACCGACCTACATGTCCATAGCTGACACACCATGTCCGCTGACACATACCATGTGCAGGTATTACAGGGATAGTGTGCCACTGTGAATATCATTGGGGCCACTATTATACACATTTATGACCCTGTTCACCCCTGACACATGCAGTGGTGGGCAGCCAATCACATATCTGGTGGTTACTGGTGTAGGTGATCTGGAATGTGGTATGGTACTCCGGTTTTGACACTGGTGTTCACTCCATGCCTTTGTCACCAGGCACCTGTTGCAATACATCTGTACACATGTGCCTCACTCAGAATTTATATACATCTCTCTCTCTCTCTCTCTCTCTATATATATATATATATATATATATATATATATATATATATAGATATGTATATAGATATATCTATATGTGTATATATATCTATCTATATATATATATATATATATATATATATATATATATATATATATATATATATATATATATATATATATATGTCCGTATACATATACACATATATATATTGATGTACATATATTGCTATAGATGTGGAGGGGGGGACACAGAGGGGGTGTGAGTGACAGAGGGGGTGGGACAGGCTGTGTTGCAGGTCGTCATATACAGTCATACCTGTAGATAGTCAGATCAGTCTGTCTATCTATATATATCTACATGTATCTATATCTGTATGTGTGCATTACATAGATATGTTTGTACAATATTCTATCTACATCTGTCTATGTATTCCTACATCTCTCTCTCCATGTATGTATACATATATGCATATCATATGTATATATATATATATATATATATATATATATATATATACACATACATATGATGACATACATACGTATCCATATGTTAGACAGGTATATCAACATATTTGTCTACCATACTGTATACACACACTAACATACTGCTAAACATACATAACTGTGAAACCTACTTTGTACATGGCACTACAGCCTACAATCAACCAACATTGATATGTGCACATAGATGCTCTCACATACAAATGTATGTACAGCCTTCACTGATAGTTGCTGTATGTCCCCTGCCCTTTACACATCTCCATATACATATGGATACAGACCAATGACACATATGGAGGGTTCACAGTATGTAGACCTTTATAGTATTACTTTACATTACCTGTGTTTGTCACAGCTGCTTGTGTTGCGGTCTGGTTCTCTGTCCTGCTGCTCCACTTCCCAGTTGTCAGCTTTCAGGTAGCTGTTGCTGAACAATTTGTTTGTGTCTGCTTAATTGCAGTTTTCTCTGTCTCTGTCTCTGTCTCTCTCTCTCTCTCTCTCTCTCTCTGTCTCTCACGTCCTTCTCAGGGTGCAATGAAAGTATTGCATGTGTGGACTGGGAGTGCAGCATACTTTTGTAGGTATCTGCATATGCCCATGTGATGGCCTCTGCACCAATTGTTAGCCAGCATTTGCTAATTGCATGCAGCCAGTTGTGTATTGATTGCAGTTCTCACTGTGATTTCAGAACAGTGCTATAAAAAGGTATGTGAGATAGGCATAGCCCTTTCAGATTTTAAGGGCAGGGACCATGCTGTTATGCTGTGGACAATGTTCTGTGAGTGTAAAGGTTGGTATCTCTCTCATATTTCCAGGTGTGCTGTAGATTAACATTCCTCCATTCATTTCTCCAGTTTCCTGTACTAACTGTGTATGTACACTGACACCTACAACTACTACTACTGTTAATGTGTGTGTGTGTGCTTTCCTTTCACTTTTGCTTGCACTTTGTTGCTAAGGCTTCAATAGTTGCCCTTTACAGTCACTACTTGTATGCCTGCTAGGTGTCTTGACTGTAGTGTGCTGCTGTAGCTTTCCTATTTTCCATGTACATTCACACCTTGGAATGATTGCTATATCTGCTAGGGTGTTACAGCATGCAGTGTGGTCTGGCCATGGTGTGGGCCTTGACATCTATTAGGGTATTTAAGTATGCTGCTGAGCAGGCCCCAGAGACTTTCAAGTTCATCTGTTATGTGCCTCATGGAATGGTACATATCAGTGGGGTACACCCATTAAAATGTCTGGTATGCTGCAGTTGTGACTGTGGGTTAGCATGAGCATATGTATTGCTACACTTTTTCTTCCATGCAAGTGATGAATACTTTCAGGACTCCATAGTTACCATTGTATGTGTTACACCTTTCTGCCTACTGTTTGTACATTTCACATCGGGTCTGTGGGGCATCCCTGTAAGTCATTCACTGTTGCTATGTCTAGGCTCTTAACTATTCAAATATGGTGGTGTCAGACCCGTCATGTGTACAGATATTTGCAGGCTGTCCACATTTCTGCCTCATATTTTGGTCAATATCTCATGCACACCTTTTTCTGGCAAGTCACTCTGTGCTCAAGTCAGAATATGGTGACAAACATTCAAGTTTCAGACTGCATACCCTTCCAAACATCCCACAAAGTGCAGACCCTGTTACTCTCTGAACTGTCTGCGTTTGTTGTAACATTATTTGTAATATGTCCCTGGTTTTGGGCCTTTGCTCCACATATTTTATTACTTGGTCCAGATGTGTTCCTGTAAGAGGATGTGGGGTATGGGCAGTGCTTATCCTGCTGTGAGTATGTGTGTGGCTTGCAAGGTGCTATAGTGACATTATTACCTACTAGCTTCCAACTAGCATGGCTGTTTCTGTTCACACACTACTAATATGGAAATCCACTAGTTTTGATAGTAATTCTAAATGGCATGCTTTGTGTACTACACATCTATATTCCCTTTACATTCATTCCTACTATTACATGATATATTTATTTTAGCACAATGCTCTTGTATAAAAGTCATGGCTTAGTGGTAAGTCATGCAGACTACTGTTTCCAAGGTCCTGGGTTCGGGACTCACAGTGGGATTTTATTTTGCTTTTGAACTGAGTACAGGACCTGTCAATCAAAGTGACTAAGGCACTTTTAAGCAGTTGTAACCGGGTTAGCGCTGGTTTGCGCGGAGCTCACATATGCGCACTGGCGGTTAGCTCCGCGCACACAAGCGCACACCCGCTGACAACCGCTTAAATGTGCTTACTCTTGCTCACACCCGCGCTATTTTCTTTGAAAGAAAAGAAAATGGGGAGACAGGAAAGTGGTGAAAAAGGGGACACAAAGAGGGTAAGACAGTAGGGAAACAAGCTTGGGATGTGCAGGAGGGATGTAGGTAAGGCCCATAGCTGCCCATTTCTTCATCAGCAACAGCTGTGCATATGTATGTAATTTGGTGTGACATTTGAAACCTTCCACCCCTGAGAGAGAGGTGTCAGGACAACAATAATACTTGTTGTACAGCCAATTGTAATTGATAGGTTCCATGTCCAGTAGACATGTGTGCGGAATGGGCAGATATGTATGGGGCGTAATTTTTTTGTGGGTACAGAGTGCCCTTTTTTTTTTTTTTTTCAGGTGAGAGTGGTATGTCAGGTGAAGGAAGTCGGTACAGCTGGGGAGGTAGGTTGGGTAGGTAAACAGACAAGACAAACAAGACGCATACAGGGGCGGTGTATGACACATGTGGGGGGTTACGCAATTGACTGGGATGGAGGTTTGGATATCCAGAGCCCATGAGCCCACAGATGGCAACAGTGGAACTGATATCCCCACCCAGAGGCAGTTGCCACTGTTCCTTCACTGCCCAGGATGGGGCTGTGCTGGGGGCTGTGTAGGCGGGGCAACAGGCATGCCCGTTAGTTGTGCCACCCGTGCCTCGAGCTGGTGTAGGGGCTCGAGAACAGAGTCCCGAATCTCCCTACACACCACAGTCCGGATGCTACAGAGGGTGAGTGGTGGTTCTCCTCTGGCCACACTTGCAGAGAGGGGTGCGTGCCCCATCCCCTGCAGCGCTTCCACCCGCAGGTGGCACAGGGCCACCGGAGGAGGGTCCGGACTCAGCACTAGTGCCAGGTGCACTCGCCAGCTGAGGTGGGAGAGGTGGGTCCGCTGGAACCCGCCTTCCCTGTCGTACTATGTTTTGCATTATGTCATGACAGTTTGGGTTAGTGACATATAATACCATTCACAATTAGTTGTAACAGCATGCATTAGTATTCCCATTAACCAAACACCCAGATATTCACACCATTGAACAGCGTGCATAACACATGCATAATTTGAACAGAAATACACAGTCCAACAACATGCAGGGTTAATTGATGGCAACAGGCCATCAGGTGTGGATGTATGAACAGGGCAGATGCATCAACAGACATGCAAATATATATGACCCAACAGGAAAAACGTCCAGGGGTGTTAATTGTGATTGCACATACCATTTTTACGTGGAATGGGTTATATGTGGTTATAGGGTGGGGTGAAGAAAGTAATATTAACACCTTCGAATAACAATACATATGCTGTACATTTCTAATAGCTACAGTTATATACACACTACTGTTCTAACTACAGATTCCTATATGATAACTATTTCAACTTGGTGATAGGACTGTTACTGCAACATCAATATACATTTTATGGTTCTTCATACACATTCATATCTAGCTTTGTTCAGCTACATCATCCTGCTACATTTGCTTTATATAGTTGTAGACAAGTGTGGATGTTTGGTATATCAGACAAACATCCTATCTGCATATTGCAGACTGAGAGCAACATATCCAGATTTTGGGATACACATTCCAGATGCAGCAACACTTTGAACAGATTTTGCTGTTTGGTTTTGAATCTCACATGCATTTCATTCTGTCTTGACTGCAGTATACTTTATTCAGGGGTTATTACTACTGTATTGCTGGATTCATGACACTTTCTCACACTCACTCACTTGCTTTCATTTTACTATTCACAATGGTACTTCTAGGCTTTATTGACATGTTTTACCAGTAGTTATTACAATCCTTTCCAGCAGTCTCACTTCTGTCATGTTTCAGTATTTCCACAGGGATATATTTCACACATGTGATTTCATCATCTTCTGCAACTATACTTTTCAGCCTGCTGCAGGTTGTGTACTATTTTCTTACAGGCAGGGCATTTTTATTTCAGAATATATGTTGGACAGTTTCATGTTTAGGTTAAACTTACAGGCTGAAACACACTTTTGTAATCAAGCAATACTTGCATACACTTTCACACTGTTACTTGCAGATTTTATTCCTTACTGACTACACTGCACTCTTTTGCTGACTGTCATACTTTTATATTTCTTTACAGCTACTGGTAGTGGATTACTGACCTGCCTGGTGGTGCAACCGCACCAGCCTATCACCATAGGCTCTGCGGTTCACAGAATGGACACCTGCAGCTGTAATATAAATGAAGTAATATTGGAATACACATCTCCATAATATCAGCTAGTTTAATTTCTTACATACATAATTAAATGTTACTTACTCAGTAGTGGGGCGTTGGATGTTTGCTGGGCCTCCTGGATCCAAAGGTTCAGTTGGTCCTGCTTGCGTCACTTCAGGTCCGCATGGTGGTGATGGACCTGCTCACCAGTCCTTGGAATCCCTGTGGCACTGGTGAGATCATGAGCCAACCGGTCCCACGCCTCAGCCCTGTATGCTCCCCAGAGGACCTGGCCCTGCATGAGTTGGGCCTCATGATTATGGAATAGGAGCCAGACCATGTACCTGGACTCTTCAACACCCCACCTCTGTGCTCGAAAGCGACTACCCTCTCCTACTCCTGTCATTCTGCCTGCAGGTCAGTTCTACAATCGTTTATGCTGTGTATTCCCACCTATGGGGCTTATATAGTCCGTTTTTCACGCACATATCTGTGATTGGCCATTTTGGAATTGTATCAACTTCAGTAAACCTGCATTGTCATGCTCTAGTTTGTATTCATTCCTATATATTAGCTATTATTGCATTTACAGGTACTGCTGTCATGGCTTAGTGGTTCTGTACCTTGACTATGGTGTATAGTATCCTGGGTTTGAACCTGCCCACTGCTTTTTATTTTTCATGACTGTCTAGACATGCTGAGGGGTGTGTCTGTGTAAAGGCAGATTTGATACGGCTTGCTCAACGTTGCTCGTCAGTTAGCTTGTTTGCGTGGTGCGCAGCTCCGCGCAAACTGGGTACGCTGGTTTAGGCCTCATTTGGCTATCGGCACGCATATTACGATGATAGTATGACGATGATTAAGATGATAGTAGCATCACCAAAACTAGCAGTGGAGTTATCAGAATACCGATACATTTTACACAAGATATAAATAGTATTGAAAGCATATATCGAAAATATTGGGACATCTTGTTAACAGATCCAGTTATTTCTGAGATATTGAGCCAAGAACCAAAATTTACATATAAAAATAAGTTGAATTTACACAGAATGTTATGTGGTCCGAATAGGTTTGACATAAATACAACTAGTAATCATAAAATGACTAAAAAATGTCAAAAATGCAATTATTGCAAATTCATTAAAGAAACTGATAAATTCAATCATTCTATTACAGGACAAGAATTTCATTTCACAGTTTCTGCCACTTGTGAGACCTGCCATGTGGTGTACCTGGCAACCTGTGTACACTGCCCTGCGTTTTATGTAGGGAAGACGGACAGAAAGTTTAAAGACCGAATTAGGGAACACTTATATAAAATCAAAGTCAGATGTTCTTCAAATGCTCTGTCTAGAATATGTAATTAACACATCCACCCAACATAGCTTTTTGTTTCAAGTAATTCAAAACAATGTTCCATCTCGTAGAAGAGGAGATATTTTCAACACCACGGAACAGATAGAGGCCAAATGGATCATCAGGCTTAGGGCTGATTTGTACCCAGGCCTCAATGACAGAGTCTCCATCAAACCTATACTTAAAGCTAGGAAATTTCATTGAAGTTTTTCACCCCTTTGCCACCCTTTACTAACTTCTGTCTGGTTTTACTTTTATATTTATAACATTTTCATACCTCACATTTTTCCATTTCTGTCTCCATTGTTGTCTCTGTATTTTGCTCTGCAGGCTTATTAGGGGCCAATTGTTATGAAAGATGCTGATATACCATGTGTTCCTCTTTCATCAAGCACACATATTTCACCTGATTTTGCACATTTAGTCTTATGTATTTTTATGTTTATAATATCAGCTGTTATTAACATCTTTGCGTGTGCACATATCTGTTTTGAATGATTTATGCTGTTACAGATATGGTATTTAGAAGCACACGCTGTACAAATTTTAGATGTAGTCTTTTGAATGATTATTCTTGTACATTTATAATTATGCTAAATAGCTCATGTGTAGATATTAATATCTTTATTAATTTGATCCCTATTTTAAGCATGTATTTATACATACAAGTGTTTCAGATGGGATTATATAGCTTATTATTAAATACTAAACATACGTGCCATTTTTGTTACTAGTATGCATATAAGTGCAGTATTTATAGGAAGATAGTATGTAATTTTGAAACACTTTATTTGCTGCATACTGTCTATGAGATGGTTACATAGATATTTAAAATATTTTAAAACATTTTGAATGTTGCATGCAGCAGCAGTTAAAGTATGGTGAAATGTTATTTTAGAACATTTCTATTGTACACTGTTTACAAAATGTCTGCATACATATTTTAAATATTTTAAATAATTTAAAACATTTTATAAGATTTCATATTTAGTAGGATGTGGCATCAGAGTTGTTTGTAGCGTTTTACTACAAAAGTGATGTCAGTTTAAATATTTTATGTATAACAGGATGTGACATTAGAGTTGACTTCAGTATGTCCAAACAGGATGTGACATCAGTAGTTGACTCTAGCATTTTGCTATAAAAGGGATGTTAGTATGTTTGTTTGTTAGTGGCCTGATGAAGATTTGAAAGCTAGCCCTGTGTTTTAATTATTTTAATAAACGTGGTTTCTACTGGACGCTTGGATTTATTTTTACATGCTGGCTGCGTGTTTTTTCTACAAGCTATTGCCCAGTGGATGAGTAGGTTCGAATGAACACTCTATGGTGATTTTGACTCTTTTTTATTGGATTAAGAATTCGCAAAGTAAAGCGGTTTGTAGGTTACAGCTTCGTTTCTTTTTGTGGAACATTTGGTTACCTTTTGTGACTGACTTGAATTGAACACAGCAAGTATACTTCCCAGTATTTAAGCCTGGTTTTTTGTTGTTTTTTAAAACACTGTCTTGCTATGTTAAAGGAGTTTAACATAGCGAGACAGGTTGAAAAAAAGCAACAGAGATCTCTGTTGCTTTTCTTAAAGCTGCCTCGCTATGTTAAACTCCTTTAACATAGTGAGACAGTGTGAAAAAAGCAACAGAGATCTTGCTTTTCTCCGTTGCTTTTTTTTTAAACCTGTCTTGCTTTATTAAATGGGTTTAACATAGTGAGGCAGCTTTAAAATAAGCAACAGAGATCTCCGTTGCTTATTTTAAAGCTGTCTCACTATGTTAAACCCATTTAACATAGCAAAACCGTTTGTAAAAAGCAACAGAGATCTTGCTTTCTCTGTTGCTTTTTTCAAAACTGTCTCGCTATGTTAAATGGGTTTAACATAGTGAGACAGCTTTAAAATAAGCTCCGGAGATTCTCCATTGTTTTTTTAAAGCTGTCTCACTATGTTAAACCCATTTAACATAGTGAAACAATAAAAAGCAACAGAGAACTTGTTTTCTCCGTTGCTTTTGCCCACAGCTCTGATGTACTGCATAGGCATACGCATGCGCAGTACATCAGAACTGCCGCAGAATACCAGACAGCTGCGGAAGGGCAGCAAGGAGGCATTATACAATGCCATTATTTAAGAAAAGTATTTTTTTTCTTAAATATTGTATAATAGCAATAACCCACTTCTGACCAAACCACACCAACCGTGGGTAAATCCAGCATTACCCACACCCAGGCATGGGTTATTGCTATAATAACTGACTTCATGTGACAAGGGTTAAGCTTCCACTGATGGGAGGGGCTTAGCCAATACCCTATCACAGAGTGAAGAGTAGGAGGGGTTCTGAGCTCTGAAAAGCTGCCAGTGTGGATTTGTGTGCAGGCACAAAACCCATAAACCACTGAGACAGTGTGAATGATGAACATACTTTTTTGTGCCTCTTATGTTTCACTATCTTTGGCATACTTTTGTCACACACTATCGAATACTTTGTGCCAGTTGACCGAAAGACTTCTCATTTCAGCTTTGAACTGCTCATTCAGACTTTCCTTCTCCTCATCCTCAGCTTTTAGATGCTTGAAGCTGTTAACCTTTTCCAATATTTTACTTTCTATCTCAGTTTTCAACTTCTTGTGTTTTCCATTTGCTGTCATGGACTCTCTTGCCCGCATACAGTTTCATCCCATGTGTCTTCAACTTTTGCATACCAGTCCCCGATCATTTCCTTAAGTTCTTTTTCAGTGTCTGCTTGTTGTGCCACATTGTCTCATACTGCAACTCTGTTGATCTGTCCACCACCCCCCAACCTGCTTGCGGATGTAGTCCAAAAATGTATGAACAGGACTGGCTCGGCTCAGAGCTCAAACCTATTGCTCACCCACACCCACTGGGAAGCCCTCTCTAGTCTGAACACTGCACTTGTATAACTGGGCTACAATATATAGCTGTACTAATTCTCTACATATTTCTGGAATGTCAAACCATTGGTAGTCAGTCTAAGTCAGCTTTTTTGGAACCTTGTCATGCACTCTCGAAGTCTAGAAATACCCGATGAATTATTGCCTCATATCCAGCTTCTTTTCCACTATTTGTCTCACTGCAAGCATTAGTTCAATTGTCATGCATCCTTAAATGAATTCAAACTGCTCACCTGCCAGGTATCTTATATTCTACTTCTGTGTGTATTCATCAGTCAGTCTTCAACATTTTTATGCAGTTTGACAGGAGTTTGAATCCTTTTTACTGCCAACAATTATGAATATTCAGTTTGCTCATGTACACTAGAGCTAGCATGATTATTCAACAGTCATCTGGGAATTCCCCCCTCTCTTTGTCTATCTCTTTTTCACTCTCTCTCTCTCTCTCTCCATACCACAATAGATACTCTCAGGAGATGCTTTTCCCTAGCACATATAACATTTTAATTCTGATACAGTAGGACATTTCTGCTGTGTCTTATCTAAAATATTTTTCAGATGTATTTAAACTCTGCTTTAATAATCATTATAGCCAAACTACTATTTAGTGTGCAAGTTGTACTATTCTAAGTAAACAGCTATGTTATGATTACTTCACCATATGATGTTACCATACCTCTCAACCATACTGAATTCCACGGTATTTACAAGTTTTGAGGGTAAAATATTTGGGTGCCATGAATTACCGAGTGGCCTCCTTAATTTGCCCATCTTTTTTGGGGGGGGGTGGAGATTTACCCTTTTAAATTTTTGGCTGATGTCACAATGCCACGCATCACCAGCTTACAGGGGCATGTGTGATGACATCAGCTACTGCCTGTTGGACTGAGGGAAATAGGGATGGCGGGCAGCATAACAGGTAAGAGGAAAAAACAATGTATGGCATTATAACTCAACTATTTTATCTGTTTGGTGTGTTTGACCATGCCGGCTCTGATTATTCAACTATTGCATTGCTTATCTGTCTGATGGTGTTCACGGCAGTTGCTGCATTATTGTGCTACATGTATTTAATTATGAATTTCTGGCTTTTAGTTTGTGTGGGTTGGCTGGCTATATCTGTCTGGTGTTCACGGCATTTGCTGTGCCTGCATTATCATGATGCTACATGTATTTAATTTATTTAGTTATACTTGCCTTGCTTTTATTTGCCTGAGTTGGCTACATTTGCTGGCCATGACCATTGCTGCTGCTGCATTTTTAATGTTCACAGCACGTGCAGTGCTACATGTATTTATTTAGTTTGCTGGCCATGCAAGGTGTTTATTGTGCTAGTGCTACATCACTGCATTCAATATTTAGGCTGTATTCTAAGTGTGTTGTTGGCCATGCAAAATGGACCTGTTGCTGTTTCATTCAATGTACTGCTGGCAAGCAAGTTGTTTATCTGCCATTGCTGGATTCCATTCACCCTTTGCTGGTGCATTCAGATCAATTATCATGTGAGTTGTTTATCTGCTGTTGCTGGTATATTCAATTCAATTGTTTATCTGCCGTTCCATTGCTGGTCCAGTCAATTCAATTGCCGTTCCGTTGCATTCAATTCAATTATTTGCTGGTGCAAGTTGTTTGGATTCAATGCTGGTGCATTCAGTTCAATTGTTTTATTTGCCGTTGCTTCATTCAATTCAATATCTGCAGTTGCAAGTTGTTTGGAGTGTGTGTTTCAATATCTGCTATTGTTGGTGCATTCAATTCAATTGCTGGCTGGTACAAGTTGTAATTCAGTTGCTGGCTGGTGCAAGATGTAAAAGGGGTGATTTAGCTAGAACATTGTTGGATGTTAAGATGTTCATGAGAAAAATTAATTTTCAGGTATTTTTTAACCAGAACAAAACACAGACATCCTCAAACTTGAAAAGAAAAGTACTTGTAATCCACTCCTTCACCCCCAAATTAAGAATTTGGAAAATGTATTGGAAAAGGAAATTAGAAATAATTTCAGTAAAGTGAAATACAAACAAAATATGCATATTGAGGAAAGCAAAGTGTTGCAAGAACTAAGAGATGATGTAAGGCTAAGGGTAATGAAACCTGATAAAGGTGGGGGATTGTTTTTATGGACATTCTTATCTATGAAGCCAAAATGAATGAATTATTAAGAGACACAGATAATTACACATGTCTCTAAGAATGAGATAAATATATCATACAGAAGGATAGATATGTTTTTAGAGGATTTATTGATTGAAGGCCTAATAGATCAGAAGACTTTAAAATGTTTAAGTGTTGAGAAACCTAGGATCCCAACTATTTTTGGGATCCCAAAGACACATAAAAATGAAATGGACCAACTCTTAAGGCCAATAGTATAGGCAGTGGGATGGAAAACACTAACTTTAGCCAAATTTATAGATACCAAACTTAAGGGATTGTGGTTGAAGAAAAAAAGTATTCTAAGGGACTCTTGGGACCTGTTAAGAAGTCTCAAACAGGAATTGTTTAAGGAAAACCTGGGCTTCCTAACTACAGATCTTATAGATTTATTTTCAAGCATACCCCATCAGGAAGGCCTTGGTTTACTTAAAGAAATAATGTATGAAGACGGTACACTAACAGATGATGAATGTATATTAATTTTACAGTTGGTGGAACTAGTGTTAAAATATAATTACATTTATTTTAATGGTGAACTTTTTCATCAACCCAATGGGGAGACGATGGGTGCAATATGCGCACCCACATATGCAAACTTGGTTTTAGCAAAGTGGGAAGAAAAATATGTGTTAGATTCTGTTTACAAACATTTTGGATTCCTTATAAAAGACTTTTAGATGATGTCTGTGTTTTGTGGACTGCTTCAGAGGAAGAGGTTTTAGGTGTTATAGATTTTTTAAATAAGAGTACTAATTTTTTAAAATTTACTTATAAATATTCCCAAGATAAGTTAGAATAATTGGATGTAGAAGTTTATAAGGCAAATAATGTATTAAATTCTAAGGTATATATGAAAACTTCATATTGTAATTCATATTTGCACTTTAATAGGGCACATCCTTTTCATTATAAACAAAACATTGTGAAAGGTCAATTTATTAGATCTAGTAGAATGACCTCTAGTAATGATGATTTTGGTAAAGAGATGTTGCTCCTCAACCAGATGTTTAAGGAAAGGAATTAACCAGATGACCTCCTTAGGAAATTGCAGGAAGAGGTTCTCAAAGGGAGATCTGGAAGATATAAACCTATTTTAGGATTAGAGTCTGAGGAAACTATAATGGATAACCCTAGTAAAGGGGAAAAGTTTGATAGGGCATTAATTATCGAATATAATGATATTTCAAAGTTAGAAACATTCTCACTAATGAATGAAACAAAGTCCTTGCATTCACTAATTTAGAAATGATCAATAAAGATAATTTAAAGGTAGTTTATAAAAATGCAAGAAATTTGAAAATTATTTTACAAGGTAATCATAACCAAAAAGTGGGGACCAATAAGAAGAGACATGAAACATTCAAATGTGGTCATTGTTCACAATGTGAATATTTAGTTAAGAAGGAAACTATTACCTTGGAATGTAGGAATACAAGGTTAAGGAGTAAAGACTATAGTAATTGTGATACTAGTGGCCTAGTATACCTAGCTGTATGTCAGTCATGTCAAGCTTTCTATATAGGGAAAACAGAACGAAAGCTCAAGAAAAGAATTTATGAACACATGTACGACATACAGACTAGGAATGATAATAATGCCCTTTATAAATGTTCTGAAGGGGATTTTTTTATATTTTGTGATAGAAAAAATAAATATGCACAGACGTGGTGGCATGTGGGAAGAAACAATTGAATGTAGGGAATTGTGGTGGCAAATGACTCTACAGGCCAATAAAAGGCCAGGACTAAATGAGTATATATCACTTGCCCCTTTACTTAAATTAAAAGCGGCTAAACTGTAATTCCATACAGTTATATAGCTTTCCTGCATTCCCCTTGTCTAAGTGAAAAATTTAAATCGTATTAAGGAGAAATAATGTTTTACTTATTGTGGGTCTTATAAAATGTTTTTTATAAAATGTTTTTTACTTATTTTGTTCACAAAATTGTACTTTATAGCATTCAACATGATTTAGTAATACCCTTGTTGTCCATACAAATCAGTACAAAATTGTACTTTTTAACATTCAACATGATTTAGTAATACCATTGTTGTCCATACAAATCATTCAAGTGCATTTGTTAGTGTGTTTTATTATTTTAATTTAAGGGATGCAATATTTTTTTTGCCAGTAGATGGCATTTAAATACCATCAAATCAATGAGGATGTAATGCATGAATTGAAATATTTTATATACATCTTTATAGGTTTTAAAAAGCCATGGTGGTGCAGCAGTAGCATTGTCACCTCACAGCAAGAGGTTCTCCCATTCGATTCTTGGCTGGAGTGCCTTCTGTGTGGAGTCTGCATGTCCTCCCCGTGGTTGAGTGGCATTCAAAAGACATGCATGAATGGGCGTGCCTTCATTGAAGGTTGGCCGTTGGGCTGGCACCTTGGCACTGTAAAAATATACTGCCAGTCATTAGCGGACTGGAGTTCCGCTGTGGCGACTCTTAACCGGGAAAAGCCGAAAGAAGAAGAAGACCTTTACAGGTTTTAAAAATATTTTTTATAACATTTTTATAACATTTTTACATAATATTTATATTTATATAACAGGGATATGTTTTGAACATGAAAAGGTGCTCATTTTAAATTAATTTAAAAGTTTATGCATTTTATTCATTGGATAGTTTCATTGGTGATGTCATTATTTTAAGCTATATAAAGTAAGTTAGTTAAAGATGGCCCACATCTCATGAAGTGTTTTATACAAAAATGGAGTGGTTAAAATGTTTATGTGTATGTGTTTCTGCAACTGCTTGGATTTTACTCAAAAATGGATGTTTATATAAGAATCAATCCGTGGCTTTATTGCTTCAGACAGTGGTAATAGTTTGGATTATCAGTTTTTCAGTGCCTTTTGGCACCTTTTTGCTTACTTGTTTGGGATTTGCAAGTTGTAATTCAGTTGCTGGCTGACTGGTACAAGTTGTAATTCAGTTGCTGGCTGGTGCAAGTTGTGTGTGTGTGTAATTCAGTTGCTGGCTTGTGCAAGTTGTATGTGTGTATAATTCAGTTGCTGGCTGGTGTGTGTGTGTAATTCAGTTGCTGGCTGGTGTGTGTGTGTGTGTGTGTGTGTGTGTGTGTGTGTGTGTGTGTGTGTGTGTGTGTGTGTGTGTGTATGTGTAATTCATTTGCTGGCTGGTGTGTGTGTTTGTGTGTAATCCAGTTGCTGGCTGGCTGGTGTGTGTGCAAATAGCCCAAAGGTAATCTTTATCTGCCACTGGCCAGAGGCATCTTCTTTGGATGTGGGTTTCAATGTTGCATCAATGAATGAGAGTTTCAAGGGCAGAGAAGTTTTAATGCTACTTCTATTTTCAATGTGAGACTGCATTGCTGCTTTATTTAGCAAATGTTGATTAGTGTTTGTGCTACAAAATGTAAAATAAAATCCAAATAAGCATTGCAGAAGTAAACCTGTATGCACATTACAGTGTTTATGGTAAATAGGGTGAAATAACCAAGTAATGGGACACTGGAATGACTGCAGGGGGACTCTGGGCTGGGGCCATATTTTGGTTGTCTGTTCAGTTTGCGTTTGAAAGTTGGGTTCCCACGATTACATTGGAGTGGGTGGGGTCACATAATAATGTATGCAAAGTTTATGTTAATCAGCATACAGATTTATACTTATTTTTTATGTGTCTTTGTGCAGATTTTTGATGTTTCCAGGTTGAGAGGTATGGATGTTAATATGGCTGTTAATTAGATTTGCTGAGTAACCTACAAAATGTTTGGGCATTTTTTATAGTGCATTCTTCAGATACAAATCTTTTCTTTTTACTTGATTGCAATGTTACCTTTCATAGTGCCTTTTAATACGCATGTACATTTTAGCCTACTAAAATTGCTGTATAATACGTGTGAAGTCAAATTTCCCCAGTTCTCTCTGGAAAAATGTGATAGGCCTAAAGGGATTCTGTCTGGAAAAAAAATGAAATCAAAAAGGGAACTGTAAACTATACTACACTATATTTATTTTTTTCCAGGATGGTACATACTTTGCATTTTTGGGACTTAATATCTAAAGATATAACTTTATAATTTTATGCAAAACAAAGAAAACATCCTTCATGTTATTTGAGGAAAAAGTCCCATTTTAAAATGATTTCAAGGCTCCTTCAAAGGGTATACCATCTGACTCAGCAGCAGTGCAGGTAGAATAGCCAGAAAAATGAAAAAGGGCATCATTAACATCACAGTGCACAGACAACATGCCTGCAGCTGTCTTAGGCAATTTGCTAGAAACACATAGATTGATAGGTGTGTACTGGGCTAAAGTTCACAAGGGCCTTTTTTAAGCTTAGCCCTGCATCCCAAATCTAACACAAGTTCTGTTACCCTAGATAAGTGTAAGCAGAGGCTTGGGAGATTAAACATTTACAAGCAGGTGCCTAGGAGATGAACCATTTACAGGCTGCCGGTGTTCATTAGAGACATAGGTGCCAAACCAGAGAAGGATTTCCTGTTCCCAAACCAATTGTCCAAGTTACACTTGAAATGAGTTATGTAGGAACTTTGCTTCACATGGATTGGAAGCCTGTTCCAAGGATGAGTAGTTTCTGGGATATATAACTGTTTTCCAGCAGGTCCTATTTCAAAGTCAAATCAAAGTCAAAGAAAACTTTATTGTCATTCAGAGCTACACAGCAGTGTAGCTGAATGAAATTACAATGCTTCATCCTCAATGCAGGAAACAGTTGCACATATAGACAGAGAAAAATTTATAAAATATCATTGTAGAAATTTAATAAGCAGCAATTAGTAAGTAAAGTAGGATAGCAGTGACCCACACCCATCCCAGAACATGAGATAAAGAAGACAAGAAACAATATGAAAGTAATATTGTCAAGGTAAAATTGAAAGAATAGCAGCATATTTATGATTAGACTGAATTATTGCACAGTTTGTATATTGCACTTTACAGTTCTTCAGTGTGTAGGTGAGCCACCTTAGTATTGCACTTGGTTATTGCACATCCTTAAAATAAGCCATTTGATAGGCTAGTTATGTAACAGAAGTGGTTGAGTATTGCGACAGACTCACGTTTTGTTTTTCCCAAGAGTTCAACAGTCTAATGGAGAGCAGAAAGAAACTGTTATTTAATCTGGTGGTCTTACAATGCAGGCTTCTGTAACTCCTGTCTGAGGAGAGATGAGTATACAGACCATTGGCAGGATGCGTTGGATCACTGGAAATCTTTTTGGCCCTGTCGATGCACTGGCATTTGTGAAGATCTTCCAGAGGTGTAAGGGAGGTGCCAATGCTTCTTTCTGCCGACCTTACAACTCTCTTGAGAGCCTTCCGATCCTGATCGTTACAGCTCCCATAACAGACTGTAATGCTGTTGGTCAGGACACTTTCAATGGTATCCCATAAAAGGTCTGAAGTATGGAGCTTGGTAATTTTGCCTTCCTAAGTTTCCTTCGAAAGTGAAAGTGTTGCTGAGCTTTTCTGACTGTGCTGGATACATGGACTGAACAGGATAAGTTCTCCATGATATGAACACCCAAGAACTTTGTACTCTTGACCCTTTCCACTGTCATCCCTGTCATCACTAGAGGTTTGTGTGGTACTTCAGATCTTCTGAAATTAAAATCAACTCCTTTGTCTTGCTGACATTCAGTGCTAGATTGTTTTTGTCACACCAGACCAGTACTTGATTAATCTCATTCCTGTAGGCCTCCTCCTCTCTGTTTTTGACCAGACCTATAACAGTGGTGTCATCTGTGAATTTGATGATCCTATTCACCTCATGTCTGGCCATGCCATCATGTGTCAGCAGAGTGAGAAGGAGATGGCTTAAGACACACCCCTGCAGT
The DNA here is from genome assembly GCF_019279795.1 of Protopterus annectens. Lineage (NCBI taxonomy): Eukaryota > Metazoa > Chordata > Ceratodontiformes > Protopteridae > Protopterus > Protopterus annectens. The sequence goes on from NC_056729.1 coordinate 1,077,942,515, forward strand.
ACTCCTGTGCTCAGGATGATACTTCCAGAGCTGTTGTCTCCCACACAAACCTTTTGAGGCCTTTTGGTAAGGAAGATCAGAATCCAATTGCATAAATGAGAGTCTATGGCCAGTTGAAGTAGCTTTAATATCAGATTCTGAGGGAGGACAGTGTTGAAGGCAGAACTGAAATCGATGAATAGCAGTCTTTCATAGCAGTTTTTGCCCTCTAAGTGGTTCAGTGTTTTCCCCTGTACTATGGTTTGTCCTGTATGTGAATTGCAGTGTGTCCAGCTTCACAAATAAGACTGAGGCTAATCTTTAAGCAGCCTCTCCAGCCACTTCATTGCCATCCACGTTAAAGCAACTGGTCAGTAGTCATTCAGAGTTGCTGGCTGTGGTTTCTTGGGTAGAGGAATGATAGTCATCTCCTTGAAGCATTTCAGAACACTGGCTAGATGGAGTGAAGTGTGAAGATGTCAGTGAGTACTGGAGCCAGTTCTGTCGCACATTCCTTTAGTACCCTGCCCATGATGTTGTCAGGGCCAGCTGCTTTCCTCAGGTTGACATGTTTTAGGGTTCTGGTGACATCAATTGTATTGAAGTTCAGCACCACTGCATCCTTGTCTTCAGGGATTCTGCATGCTGTTGTTTTGTTGTCAACATCAAACCTACTGAAGAATTTGTTCAGCTGATTCAGAAACTCGATGCTATCATCACATGAAGCTGCTGTACTGTACACTTGTAGTCAGTGATAGTTTGAATTCCTTTCCATGGTTGCCTGGTATCCTTCTGGTCCGTGAAGTGGCTTTGGATTTTTCTGACATAGGCTCTTTTTGCCTCTTTCATACCTTTGTTCAGTTTGGCTCTGGCCACACATAAAGCTTCCATATCTTGGGATTTGAAGCTGCATTTCTTACTTTCAAGAGCTTGTACACCACACTAGTTAGCCAAGGTTTTTGATTTGCCTGCATGGTGACGAGTTTGGCATTTCTTACATCCTCCACACACTTAGAAATGTAAGCTGTGACTGACTCAGTGTATGTGTTAAATTCAATATAGTTGTTTGTCACAGCAGCCTCTCCAAACACTGATCAGTCTGTACAGTCAAAGCAGTCTTGTAGAGCTGAGATTGCTCCCTCAGGCCAGATCCTTATTTTGTTTTCTAACCAGTGTACTGGTTTTCAGTATGGATTTATAAGCTAGAACGAGCATGATGTCAAGGTGGTCAGAGCTCCCTAGATGTGGATAAGGTTTTGCTTTATATGCACCTTTAATGTTAGTGTAGACCTTATCCAGTATATTTACCCGCCTTGTGGCAAAGTTTACATGTTGGTGATAGTGGGGTAATACAGTCTTTAGGTTAGCCTGATTGAAGTCTCCTGCAATTACCATTGCATGCTCTGGATTTCTGTTTTTCAGGTCACTTATAGACTGATATAAGGTGGACAGAGCATCACTGATACTTGCATTAGGTGGGATGTAGACTGCTGTGATGCATATTCCATTGAACTCTCTTGGCAGGTAGAAGGGCCTGCATTTTAGTGACAGAATTTCATTGCTTTTTGAGCAGAAGGTGGTGGTCACTACACAGTTGCTGAACCAGTTGTTATTAACATATATGCAAACTCCCCCTCCTCTGGACTTGCCACATAGTGACTGAATTCTGTCTGCTCTGAATAAAGTCATGCCCTCTATGTTTACTGTGTTACCACTGCTATTTCTGTTTAACCACATTTCAGTAAACATAAATAAATAGCTGTTTCTCGCCTTGTTTTGTGATGAGAGCTCCAATCTTAAGTGATCCAACTTATTTTCAATTGAGCTTACGTTAGCTAGTAGTATGGAAGGCAGTGCAGGCCTGTGAAGTTTTATCGTCAATATGACTGAAATTCCTGCTCTGGTGCCTCTTTTCCTCAATCTGGTACATCTTTTCCTTTTTTTGTGACTACCAGCTGCCATGAACGTGCGATATGCTTGAAGTTTGCATTCATATCCATCTTCCTTCAAAATCCTCAACTGTAGTAGTTCCTATAGTATGTTTGAGCTTACAGGTCTCACTGTAAGAAGTTGATCAACCCCACAGCATAACAAAAATGCAGATCCAATTTTTAACAGATTCTCAGCACTGTAACTTAATCTAACCATGTTTCCTTCTTCTTTATCTGCTTTTCTTGAAGTTTCTGGTAAAAAAAGAAGACAAAAGAAGCATTTTCCTGATGAGATGTGAAGCAGCTGCTGCCACTTAGGTGCCGCCCCCTTTTTTTTTTATTTATATCACAGGCAAGATTTAAGTCTTTAGAATGGCTAATTCTGGTGCTGTTTGTTTCCAGGATATACAGACGGTCCATCAGGGTGGCATCTGACAATGTCTTGTATGCCATAGCTCTCACCTCAACAGCCCGTAGGAGACAGAATACAGGGATAGGGCCTTGAGGCAGTTTGCATAGGACATGTTACTTAAACCCTGTATTCTTTTAGTGAGGAACCTCTGTGGATATCCCAATTGTTGGGTGAGCTAGTTATCTAAATACCAAAGGTGGCATTGTAGTCAATGATAGGTTTGATAAATGCTGAATACAGTGGAGCAATGACCTCCTTGGACCTAAATGCCATACCTTTGTTTATAACTTGAACAGCATAGAATAATTTCCTTACTACTGTAGACAAGTGATGGCCAAAGGCTAGATTATTGTTTATGTGTGTGTCCGAGTCCTTGACTTCTGGTTTGACTGTTAGGGATGTGTAGTCAATATGACAGTTACCAGGCATTCACGACTTCCCAAAAGATACTTTTATGAATTTCTTGGCATTTAGTTTTAATCCATACTTCTGGCACAAGTTATTTATCTGTGTCTGCCCTTCGTGGAGATCTTTATTGTTATTGGGGGATTCGGTGACCGCTCCTAATTTGCAATCATCTTCAAATTTAGTCAGCCAGAGGCCCTTAACAATGGCCAAAAAGAATCAGACCCAGAACTGATCTCTGAGGGATTCTGCTTGTGAATGACCTCTTAGATGGCCTCCTAATTTCTAACTTCCTGTGTCCTTTCTGTGAGAGTGGTGGCATAAAGTTTTATACCTCACCTCTTGAGTTTATCAATGCTGAGAGGGATATTGTGTCAAATGTATTGACCAGGGCAAGGTAATTATTGTGAACTGGTTTGCCCACATCCATTGCTTTGGCGACCCTCTCAAAGAAATCTACCAGGTTGAGTATGCATGACCTGCCCATGATGAAACCAAATTGTGTTGGATCCAGTGTTTGGAGGTTTCCTGTGTCATTATTGATCCTTTACATTACAAATCTTTCCATGGCTTTGCATATGAAACTACTGAGACTTATACATCTATAGTTTGCAAAATCTGTAGATGAACCAACTTTGTGCAGAAGGGTGACTGTTGCCAATCTCAATTCATGAGACACAAAGTCTGTTTGGTAGCTACACTTAAATAACAATTCCAGAGGGCTGATAGGTCATGTTTCATGCCATGTAGAAACCATCCTTGGACACTGTCTCAGCCCATCGATGCAGTGTTTTTGGCCTTAGAGAGAGCATTGAGGACCTGTTCCCTAGTGATAATAGGGGGAGGTATATTTGATTATATTTCTTGAGGGGTAGTTGAGAGGGTGAGAGGGTTAAAGTTAGAGCTGAATTTGTCTGCCAGTGGGTTTTCTGTATTTTCTGGCTCAGTATAGGTGGTTACATTAACAATAAGCTTTGCACACAACTGTGTATTGCCTTTGACGTTGGAGACATAGCTAAAGAATCTCTTTTGGTTATCCTTGGCCTGGGTGGCCATATTTAACTCAAATTTGGCTTTAGCAGGGTTTATTTGTCTTCTGAATTGTTTGTTTACTTTGATGAGAGTGCTTTTATCCTGCTAGGTGCTACACCTGCTAACTTTTGCCATGATTTTCTTCCTCCTGTTATACAGCCTATTGATTTTGTGATTCCACCAGGGTGACTTGTTTTTTGAGTTTATTCTGTACTTCTTCCTGGTGGGTACAGCTGCCTCTATGCAGCTATAAACATGCTTGTAAAGGGTTTCTGCGAACAGTTCTGTGTGGGCAGCAGTATTCCCAGTGTTTATAGGGGCTTGTCATTTTTGCCTGCAGTTGTCATATGCGATTCCCAGTTAATAGTGTGGTAATTAAACTCACCCATGAATATGGTATTGTGTTGGATGGTGAGTGTTTCTAATAAGCCTAAATGCCTGTTATGGGTTTCCTAGGTCATAGAGGAGGACCTATAGCTTGCAAGGAAGTGGTATGGGATTTTGCCAATGTGATTTGAATGTGGAAAAGCTCAAGCGCATTGTCCTGTTTGACCAGAATTGAGGTGTATTTATGTTTGTGTAAATCAAGACACCTCCACCTTTAGACTCTGCCTGTGTAGTAGCTGGTATAAATGTGTGGAAGGCATTATATACTATACAAATGCACTAGACTCAGCTATGATAAAACTCAGTGTATCATCTGCAGAGTAGAATACAAAGATGTAAAAGCCACATATGTCTTCCTCCAAATCATCATCAGGTACCATGAATTGGACAGAATGCCTGCTGAGACTTGGCATCCACCAGTCTTGCAGTCAAACTGCCACAACCATTGATGTTGTGGCCCAGCTTTATGGAATAGAAATTTTAGCTGTTAGTACACCCTTGATGACCCAGATTTAATTAGCAGCCCAGGTAAAGGAGAAACAGACCAGTGAAGGATGTAATTAAGTGGCTGAGTTGACCATGCCCATTGCAGGGGCAGATGGTTGTTAGAGATCCACCACTTATGCTACATCTGGGGAAGGCCCATAAGTAGGGTTTTATGTATAGGAGCTCTCTGGGGAGCTAAACATGTAGAAAAGTGCATTGCACACTAGGTTAGCCTCACGGATATGCAAAACACATGTATCCCTAGTTTGTATGTTGAGTTGCAATCCTGAGTGTGCCATAGTTTGGATGAGATGTTAAACCAAGGCCTCATCTATCTGCATTAATGATAGGTGCTGTGAGATATTTTACATCCACTTGAGCTATTGAAAAGAGCAGGGGGGATTACTCCAATGCCCTGGCCAAATTTCTCATAGTAGTATAAATACCACCAAGGATCTCCCCTGAAATGACTCTAGTAGCCTAGTGGGACTAACCTGGTCAACAAAGGATATTTAAATTAAAAGTTTTAACTTAAATCCATATCTCTGCCTTCATTTCAAAAGTAAAGAAGAAAATGGTCTGCATGCTGACAGTCTGAGCAGTGTTTATGGTAACTGGAGGGAGGGAGCCAAGTAATGGGATGCCAGAAATGCTGCAGGGGTGGTGGTCCTGGTCCATTCCCTGGCCTAAGGTCCTATTTGAACATGATCTGTCTCTGGTGGAATGTACGGTGCATACTTTCATTGCTTGTACTCAAAGAACTACTGCATCATAATCTATCCCTACCTCATACACAGATATGCTGTGCTGACAACAACACACTGCAGAGCAATGAGCATTTACATCTGGAATATGAGAGACACCGCCAGGCAAACACCTCTATGTACATCAGCATAGAAATGGTGGAGGCAAACAAGCACCTGCATGCTATAAATCAGAATGGAATAGTAGAATCTTGTCTCTTATTTTGTGAATGTACCCTAAAGCAGAATAGAATTTATTGCCACTTGTGGATGCAAAATATCAAAACATTATGAAGTGTATGCATTGTGTGAGGTGTGCTTGTATCTCTCTCTCTCTCTGACCCTCTCCATATGTATGCATGTATATTTATATATGTAAATCTTGATTTGTTTGGAAGGTATATGTCTGAGTTATGCTGCAGCTACACTGAATATTAACTCATAAAAGCAATGACATTGTAAACCCAGCAAAATTCTGCCCCCACACACGAGTCCTGGGGGAAGGTCTGTTAGCACTGCTGTCATTCACTGAATTATGCATGTGTGTACATTCATGATGCATCTATATCTACCAATCCCTCTCTGTATATCTATTTATCTATCTATGTATCTGGAGCATTTCTACCAAGGCTTCCACTGAAAACTGACTTTGTTCCAAGTCGGACTTTCCCAGTTAACAAACATTAAATAAAATAAAAAAAATGAAAAATATGTATAATATGATTCTATTATGAAAAATAGAAAACACAAAAGACTGAACCACAAAATACCGAAAAGGTCTTTCAGTACAAATGTACTGTATAGCATAACTCTTTAAGAATAAGTCTGTATCAGAATTCATTGCAAGTATTGAACTGTGGCCCGTTAGAGATGCTGAAGTTTTGATATTATTTATGTTGGGCTTCCATGGTGTTTGCCAAAACCTATGCCAAATCTTGAAATTTTCAAAGCCGAGTTGAAATAGAAGCATGCCATCATCAGACACTATGTAAGAAGGATTTCCTGGCTGAACAAATACCAAAAAGTGCCATTTTGAATTATGAAACCATGTCACACAATAGTGACTGAACTAAAATGTTAATCATTGTTAATGAAAATTATTGTATTGCCTTGCAAAGTCTTTGTTTTATAAATTTAAAACATTTACTATTGTATTACTAAATTTGTTCTGCTATGATGAAGCTTAAACCACTAAGGCAATTTGTCTTCTTGAAACCATTTTACTGTCCTGTCTGGTAACAATGATTCACATAATTTCATGCAACAATGACATCACATGAAAACTCAGAATTAATTCAGAGGAAAAAAAAAACACTTCCCCATTTTGTACTACAATTTGAAAATGATGAATTACCATATACTTAAATATAGTTGTTTTATTAAATGATAAAAGCTTTATCATAATTGTTCAACATTAGCAAAGCCCATAGAGTGAAAGGATTGCAGTTAGGTTGTATGCAAGGCATCCTCGAATTTAAGTTGGGATGGCTCTCATAGGTAAAAGTCATAAAACTCCATTTCATTTCTTGGTGGGCTAGTGCCTCCCTGGTCCACAGACTGTGAAAATGTATGACTGTTATGCTACCTGTCATACACGTTTTTTCAAATATGTCATACATATAATGCTGTAGTGCAAAACACCTCAGGCCTGTATATCAGTTCCCTGCCTGCAGTATGTGCACTGCCCTATATGTTGAGATGCAGTACCAGTCAGCTTTAACTGAGTCCTTGGTCAAAAGTGTGCCCTACAAGGAATGGGTAAAGAGATTCATTATTTCAGCATTTTACAGAATTTTATTGCTCCCTCCTAACAGAAGCAGGCCAGTTTGACCCCGGACAATTTGACTCCATACATTTATTGTCTATGGGAAAAGTGGACAGTTTGCCCCAGGACGACTTGACCCTAGACTATTTGACCCCAGTTATATAACAAAAACTTTTTAAAGTTTTATAAAAGCATTTTATTGCTTAATATTTCAATCATGATTTTTTTCTCATGGGAATTTAATATATTATGTAACATTTTTATATGTAAATGTTTATTTAACATTTTTATTTAATTTGTAAATATATTAATTTAATTAATAACAGTTTTTAACTTAACTTTAAAATCAATATTATGTAATATTGTAAACATTAATATTATTTTAAATTAACATTAATATTATTATTATTGTATGTATTTCAAATGCAAATGTTTTAAACAGTTTTATATCTATATCTATCTATATATATATATATATATATATATATATATATATATATTATATCCATCCTGTAGACAATGTTGCAATACTTGAAGATATTCTCTGTTGGTTTTCTACCAATGAAACTAATGAGACCATAATCCTAGGTGATTTAAACATCATCTGGGCCACTATTCAATCTCCCACAAGCCCTCTAAATATAAACCTCTACAACTTCTCTCAGCTCTTCATCACCAAAACTAGACCTTCCAAGGACTTCTCTACTGGAAGTACCCTTGACTGGATTCTAGTTTCTCATCCTCACTAAGTTCATAGGTTCATAGGTAGGTACTAGGCTATCTGCCCTAAGGCATTTATAAGTCTAGCCAGAATGTGTTGGCTTTTACCTCCCTTTTAAACTAGATTCCTGAGCCTCTGTCCAGCAGGGCTATAGAAGTGATCCCAGGAGTAAATTTATGATTTCCCATCCACTCATCAAGATTTCTCTTGAAGAGGGTCAGCGAGGGGCTCTGCCTAACATGGACTGGGATTCTATTCCAGAGCGTGGGAAGCCTCTGGGATATGAATCTATCCCTCCAGCATGTCCTATTTATTGTTGTGCTGAGGTTTAAATCCCTGGAGCATGTAGCTCTAATGGATTTGGTTTTCTTGAGGTGGAGCATGTTCATTAATTCCTGGTTAGACATGGCCTTGTACATCAGGCAGAGATCGCCTCTGAGTAGGCGGTAAGCAACTGAGTAGAGCTGGAGTTTCTTTAGTCGAGCTGCATATGGCATCTGTTTGAGGCCCAGGATCCTTTTGGTGAGGTATTTTTGAGGTCTCTCCAGTTATTGCAGGTGTCTGGTAAGGTACATCCCAAATGGGGGATTGTACTCAATTATGGGCCTGATGAGCGATGAATAGAGGGGCACAATGACCTCTCTTGATCTAGATGTGAACCCTTTTGTGATTAGGTGAGCTATATAGAAGGTTTTTCTAACCACTTTGGCAATGTTATCATCGAAGGAGAGGTTACTATCTACTTTGGTCCCCAGATCCCTAATTATATCTTCCATACTTAGTGGATTACCTCCTATGTGGTAGTTTATGGGCACTTTGTTTTTACCAAAGGGGATGACTATGCACTTTTTGGCATTTAGCTTGAGGCCATGGCTCTGACACCAGGTATCTGTCTCCGTAAGACGCTTCTGGAGGATGCTTGTGTCAGCCGGAGAGTTGATTATGGCTCCCAGTTTGCAATCATCTGTGAACTTGGTCAGCCACAGTCCTCCCGTGCTTGCCTGTACCTCAGAGAAGTATATACCGAACAGGAGGGGTCCCAGGACTGAGCCCTGTGGCATGCCACCTGTAACCGGTTTAGAGTTGGACATGGCACCCGCAACTCTGACCATGTGAGTTCTATCCCTGAGCCAATTTGCAACCCATCTTGTGACATATGGGTTGATATTTGGGCTGGTAAGCTTATTTATGATGCCAGAGTGAGGTATTGTGTCGAAGGCCTTTGTGAGGTCCAGGTAGGCTGTGTGGACTACTTTTCCCTCATCTATGGCTTTGGCAACTGTTTCAAAGAAGTCAACTAGGTTTAAGAGGCAAGATCTGCCTTTAACAAAGCCGAATTGGGTATGGTCCAGTGTCTGGACATTCCCAATGTCTTTGTTTATGAGATCCATGATGATGCACTCCATAGCTTTGCAGACCAGGCTGGTCAGGCTTACAGGGTGATAGTTCCCAGGATCCGTTGCAGCGCCACCTTAGTGTAGCGGGATTACTATAGCTGTACACCATTCTTTGGGTACATAACCTGTGGTAAGGCTGAGTTGGTACAGTGAATTTATGTGAGGGTTTAGTTCTTTTTGGAGCTTGTGTAAGATGCAGCCCAGGATGCCATCCAGTCCCATTGATGCTGTGTTTTTTACTTTGGAAAGGGCTGCTTTCACCAGTGTCTGTGATGTCTGGGGGACTGCATTCTTCTGGGATGGACACTGGCCCTTTTGGGGGGGAAGGGGGTGTAAAGTTTGCACTGAACCTGTCCGCCAGGATGTTGGCAATGTCAGTGGGTTCAGATATTTTTTGCAATTTTGCACCAACTCAGAGCAGATCTGAGATTTGCCACCCAGATTCTTGACGTAGCTAAAGAAAGCCTTGTGATTATCTTTAGAGTCTTTGGCGATTTTTCTTTCGAAGCTAGCCTTTGATGATTTTATGAGGGATCGAAGTTTCTTGCTAATACTGATCAGGGATGCCTTCCCTTGTTTGGATTTTGCCCTATCATGTAATTGTTTCTTCCTTCTGTTGTATTGCTTATTTATGGCTGGGGTCCACCAGACTGGTCTCCTGTTTTTGGAGGAGTGAGTCTTGGTTTTACTTGGGATGGCACAATCCATGCATTCCTGTAGGTACTCATAGAATTTATTTGTAAAGGATTCAGTGGTTTGGGTAGCATTTTCCATTAGCCCAGGGGCTTTGAAGCTTTCCAGCTCAGTCTTGAGAAGTGTGAAGTTTGCTTTTGAGAAATCTTTCACAGTGGATTCTTTGACTGGGGGTGCAGTCGGGATGTGGATGTCCATTGTGATTAGTTTATGGTCTGATCTTACCAACGAGGGGTTTACCTCTGGTGTGGAACATTGAGCTCCCATGTTGGTGATGACCAGATACGATATGTTGTCCCCTCTTGTGGGAGTGGTGACCAGTTGTTCCATGGCGTTTGAGTTTATAAACTCCAGGAACCATTGGGCAAAGGAGTTGGGACTTGAGTAGTTTTCCCAGTAAATGTTTGGGTAGTTGAAATCCCCCAATATCATGGTGTTTTGTGAGACCTTCATATTTTCCAATGTTCTCAGGAATGCCGAGTGGGGGTCCTGAGACAAGGTGGGTGATCTGTAGCAGGCTACAAACTGAAAAGCAGTTTTGCCCACTGTTAGTTGCACACGGATGGTCTCCGATGCCTCGTGCAGTGCCACTAACCTGGAGGTGTGGGTATCCATGATGAAAATGGATACTCTCCCGCCTTTAGTATTTCAGTCTGAGTTCTGGGGCCGAAAAGTATGGTATGAGTTATATCCTGGTAGTGCTGGGGTGCTCTCAGGAGCCTTGAACCAGGTTTCTGTTACTGCACAGATATCGATTTTCTACATACTGAGGAGTGCCTCGAGTGTGTGCATCTTGAGGTTCAGACTTCTGGCATTGAGTAGCATTACCCTTAGTTTTTTGTTTCTTGTATTGTCTATGGAGGTGGGTTTGTCTTTTGAGCCTTGCCTAAAAAAGGCACTATGGAGGTGGCAAGAGCCTTAGCCAGTATTAGAAATCCTAAGGGTGACAGGTGCAAGCCGTCCCTAGCATCTCTGATGTGGTATTTTCCTGACCCACTCAGTGACCATTTTCCAACCTTTGCCCACCGTCTGTACTCCCCCTTACAGCTATCTCATACCTGTATCTCTACTCACTCCCTAACAAACTTTAACCCCAATATATTTACAAACTTGCTGAAACAAACAAACTGGAACACACTAAAAACTTTATCCTTAGATAATGCTGTTACCTATTTCAATACAACCTTCCTACACTTGCTAGACTCTCTGGCCCCCCTGAAAATAAAATGTATTAAAAGTAAATCTGTCCCTTGGTTAACTAAAGACACCTTAGGCATTATGAGACTCTGAGACAAAGCTTGGAAACGCTACCACAAAAACAAAACAATCATCACCCTTAATGAATAAAAATTATTGCGTAACAAAGTAAAAAACTTATTATTTCAGACTGGAAATCCTATTTTTCTACACTACAAACTAAACACAATACAAGCCCCCAAAAATTCTGGGATGGAATCCCTCTCTCCTTAATCTTAGTAAAAAAGAAATCCTCTGCCCTGACCCGAATGCTGCCGACATTGACCTAGCTACACAGTTCAACTCTTTCTTCATTGATTCCATAGCCAAATTAACAACCTCCTTCACTAACAATCCTACATCCACATCCCTATCTTCACCTACCTCTCCCTCCTCTTGTACCTCTCCTTTCTCAAGTACTTCCACCTCCCAACATCCTCCCTTCGCCATACAACCCATCCCCATTTCTACTATAAAACAACTTCTACAAAAGCTGAAACCAAGTTTCAATGCCCCAGACTAAATTCCCTCTTACTTCTTAAAGATATCTGCAGAAGCCATACCTCTTCCCATCTGTACCCTAATAAACCGGTCAATCACAGAAGTTCATGTATCCCAACTCTGGAAAAAGGCCTTTATTATTCCACTTCACAAAGGTGGGATTTCCTAGAAACTGTTAGCAAAGCTCGCGACTCCAGTCATATTGTGTCCACCTTCCTATTAGACCTATCTAAGGCCTTCGACACCATCTCTCACAACCTTCTCCTCACCAAACTCTCTAAACTTAACCTATCCCCCTCCACTATCAACTGGTTTACCAGTTATCTAGCAAATAGGCAACAAGCAGTCAGATAGAAAAAAGCTACCACCCCATTCCTCAATACTCCCACAGGAGTACCCCAGGGTTCCAGTCTAAGGCCCCTACTATTTAACATTTTCATAAACAACTTCTATCAGACCATCCCTAATGCTAATCTCATCCAATATGCTGAGGACTCCACTATAATCTGTTCTGCCACCTCCATCCCTGTTTTAACAAAACTAACCCAAAATGCCTTCTCCTTAACTGAAGGATGGATGCAAGACAACCACCTAGCACTCAATGGCACTAAAACTAAACTTATGATATTTACCCCTTCAAAAAACACCATCCTAGACCAAAACACTTTCACTATCCCCAGCCAGAATAATGCACCTCTCAATATAGTATCTTATGCAAAATTACTAGGAGTCCTAATCGATGACCAGCTCAGTTTGATATCCACCTACAAGCAAATATCAATAAAACGCATAAGAAACTTGGCATGCTATATCATCACAATCAGTATATCTCCTCCTCCACCAAGCTAATACTCTCTACAACATATCTTATCCCATCCCTCCTATATGGAGCCCCACTCCTCACTAACCTACAATCCTCCCTCAAAACAAAACTCTCCTCCTGTTATAAGAAATTTTCAAATTTTTCAACAGGCCACAGATCTTCTATGCACCACTGCACTGCCCTTCACAAACTTAATTGGCTAGAGCTACCCAACTACCTCGCCTATATTCAACTTACCCAAACACACAAACTTGTCTTTAGCCCCTCTCTCTGCCCCTCCCTTGCCACCATGTTTAAAATGCATCTACCCAATAGATCTCTAAAATCTAACTCCCAAAATCTGATTGAACTACACAAACCTTCTCATCCACCAGGCAAACATCTTCTGTCCTTCTTTCTAGCTCACCTGTGGAATTCTCTCCCTCCAATAATCCATACCACTAGCATTACTCCACTCCCACCTAACATCTGAATGGGAATGCTCCTGTTCCCATCTTGCATAAAGTGCCCCAACTTAAGCTACTCTCCAAGATCCAGTACATCTGCAAACTTTCTCCTATGTTTTTTTAACTCTAATAAGCTTCTGTTGGAATTAGCAAATTTTGTATATAAATATAATTGTATAACATTTTTATTTTCTTTTTTAAAGAATGCCTGCTTTTGCATTTCACTAATGCCATTTTATTACCCGTACTGCTGTACTATCTAATGTTATAACATGCTTTTTAATTAACTTGTATTTGCATATTTTACTGGAGCTTTTCTCCCCAGGACTCCATTGAAAATGGGCTCCACGTGGCCCAATGGACCATCCTGGCAAACAAACTGCAAATAAATAAATAAATAAATCACACACACACACACACACACACACACACACACACACACACACACACACACACACACACACACATATATATATATATATATATATATATATATATATATATATACCCTCATGACTTCTTTTTTCTCGTTTTGTTTAGTTTTTGACATTTTCTTAATAACTGTGTGGCTGCATGAGCTCTCTGACTTTTTTTTCCTTTATGTCAACTCGTCTGTGATTTATTTTTTTCTTGCCTTGCCGCTTCAATGGGGACCAGCAAGTGGTAGTAGTCTCATATTTGTAGTCTGCCATGATGCATCTCTACTTTAGGAGTAATGAATCGTGCTTTGCATTCCATAATTGTAGTGCAAGTTGATTACTAACTCTGGTAATTATGTCTTTATTTTTTTGTAATATAGGATGATTTTATTCCATTACTTTGTTTATTTTTTCTGTTTATGCATGATATTTGTGCATTTAACTTGTATACGTTTAATTTGTAATGTTAGTTTCAGTATTGAAAGTATTTTTTTTTTAAATTACATAGCTTTTTTTTTTTAACTTTTCTTTATTTCTGCATGTTGTTCCACCTTTTTTGCTTAGGCAAAATTTGATTGTTTATCTTTTTACTGTTTTGGATGTGTATTTTGAATGTTTTAATGTTTTCATTATGGGGTCAAACTGTCTGGGTTAAAATGCTCTGTACCCCTCCTAACATAGCAAGACTGCCATATCGTCAGTACGTCGGAGTTGCAATATATTGATCTGGGTGTACCTCAACCCCCAGGTAAGATGTAATGCTATCCTTAACTTTTTGGAATATGGTCACACGTTTGTAATTAAGCATCACACTCATTAGTTAACTTCTTATATAACAAAAAATGAAAGCTTATACTAGTCTGGAAATTAAACTTTATTATATTTTTTTACAGTTTTAAAGAAACCATATAGATTGCACATATGTCAGAAATCTGATTGTGCTTTACTAGAATAATTTCTGCTACAAAGAAACAGTTCAACCCTTTCAAATTTATACTAATCAACTATTATGTACTCCACTTAAATATTATGACACTAGAAGGATCAAATTCCAAAGGACTTAATCTCAGTGTGAGTGATTTACTCTAATGCAAGGCCTAACTATAAAGCAGGTTTATACTAGAGTAGGTAATTTACACTGAGAAGAAGTCTTTTGGAATCTGGCCCTAAGGATCACAGAATGATGTAAACTATGTATGCTTCTCACCATGTTTCTCTTTTTATAAGTAATAGGTGCCATTAATATACATTTGTTATTTAAAATTAATTCTCATAGAGGTATCACATTTAAGCAGTAATCAATTCACTGGGTTGCATTGAAATGGCTATACAAAACCAGATAGACAAATAATAGGTTCATAGATTAGTACTAGGCTAACTGCCCTTGTGAGCCATTTTAAGCCTAGCCAATTATGCCCTATGAGATTCAAACCCTATACCTTGTGTTTGCAAAGCAAATACCTTAACCATTAGGCCATGTATTTCTATACAAATTTAGCTGGTAAAAATATCATAGAAAGTAATATTAAATTCATTTCCAAAATGTTTAAGGAAATCCTACCACTGCAAACTTTATTACTACATGATTATACATTTTAAATTGCATTAAAGATATAATTAATCATTATGATTTCAGAAAGCTTCTCACAGATATAATATAAAATTTAATCATACAGCCTGAAACAAGATGCTAACATATTTGCTTTTTTATGACCAGTCAGCTGTTCCTTTCTTTTATATATATTCTCAGCTTCTGTAACTGTTCCAATTTCAGAGGCATCATGTTGAAGAAAAACTTCGATATTCATTACTACTGTTAGATTTTGGAGGATATCCTGTGAATAAGGAAAGAACTTCTTATTAAGGGTGTAAAATGTGTCCTTTTTATTGACATTCTTAAGAAAAACTCTAAACATGAAAAGATATATTACTGTTGATGCATTATTCCAAATATCTTGTTATTCAGTCTGACAACAGCAAAAATACATTATAATCTAAATGTGTGTTAAGCATCATGAAAGTGATGGTTCACATTAGAAAACAGGCTGTCTTAAGAGAGGATTACTCTTTTATCAAATATGTCAGATGATACATGTTGTCTTCAGTTTTTAAATGTAAGGCCAGACTACCTGCAGTAGCAAGTATTTAATTAGAAATGCAAAATGCAGCACCATTTTCTTTTGACAATATAAAAGTGTTTATTATTGTTTATACACTGTTTTTTCTAAGAAATTGCATTATATCAGCATGGAACAAAATCGCCTCAACATTCTGTAGCATTTTCCAAAGGAAAAAAAAAATTGTATTTTAAATACTTCTAACTCCTCCGGAGCGTACTACATCAAGGTCACTGCTGCTCTGTCTTCCTTCTCACTACTACAGACTGCTATTTTGGTTTATAGGTTCATAGGTAAGTACTGCATAATCAATCTGTGGACCATTATGTCTAGCCAATAACCCATATTCAAAAGATCCTCCAGCCTTCAGAAGGGCAGTGCAAGATAGAATTGGGAAGGATATGAGGCTGCCTATCCAATTATGTAGGTTTACCTTGAAGTTAGCAAGGGTATCTGCTTGACATGTAGCAGAAGTTTGTTCTCTAGGTGGGAGAGCTTTTGGATATGAACCTATCACACCAAATATATTTATTTATTTAATAGTGTTTATTGGGGTAGAGCACTGATCATGTTTTACAATTTGCAGACTCAACCAGGGTTACATGCATAGTAACAGCATTAACGTGTCATTAAAGGTATAACTAAGTTACATGCATAGTAACAGCATTAAATTGTCATTAAAGGTATAACTATATTTTTGGCTGAAACTGGAGTGACAGTTGCTGAAAATGTAGTTGAAATGGTAGAATCCCTACCAGAAGTTTTTTTTCTGATGATGTGGGGGCAGAAAAAACAGTGACATTGGAGGAAAAGGAGATTGTAGCTGAAACAGAGATGGATTCAGAGGAAAACACTCAGAGGAGATTGTTTATAGGATAGCAATTACCTCTGAAAAATGCATAATTACAACCCTCCAATCAGGGGAGGGCGGTTGTGGGAAGATTATTTGGAAGAAATGGTAAACCAAAGTAAGCCAGAAAATGAAGCAGCAATTTCATGGAGTGACATCATGGAAACATAGAAGAAAAAGGAGAAGAACAGACTGTGCCAGAAAACGTTCCAGAGACAAAAACTTATGCACAAACTTTTGGACAAGAAACAAAGAAGAAAGAAGAAATAAAAAAAAAAAAGAAAAGAAAAAAGTATATGGTACACGTGAGCAGTAAAAAAGAAGAAAATGTGGACAGTTATAAGGTTTGGGACTCTGTCATAGCACCTCTGACAAAGCAAAAGAGGTAAGAGCATTTATTTTAATTAATAAAGAGACTTTTGATATATGAGACTGGTCAGACCATGGAATTTTTTCAGGTGGATATGAACAAAAGAAAAATATTTATCTATGGTCAGAATATGTGGTGCACGCTTTTACAGACAAACAAAAAACGAGAATAATTATCCACTTTAGAACTGAAGTTGAAGCAACAGAACTGAAAGAACATTTGTTAACTATATGTAAAGAAGTAATAGACACTACAAAAATATATGACGAAAGAGGACTGTGGACTGGGGGATGGGAATGTGGAATAATACTAAAAATGGAAAATGATAATGTTATGCATGTACCTAGTATTAATGTGCATGGTAATAGGGTTTTGTGAAATACAGGGGTCAACCAAAGTCTTATTTTTGTGGAAAAAATTATCATTTAATCAATGAATGTGATAAAAAAAGATGTTATTTATGTGGTAAAACAGGTCATAATGCCAAAAAATCTGACTTAAAGTACAAAAAATATGGCAATACTGGTCACTCATGGCTAGAATGTGAACGAAAATGAAAATTAAGTTATACAGGGGAGAAAAAGACAGAATAATGTTCTACAAGAAATTGTACAAAAATATGTGACTGATAAAACGGTTATTCATGAAGTTAAAGAAAGTAACAAGGAAAAAGAAACAGAGGAAACAAGTGAGGAAGAAGCTGACTGGTGCAAAGTAAGACATAAAAGGAATTTGATAGGGAAAAGAGTTAAAGAAAGGAAAACAAAATTAAAAAATATAATGTTTAGAGAAAATAAGAAAGGAATGGGGATAAACATTTTATTATACTAACTGTTCGTAAAAGCTGAAAATATTAGCTTTAAACATAAACAGTATGAAACATCTTAAGAGGAAAATGTATATATTATAATGGTGTGCTGTAGTAGAGACACAGGCCGGGATTCACTAATCCTCCATGTAAGACTAACTAAGTCTTACACGGAAACTGCAGTCTGAGTATGATGTCAGCGTGTCATGCATATTCATGAGGGTGCGCTGACTCAACTCTAAGGCTAACATGGCGCGTGCACGAGTGCAGGGGGCATGTCAGACTGCCGAGCAGTCCAAATATCCACGCCCTGCAAGTGCCTAAACTGCAAATGTCAACTGAAATGGGCGAGTCCGCTCAAATGTCTACATACCCAACACTACACTCCCCCACATTCTAAATCCTTGTACAAGTTTAAAATGTAAAGCTTTCCTTTTTTTTTTTTTATTATTCCCGATACAGCTGCCCGTATTTGCGCGTGTATGCGCGGGTTTGTCCATTGCTTAGCTACAGTTAGCAGTGTAGACATTGAAGAGGATAATAAACTACTTATATCCAAATTAAGCTACATAGCAATAGCGTAGTGGTAGAGCCCTTGCACAAAGAGGAGGCATTCCTGGTTCGAGTCCTACCACTCCCCTTCCTATTTTCTGTAGTGTGCATAAAAAGAATTTCTGACATTTACCTTTTAAATGTCAGTAAAATGCATTGAAATGGCCTATGTGGTAGTGAACGATATTTTATATATATATATATATATATATATATATATATATATATATATATATATATATATATATATATATATATATGAAGGTGGAATGGTCATACATACTGATAAATGCATAAGTAACGTATCTTAAGCAATGTGAAGCACTGCCAAGCAAAGTCCACTAGTATTAAGCACAGTGAAGTATAATTGCTCATAGCTTAGCACTGCTTTAACTAGCACAATAGTTTTGTGCTGAGCTGCTCATCTCACCAACTAGCGCAAACACAAACATGTTCGCGCGGAGCTGCACACCGCGCTAACTAGCACAACGTCAGGCAGCGTAGAGCAATGTCGAGCAACGTTGGGCAAAGTTGAGCAAAGTCAGCTAAGCATAGCCACACCTCCTATCCGGTCTGGCCAGTAGTAAAATAAAAAGCAATGAAAGGCCTCGAACCCGGGATACTGTGCACCATGATCACAGTACTAAACCACTAAGCCATGACAGCTTTAAATATGGATACATTTCCAGCACACTTATATATATTAATGGAAGTTTACCCATTGCTAAGCAGGTTTGCTCTTAGCTGAAATTTTTCAAAATCGGCCAATCACAAATAAATGTGGGAAATGAGGCATATTTAAGCTCCATAGGCAGGAATAATTGCCATAACTGGTTGTAGCTCCCATCTGCAGACAGTATGGCCGGTGTTGGAGAGGGCTCTCATTTTTGAGCGCAACGGTGGAGCATTGAGGAGTCAAAAGTTATGGTTTGGCTCCTCGTCCATCATCATGATGCAAGACTCCTGCAGGGCCAGTTTCAGGGCACTGAGTACAAAGCGGAAGCGTGGAACCATTTAGCACATGATCTCACCAGTGCCACAGGCATCCCTCGGACTGGTGAGCAAGTCAGACACCACTACTCAGACCTGAAGAGACACAAGAAGGACCAACTGAACCAGTGGATAAAGGAGGCCCATGGAATGGAAAATGCCCCACTACTGAGTATGTAGTCATGGAATGAAGTATGTAAGAATTGCTATTGTAGTCTATATTATGGATAGGTATGTCTCAATATCCCTTCATTTACTTCACAGTTGCAGGTGTCCATGCTGTGAATCAGCAAGCGTATGCAGATAGGCTGCTAAGGCTGCACCACCAGTCAGGTTAATAATTATTCTGCATGTGTGGTCATATAAAAGAAGTGAGAGAGCCTGAAAAAGAGTGTTGTAACCCATTAATAAAGGTATAATAAGTGTTAAATAACTTCTCTGCATGTACTGTTATATAAAATAAGTGAGACAGCATGAAAAGGTGTTGTAACCCATTAATAAAGGTATACTATGTCTTCAATAAAAGACCTCTGCATGCACTGATATATCAAATAAATGAGAGAGCAACTAGAAAAGTGTGTAATGTAATTAATAAAGGTATAATTCCTGGAGTGTGTCTGTGTCACTTTCTTCGTTATGTTGTTGTACCCTTGCATTATGGAAATAGTACTGTTGTATTAAGCGCAGTCAACCCACACATGGGTAGGCCCATATAAAGTGGATGAAGGGAGTGCCAGTAGCTGTTAAGCATATATACAGTCCTCAACTGTCGGTTCATGGCTGGCATGTACAGGTTAATCTGGCACATGAATAGCTTGTTATTGTGTTCCCCAGAAATGTCATTGTGCTGCTAGAAATGTAGGGGGCTGTTAACATATACCTGATAATGTCACCTGAACACATCCAGATATGTAAATATATAAATATAAATGAAATATATAAATATGTAGCAGTAACATCTGCATCCAGGACAGTTTGTATGTCAGATACAGGTCAGGTATATCAAGAACTAGCAAAACCCATTTCACAATTTAATGGACATTGCCTAGTGTAATAATACATGTAGGGGATATATAACTGCAGTCAATAGTTATGTAGTGTAAACTATAAGTATATATAAGTTGTTAATGGAGGTATCTTTTTACACCCTACTGTATGTGCATAAACAATGCAATTCCACACCTCAATGGGTATGTCTAATCTCATAACATTTATTGGGACACATGTCCTATTGGTTTATAAATATCTGCATTTACTTTGATGCATGTGCCCTGTTCACATACTACAATCTTGGTGGCCTGTTGCCACCAATCAATCCTGTATGCTGTTGGAATGCCCACTGTTATTCTATATATGCATGTGTTATGCGTGCTGTTCAACTGTTAGAATGCTGGTGTGTTGGGTTAATGGGAATACTACTGTATGCTGTTACAACTAAATTGGAATGCTCTTGGCTATTACTAACCCATATTGTCATTAAATCTTCCTAAACATAGAACGTATGGGAAGGCCGGTCCCAGCGGACCCACCTATCCCACCTCAGCTGGTGATGGCACCTGGCATCAGCAGTTCCAGTGTCCAGCCCGGGACCCCCTCCTCCATTGGTCCTGTGACACCTTTGGGTGGAAGTGCTGCAGGGGATGGGGCTCATCCCCCAGTGCAAGTGTGGCCAGAGGAGGGCCACCTATCACCTTCAGAATGGTCCGGCCTGTGGTGCGTAGGGAGATCAAGCGTTCAGTCGCTGATCCTCTATGCCAGCTTGAGGCAAGAATGGCGTGACTCACGGATGAGCCTGCTCCTCCTACGCAGCCCCCAGCACAGCCACCCACTGGGCTGTGAAGGTGCAGTGGTGACTGCCCATGGGTGAGGATCTCAGTTCCACTGTTGCCATCTGTGGGCTCATGGGCTTGCGATTTTCAAACACCCTTCCCCGTCAATGGTGTTCACCCACCCCATGTGTCATACTCCGCCCCTGTATGCCTCTTGTTTGTCTGGTCTGTTTATCACCCCAACCTACCTCCCAAAATATACCTACTTCCCCTACCCACATTCCACTCTCACCTGAAAAAAAAAGGGGCAATCTGCTCCCACAAAAAAATTACGCTCCATAATACATACATACATAGCTGCCCATTTTGCACACATGTCCGCTGGACACATAAACTGAAATTTAATGGGCAGTACAACATACTTCATTGCCCTCACCCCTCTCTCAGGGGTGGAAGGTTTCAAATTCCCCTTCTAATTACTAGTATATGCTCAGCTGTTGCTGTTAAAGAAATGGGCAGCTATGGACCTTCCCTACACCCGTCCTGCACATCCTAAGCTGTTTTCCCTACTGTCTTTCCCTTTTTGTGCCCCTTTTTTCACCACTTTCCTATCTCCCCATTTTTTTCTTTCAAAGAAATGAGAGCGGGGGTTAGCGGGAGTAAGCACTTTTAAGCAGTAGTTAGCGGGTTTGCACGAGTGTGCACCTGTGTGCGCTTAGCTAAATATTGCTAAGCGTCATGCAAACCCGCGCAAACCCGCTTAAAAGTGCCTTAGTCACCCTGCATGTGAGGGGCCTTGTTCTGCTCAGCAGCAAAATAAAACACCAATGTCAGTCTCGAACCCCGGACACACTAGACTGCATGAAGTACCACTAAGCCACAGTAGATATACAGCAGGTTGTTGCTGAAATATATATATCATGCATCAGAATGAGTGAATGTAAAGGTAAGATAGGAATGCCATAACACAAAACCTGTTCTGTGGAACTTTACAAGCAGTTGTTGTGGAATAGCATTACATGACTGTGATAACAGAACCAGCCATTTTAGCAGTAAATAATGTTACAGCAGCACTTTACAACCCCCACACAGTATCATAGCAGGACAATCCACACCCAAATGTACAAAATACCTGTGTGTTCAAGGTCCAGCAAGGATGTAGGTAGGCATACTCAGTACTGGAATTGTCCAGTTTTCATGAGCATCCTCTGCTAATGTCAACAAAAAAAACTGTGCAGAAGTGAGTACATTAATATCCACAGTATAGCAGTTCACAAACAGTTCATGTGCCAGATGGAAACATCTCAATAACTACGTATGTATGTTAGCTAATTGCATAAGTAGAAAAGAAACAACATACTCCCATGTATCTTGTGTTAGCATTTGTAGGGGTGAGTACAATTCTACACTAACAACTGTGTACTGGAAGTGGCAACATTCAGGTCTGAGTACAACATTCCAATCACTGGCTACACCCCTAGCATCAGATACAAGAAGTACACCAACCTTCTGACTTACACAATGGTGTCCACAGCAAACAAGCATAGTTCCCACTTTGGAAAGCTGAAAGGGCTATGCCTACCTGACCTAGCAATTTATAGCATTTGGCTGCTATGACAGTGAGTACTGCAAGTACCACACAGCAGGCTGCATGCAATTGCCAAATGGTGGCCAACAATTGGTACAGAGGCCATCACATGAACATGTGCAGATACCTATAAAAGCAAGCTGTACTAGCTGTCCATACATGCAATCATTTCATTGCAGGAACGGAGAGAGAGAGAGAGAGAGAGGGTTGACACAGAGAGCCATAGACCACAGCAACAGGAAACAAAGAAGACATAACAGAAAATATATTTGTAAAAAAAATATATTGAAAAAAATATATATAAAAAAAAATATCTTGAAAAAAATATATTGAAAAAATATATATTTAAAAAAAGAAAATATATTGAAATAAAAAATATATTGAAAAAAAGAAAATATATTGAAAAAATAAATATATTGCAAATAAACTATACATATAAAAAAATATTCATTGAAAAAAAAATATAGAAAAAAATATATATAAACAAAACCAAGTGTACAAAACACACGGAACTGACTACTACAAACACATACAAAGGAAGGTATGTAACAGATATGTATTTACTGGCATGTAGTAGATGTTTTTGAAGAGTACTGTACATAGTTTGAATCATCCATATGTGGCAGCAGTACGTATCTATGCACAGATGCCCTGCATAACTACTGCCATGGAGAAATCAGTGTGTAGCTGTGTGCAGTGGGATATGACTGTGACATATGTAGCTCAGCATTAAATGTCAAACATCTGATCCATGTTATCTGTGTTCTGTACAGTAGTGTTTGGGGAAGTAGCGCATACAGTTATGTAAACATGGATGTGACAGAGTAACAAATGCATGATAGTCATATTAACGTGTAACTTAGCATTGGCAAAAGCTGTACCAGGCTAGTATGGTAATTTAGCATTTGCAGCTATATATACACCCTCTAATATTACTGTGTGCTCACATGTGACACCTGTTCATGCTGCAGCAAGGCCCAACAGGTCAGCCGTGAGGTACATGAACGTACAACAGTGTGGTCCTTGTGTGTGTATGCCACACACATACGGAGAGATCTGTCCATGTCAGATATATTATCATCTGTACATGTGCATAGAGCAAGGGACATACTGCAACTGTTTGTGAAAGGTGGATATATATATATGTTGTTGAAGGTTGTTATGTGCATATTTCTATATAGGTTGTAGTGTGTGGCAAACCAGACAGCATACAGTGCTGGTATATGACATGTGGTGGTTGAACGCTGTGGGTATGATTCGTCAAGTTTGCAGTGTTGCAGCCAGTGAGGCCTGCTAAGGTTAAATGGGCTGAGAACACCTTCAATGCATTCCGCACAACACTGTGCAATATTATGACATAACTGTATACCTCACAACCTTCCCATACTCGATATTCCCACCATGAAAGGTGGACTGTATATGTGGCTATATGCATATCAATATGTACACCAATGGATGTTTATATGTATGTGTGTATATATACATATATATGTATATATATATATATATATATATATATATATATATATATATATATATATATATATATATATATATATATATATATATATGAGAGAGAGTGAGTGAGAGAGAGAGACAGGGTCATATTTACTGCAACAGATGCCTGGTGACAAAGCCATGGACTCAAGCTCAATGTTGACACTGCATTGGCATCCCTCCTTGCAAAAACTCAGTACCCATTAACTCCTACATATGTGGTAGTCTACTTAACACTGAAGGTGTGATAAGAGACCATGGGACACAGGTGGACAGTAGTCTCCCCTTTGATAGTCACAGTGCCACACTAGTCATGTAATCTGTCTACGTGGCACACGTAATCACAAAAGGTGTGTCATCCAGGGAAATATAGGTCAGTGTTCCCCTCTACTCCACACACATAAAACCCATTACAGAGTACAATGCCCCATGTGGTATGTACCTCACAAGACATCTACAGCAACTGGAAAGGACACAGACATACCTCACAAAGAGTAATACCGGCCTCAAACAGATGCCCTATGCAGACCGTCCCACAAAACCACAGCTAGACTGTGTCGCATACCATCTACCCAGAGGTGACCTCTGCCTAACATGCAAAGCTATGTGAAACCCAGAGCTGTTGGACATGCTCCACATAAACAGATCACAATCCCTACTAGCTACACACTCTAGGGACCTAAACCTTGTCACCTCAATAAACAGCACATGCTGGAGGGATAGATCCCTATCTCAGAGACATCCCATACTCTGGAACAAACCACCTATCAATAGCAAACAAAGCTCCTAATCAGCAGTCGTCATATATAAACCTGATGATTGTATGTGAGATAGGAAATACACCCCGGGAATCACCTCTGTGGCTCTGCTTGACAGGGCCATGTGAAATGAAATTACCTGTGCGTCAAAGGCCAGGGTAGCGTATGGCTAGACATCTATAGGTCCTAGGGCCAATATCCTATAACCTACCTATGAACCGATACACACTCACATGTACTTGTTGCAATAATTGCTTTGTGAGGTTGACTGAGTATGATGGTGAATGTGTTGGTGAATGTGTCCGAGTTCTGTATATGTGTGATAGCTAAGTGGGAAACTGTTTCTGTCATGGTATTATGTGTCCTAGCTGTGATCCCAGCAAAAGATGTGTATGCTATTGCTAGACAGAAAAAGCAGCATGCCAGATGGTCTGACATAGTCTGTTGGTGTCGACTGGGGTGTCCCATTGTAGGCTACAGCAGTACATGTATGCTTATTGAGAGTTACTGCTGGTGAATCCAACCCCTGAATGAACTGTAGTACTACCTGAAGCTGTATGCCTAAACAGCACAGTATGGTGTATGTCCACATGTCCTGGAACCACTGTTTTGTTTGTTCCCCATAGTCCTCACAGATGACATACCTCAGGCATAAGGTCTTGTAACTACTAACACACAGTACTGTATGGTACAAAGGTAAAGGTCATGTGGGTTGCCATACCTTTGTGTCTGGTATGTATGTCTGATGTGTGTGTGTGTGTGTGTGTGTGTGTGTGTGTGTATGCCTGTACCATGGCCTCAGTCATATGTGTGTTACAGGATATAGGTGCATATCTAGCAACATGTATAGTCTAGTACAGCAGTATGCCACCCATATTGACGAATGAGCACATATGTTAGGCAGGGGTTTGCCATCAATGACTAGTGTGGTATACTGGTAATACTGTGACTGGACTTTACAATCATTGCAATGCATTACATGTTACATTATGCATTAGCTTGATATATACCCCCTGTGGCTAGGTGGTGCATTGTGTCACATACAGTGTGCCATGTACTGTTGTATAGTCTTACATACTGGTTTATCTTTGTTGCTGTGCCAAACATGGTTTGATATATAGTGTGCGCCAGGCACTGTCAGGTAGTTGTGGGTTGAGCACTGATATGTGGTATTGAAAGTGTGTACCCTTTGACAGCCAATAGGTTGCTATATATGGCAGTTAAATGATATCTGTACTTTAGAATGTTAAGTGTGCTACTTGACTTGCTCACACATATTGTTTCCTTGTCTTCCAGGGTCATGGCCCACCATCGTGATCCCTCATACAGCCCAGCAGAGGAGGAAGTTATTACAGCCACCATGGTTCAGCACTATGCCCTGCTGTTCTCAAGAGCCAGCCAGGACCAGCATGAGCGGACTGCACTGTGGCAAGATGTTGTCCGTAGGGTAAATGACATAGGCATGCATAACCGGATATATGAGCAGATACGCCATCACTGCAGTGATTTAATTAGACATGTCCGGCAGCGTGCTTCTGATATCCGTAGACAACAGCTTGCCACAGGGGGTGGGGTAGCCATCCATCCCCCCCTCACCAGAGTGGAGGAGCTGCTCCTGAGCAAGGAGGCTCCTGGCCAACAATTGCAACAACAACAACTAACATGCAACATCATGGAGACCGGAGCCACACAGCAAGTTGCCATAGAGCGTGCAGGTAACATGGCATCGCTGTACACTACTGTTAGCTCTATTGGTAGATCATGCTTATGTGAGATGTTTAGTGTGTAGTTACAAAATGTGGTGCCTAGTGTTGTGCAATAATAATAATTTGGAATATAATATGCAGGCCTGTGACTGTCAACAGTCGTACTATTGTAAGATTGCAAACACACAGTAGCAATGCCACAGTTGTTGCCACTGACAAACTGTCTCATATCCTTGTAGGTCCCTCTGGTGTGACAGCAAGGCAGCAGACCCATGCAGGTGAGTGTGTTCTACATTTAATATTGCTAATTAAATGTGCATGTCATAGGTGAGGTGTAGGCCATGTACACGTCACACACCACCGCATAATGCATGCTGTGCTTGTTTGCTGTGAGACTATGCATATCTCAGTAACATGAGTAGCTGACTCAAACACATGCAATACACAGAGCATCCCACACAATTGTGGCAACACTGTAGTGGACATTGGATAGGCAGAGTCGATACGCAGTACACATTAACATGCTAAGCATGGCGTATTCAGACACCAGCTATAAGGTCACACTTCAGTATCCCAAATGTCATCCACACAGCACACATAATATACCTGAGGTGTAGAGGCCTCTCATGTGGCTGTGCGACACTCTTCAACACAACACATTCATGTTAGGCAATGCTCCCTATTGGGTACCTTACGAAGCCATGTAAAACTGGCTGTGAAATAGTGAATGTAGCCATGTTACTGCAGTTCAGGTACAGCATGTTATGTGCCAGTCTGGCACACATTAGTAGCCTTGAGTGACCACATGATGCTGCATGATGATGTCTCATGGTACTACACCCCATCCAGTTACAGTGGCCACAGTACTACACATATAATTAATTGCTATGCACCTCAATGTTGTGTGTGTGCAAACATATGCACCTATATACAATATGCATAGCAATCACCATTTGTACAAAGTGACACACATGTCTTCTAATGCTATTGAGTGTATAGGTCATGTGACACATTGTGTATGTGTGATGTTTAATGTTGGCACTGGCATGTCCACAATATGTCCTACACTCACCATAACCATTGTACAATGGCTATGTTGAGCAATGGTATTCCATCAGGTATATATGCAGCACTCATCCTGTGTGTATACATAGCATGCATGTGCTAAACCTGTGTCCAAAATTATCTGCTAAAGACACAAATGTTCTAATCAGAAATGGATATCTATGTGACACACTGATACACATCCAGCCATGGCATGTATACCTGTGAGTGATGGTGCACAGGACATTGCAGAGCTGTTAATACTTGCACAGCAATGTTGTGTCCATGTACACATTGTGTTCCAGGGTGAGGCCAATCACTGAACAAAGCACACATGCATCAAAACCATGTATACTGTTATTAGCAAGGGTTGTCTACACTCACACTGCATGCTGTTGAACAACACACATCCTGCATGCTGTCACATTTGATATAAATGTTTGGCTTGTGATACTGTACCCCACCATCACACGCTATTGAGTATGTTCTGGATTGCTG
Organism: Protopterus annectens; assembly: GCF_019279795.1. Lineage (NCBI taxonomy): Eukaryota > Metazoa > Chordata > Ceratodontiformes > Protopteridae > Protopterus > Protopterus annectens. The sequence goes on from NC_056729.1 coordinate 1,077,970,438, forward strand.
GTGGTGTGTGTGTGTATGTGTGTGTTTCTGTTGTAGTGAGGAGTGTATTTTGTGTGCATGTACTCATGTGTGCATGTGTTCATGTGTGCATGTGTGCATGTGTGCATGTGTTCATGTGTGCATGTGTTCATGTGTGCATGTGTGCAGACATTATGTACAGGTTGTAAAGTGTGTTTCCTGTCTCCCTCTCAAAGGTGCTGATTTTGGGCTGGTTCACTGCAGCAGGGAAACTGATGTCACTGAGCATGATAGTGATAATGATGATAGGTGTGTTGAGGCACAGGCATGTTTGCCAGGGTCTGTCGTTGGGCCAACAATCAACAGTACACAAGTGTCCACCCAATCCATGCACACAGGCATACTGCCAATACATCCATCACCAATGCCCTTAGCTGAGGGATAGCGTACAGCTGGCATTGGCCAGGATAGTGTGGTATCTATGAAACATGCATCCCAACACAGCAGCCATACCCAGATGACTGGAAGTGTACCACATAGGCAGATGTCCAGGGGTTTTCATCGGAGCACTGCTACTCATCATGCCACTGGCAGACGTGCCACAGGTCTTACAACCTCACTCATGTTCCAGGCTGTCATGGAGGCACAGACACATATGGAAAGGTACACCAGACAGGGACTAAGGGCACAGCGGGCACATAACACCGCCGTAATTGACAGTATCTGTGACCTAGCAGGTGCCATCCATCATTACACTGAGGTCACTCATAGACGTTGGGGTGAGACATTAGAAGTCCTCCGCAATGTCATGTCCATGTGTCAGGACAGTGCAGGACAGTTGAGTCATCGACGTGGACAACATCAGCAGCTGGCAGTCGCCGCAGACGTCCCTCAAGTCACAGCCGCTCCCGTAGTGCCAGTACCAGCCCCAGCAATGTTGGGGATGGGCTGTCCATAGACTGTCCTAGAAGACCATGTGCACGTGGCTCTGGACAGTCCCAGCAGGGAACTGGGTACAGTGTACATCCATCTACCTCTGGAGATAGTACTCAGACAGGCTTAGTACCTGATAGTGTCAGTAGCACCCCTGCCAGGCATAGGTACCGTATCTGTGGCCAGAGACAGTGATCTGTAAACCCTGGCAGGTACAGTCTGTGTCTGTCCCACAAATACCCGTATATGGCAGTCACATGGTGGAACTGTGTGCATGCAGACACACACACACACACACACACACACACACACACACACACACACACACACACACACACACACACATAAACAAGACACCTAGGGCTACCACATACACACACACATTACATCAACATTGGCCCATACCAGTACTCATGGCCCTCACACACACACACACACACACACACACACACACACACACACACACACACACACACACATACACATACATGTCGATTGTATGGCTCACTGTAGGCCTCTGGCAAACCAACAACACACCCTGTGCATATGATGAATCCTGTGCCACCTCTTGTCATCTGTAACATCGATGCAGGAACAGAATACCATGGTGCTGATGCACAGGGTGACTTTATAGCAGTATAGCAATGTTAGCATGTTGTCAGCAGTAGAGTGTAATGATATGCTTGAAGGTGTACCTGAGCAGGAATGATGCATGTAAGCTATGATTATCAATGTAGTAATGTTTACACCAGGGTTAGTTCCAATAGTGTATTGTCCTCCCACGTGCCACTTGGCTGATGTGTGTAGTATTGGCAGCATGTGTTAGAGAGTGGACAGTATGTGTGGGATGTGGGTGGCACAGATTTGCAGGTGTACATTTGTGAACATGGTGGAGGTGCACTGTCTGCATGTACGTGCATAGTGGACACATGGACAGGGTGACATGCCCTGTATTACATAGTAACACTCCACAGTCTCGATTGGTGGCCAGTATGCATTGTACTACACACATTTCGGAACTTGACTACACATGTGTGTATGACATGGTTTGACACTGTGCTGTGCATGATACTGTTACTATCTGTCATTGTTTTGCATTCTGGTAGTATACACAACTTCAACAGCCTGACCATAACCAATCGTTAGACGATGTCTTGACAACTGACACATAGATGTAGGACACACAGTAACATTTGGACACTTCAGGTACTATACTATGCCAGTAAACAGTGGTATTCACCTGCACCCATTACTGAGACCACTCCTGTTTGGCATATAGCTCTCTTAGGTACAAGCAATCACAGTAGGGATATGTCTGTCCACGTGTGGTAATGCATACTGTGGCCTATAATGCATTCTCCAGATGACACACACATCCTCCACAAGGGTATCGCACAGACAGATCCCTGTTGTCAAACCCATCCTGTAAAGCTATAAGCCAACCAAAGCATAGTCATCCACCTTTATGGAACATAGTATCCCCACAGTACCACATAGGTAGTAACCACCAACATGAAGAACAGGTACCGATGTGTACATGCAACCAAGTGGTACGTCATCCCTCCTTTGATAATCACATTTCCAAAGGTATGTTTATATCCCTCGGTGGATCACATAAGCAATAAGAGGTCTGCATGCATATCCACAAAGGTTGTTGTACACCTATAATGAATAGCTATCATTGATAGACCCTGCTACATTTGAACAGGTCTGACATCTACCTCGGCCATAAACCCTCACTCACACAATTCTATAGAAACCGTAATGAGTGTGTGTGACACAGTTGACCTAGGCCAGGGATCACTGCAGTGGTTGGCCTTGTCACAAGCATACAGATGTGACCTAAGGTCTGGAAAGAAGCAGCACACTCTTGAAAAGATGACAGATGTGTTCTTGGAGAAAGCAGGGTTCCCACACATGCAATAATTGAGGTCACATGTACGTATAATTATTTGCCACATAGCTACCTCACATGTGCAATGCACATACTGGTGTCATACTGATACGTCATACAATAGTAAAAGTAAAACCCACAACCCAACAGTATCACACACATAGAGCACACACACACTTGTCAAGTGCAGGAATCAAACTCCTACCTAACTGCTTTATGTTATTACAGGAGTACACATTTACACGATGTGCTATATACATTACTGTGCGGTCTCTTTTCCACAGGTATATTTGTAGGATGGTGACACCATCAGACCTGACAACGATTAGTATACCACTTTTAAGGTGTTTGAGTACTCTCAAAAAAGATTGCTCCTCTCCAAGGAGATCACACACAAACAGACACACACACTTGTCAAGTGCAGGAATCTAAACCCCTACCTAACTGCTTTATGTTACTCCAGGAGTACAGATTTACACGACACGCTATATACATTACTGTGAGTTCTCTTTTCCACGGGTATATTTGTAGGATGGTGACATCATCAGACCTGACAACGATTAGCATACCACTTTTAAGGTGTTTGAGTACTCTCCAAAAATGTTGCTCCTCTCCAAGGAGATCACACACAGACACACACTTGTCAAGTGCAGGAATCAAACCCCTACCTAACTGCTTTATGTTATTACAGGAGTACGCATTTACATGACGCACTATACACATTACTGTGAGTTCTTTTTTCCACAGGTATATTTGTAGGGTGGTGACATCATCAGACCTGACAAAGATTAGTATACTACTTTTAAGGTGTTTGAGTACTCTTCAAAAAGGTTGCTCCTCTACAAAGAGATCACACACAAACAGACACACACACACACACACACTTGTCAAGTGCAGGATTCAAGCCCCTACCTAACTGCTTTATGTTACTATAGGAGTACGCATTTACACGACGTACTATACACATTACTGCGAGTTCTTTTTTCCACAGGTATATTTGTAGGATGATGACATCATCAGACTAGACAAAGTGGGTTACATTAGGTGACATTGGGTGGGCTACATAGAAGGAATGTCTAAACACTTTGGCCATGTGATCATCAAAGGAGAGTTCACTATCTAACTGTATCCCCAGGGCCTTCATGACTTTCTTCATACATACTGGAGTACCACCTATGTGGTAATTTGTTTGCACTTTGTTTTAGCCAAAGGGGATGACTATGCATTATTTGGCATTCTTCTTGGGGCATTGTTTTGACACCAGGTATCTGTCTCTGTAAGCCCCTTCTGGAGGATGTGTGTGTCAGCCATAGAGTCGATTATGGACCACAGTTAGCAGTCATCTGCAAACCTGTTCAGCCATACTCCTCCCATGCTTGCCTGTACCTCTGAGCAGTGTCTACTGAACAGGTGGGGTCCCAGGACCAAGAGCTGTGGGATACCATTTGTGACTGTCTTACTCGGACATGGCACCCGCAACTCTGAACATGTGTGTTTGATCTGAGAGCCACTAGGCCACACATCCTGTGACATAGCTGTTGATGTTCAGGCTGGTAAGAGTGTCCATGATGACAGAGTGGGGAATGGTGTGAAAAGTCCTTAGTGAGGTCCAGGTGGGCTGTGTGGACTACTTTCACCTCCATCTATGTCCTTGGTAACTTTTTGAAGTAAGTCAACTATGTTTAGGAGGCAGGATCTGCCTTTAACAAGGCGAGGCTGTGTAGAGTCCAGTGTCTGGAGGTCCCCAATGTCTTTGTTTATGGGTTCCATGACAATTTGCTCAATAGCTTTGTAGACCAGGCAGAGTAGACATATAGGGAAATGGTTTCTGGGTTCTGTTGTGGCACCCCCTTTGTGGAGCTGGATGACTGTTAGTGTATGCAATTCTTTGGGTACATACCCTGTGGTACGATTGAGTCTGGGCAGTGAATGTAGGTGAGGGTGTAGTTCCTTTTGGGCCTAGTGTAAGACGCAGCCTGGGACACCATCCAATCTCATTGATGCTGTGTTCTTGGCTTTGGAGAGGGCTATCTTTACCTGTATGTCCATGACATCTGGGGCTCTGCATCATTCTGTGATGGACACAGGCCCTTTTGGGGATGATGGGGGGAAGTTTACACTGAACTTCTCCCCCAGCATGTGGGCAATGAAAGTTGGTTCAGTGTATTCCTTGCCATTTGTCAGTAGCTGACAGCATATTTGGAAGTTGACACCTACATGTCTGGTATAGCTACCACAGGCTTTGTGGTTGTTATTCTTACAGTCCTTGACAATTTGCCTTTTGACAGTGTCCTTGAACTATTTTATGAGTGATCATTGCTTCTTCCTAATAATGATCAGTGATGCCTTTCCTTTAGTGAAGTTGTCTCTATCAGGGGTTAGTTTCCTCCTTCTGTTGTCTAGCTTATTTATGGCCAATGACCACCAGATTGTTTTCTTATTTTTGGAGGAGTGCATCTTGGTTTTATTTGTGATGTCTCAATCCATGCATCCCTGTAAATGCTCATAGGATGCACTTGTAACTGATTTGGCAGATTGTATACCATTCTCCTATAGCAAGAGGTCTTTGGAAATTTCCACTTTTGTCTTGGGACGTATGCAGTTTGCTTTTGAAAATGTCTTCACGGTGGTTTCACTGACTGGGTGGGGGGGTGGGATGTGGATGTCCAGTGTGATTACTTTATGATCCGATATTACCAGCGAGGGGTTTTATCTCTGTTATGGAACACTGGTACTCCATGTTGGTGATGATCATGTCCAGTATGGTGTCACCTCTAGTGGGCATGGTGGCCAACTGTTCCAGGGTGTTAGAGCTTTTAAACTCTAGGAAACATTGGGCAAAGGACGTTGTACACAAGTGATTCTCCCACTCAATGTTTGGGTAGTTGTAATCATCTCATATAATGGTGTTTGATAGGACCTTTATATTTACCACTGTTCACAGGAATACTGAGTGAGGTTCCTGTGACAAGGTAGGTGATCTGTAGCAGACTACAATCTGATGAGCAGCTTTGCCCAATCTTAGTTGCACTTGCATGATCTCCAAGGCCTCATGCTGTGCCACTAACATGAAGGTGTGGGTATCCATAAGGTAAATGTGTACACCCCTTCCTTTTGTATTTCACTCATGGTTTTGGGTCCGAAGTTCAGAGGGATTGTGAGTGTTTTATGTTGAGCATGTCCAACAGCTTTGCGTTTGACATAGCTTTGTATGTTAGGCAGTGAACACATCTGAGTAGGCAATATGCAAGGGAGTACTGATGGAGCATTTTGAGATGGTCTGTGTATGGCATGTATTTCAGGCCGCTAATGCTTTTTGTGAGGTATTGATGCAGGCTTTCCAGTTGTTGTAGTTGACTTGTGAGGTACATAGCAAAAGTGGCGTACTCTATTGTAGTTATAGTGAGTGATGAGTAGTGGGGAACAATGCCTTCTTCTATTCTGCATGAGACACATTTTGTGATGAGGTGTGCCACATAGCAGGGTTTCGTGACTACTGTGGGGATGTGATTATCACAGTTGTGTCCAGTGTCCACCTGTGACCCAAGGTCTCTTGTCACACTTTCAGTGTTAAGTATACTACCACCTATGTTGTTGTTCTTGGCTACAGAGTTTTTAACAAAGGGGATGACAATGTACCTTTTGGCATTGAGCTAGAGCCCATGGTTTTGACAACAGCCATCTGTCTGTCTCAGTGAGGCCATTTTGTAGGATATCCACATCTTTAGTGTTTACAATTATGGCTCCTAGTTTGCAGTCCTCTGGAAACTTCAGTAGCCACAGACCTTTCATGTTAAAGTTTACTTCAGGGAAGTAGATACTAAACAGGACAAGACACAGGAATGGACCTTGTGGTACTACACTCATCACTGGTCCAAAGTCATATTTGGAGTCTGCTACTTTCACAGTGTGTGCTCTGTCAGTAAGCCTGTTGGCAGCACATCTTGTGACATAGCAATTTATACCTAGTTTAGTGGGTTTACCTATATTTTCAGAGTGTGCGGTGGTGTTGTAAGCCATGGCAGGATCAACATAGGCTGTGTGAACCATCTTACCCTTGTCGACAGTTCTGCTGACTGCTTCAGTGTCATCTATCAGGTATATGTGACATGATCTGCATTTTACAAACCCAAAATGGTTGCGGTCCAGGGTTTGGGGATTACAAATGTAATTTTTTATATGTTGTATAATGATACATTCCATGGCCTTGAAGACCGGGCTCGTCAGGCTAATGGGGCACTAGTTCCTGGGGTCTGTGGTGTCTCCACCCTCGTGTAGTGGGGTAACTGTCACTGTGCACCATTCAACAGGCACAAAGCATGAGGTGAGGCTATGACTGTACATGGTACGTCAGTGTGGTGCCTGTTCATTCTGTGGTTTGTGTGGAACACAGCCTGTGAAGTTATCTGGTCCCATGGCTGCTGTGATACTGGCTTTGGAGAGTGTTTTTTACCTGTGCAGCCATGATGACAGCAACTTTGCAGTCTTCCATTATAGAGATGTGCTCTTTCATGGGTGAGAGGGGGGTACAGTTAACACTGATCCTATCTGCCAGGATGTTGGCAATATCAGTTGGGTCTGTATATTTAGTGCCATTGAGTTGTAATTCATAACAGATCTGAGTGTAACCATGACATGGACCTGTCTGTTGGGCAGAGATCCCCTGAGTAGATAGTATGCAACAGAGTACAGATTGGGTTACATTCAGTCTTGTTGCATGGGGCAACTGTTTGAGGCCAGTAATCCTCCTGTTAGGGTAGTTCAGTGGTCTTTCTGGCTGCTAAACGTGCCTAGTCAGATTCATTGCAAGTGTGTTGTGGTACTCTCCGATGGGTCTGATGAGTACTGGGAACCTCCTTTGACCTACATGCACAGACCTTGGCAGTTTGTGTGAACACATAGCATGATTTTCTGACAACTTTGTGAATGTGTTTCTGGAAGTAGAGATGTCTATCCACATTTGTCCATAGATCCCTTATTATCACCTCCGTATTTGGCATAAGTGTGTGAGCATACCCAGTATGACTTTTCAGTATGTTGTTGCCTGACATTTTCTTCGTTTTGTAAGTGTGTGAGCATGCCCAGTATGACCTTTTAGTGTGATGCTGAATGAAATCCACTACATTTGTTGGAGTATGTGAGCACACCCAGTATATACATTTATACTATATGTGTATGGAAAATCAAGTTGTATTTTTACAGCAGGCCTCACCTTTGTGTCATAGATCAACAGGGATCATGCTGTGCCTGCAGGGCTTCCATGAGACACTTTGCATACACTTATCAACATTTCTACATACAGGGGGGAGAGCTATTCTTTGTACATTTCTACACAGAGGCACACTTGATTGTTACTGTGGGTGTACATATGATGAGTGGTTCACCTGACACATACACATTTGCTATGCCTGCACTGCTATGTATGGTACACCATTTCAGTCTGTACTGTTGCCTATCATACTGGCTTGAGGCATACTACTGTACTACACTTCTTAGCGTCCAATGCCACATATATTAGATTGCAACTTCATAGCCTACACAACCCACATCACACCACCTGGCCTGATGTTCTCTGTCTGCATAGGCCTGTGGGGGAGGTTACCCAAATGTGTCTTTACGGGCATGTTGCAGCATTTCTTTGTGTTTGCATTACTGTACAATTGTCCTGCTGTGTCTGTGCTACTGAAAGGCTATCATGGCTTAGTGGTTCAGTATTGGGACTGTAGTGCACAGTATCCTGGGTTCGAGTCCTGTCACTGCTTTTTATTTTCATGCTGGCCAGACCAGACTGCTTAAGAGACAGTAAAGCTGATATGAGCATGTTTACCTGTCTTTGCTCAACTTTGCACGACTTTGCTCGACCTTGCCCAACATTGCTCAACATTGCCCAACATTGTGCTAGTTGGCACGGGCAATTTTGTTTACATATACTAAATATTGGTAAATGCTGCTTAGCACTGCTTTATATTGCTTAAAACATGGCAATCATACCTCCGGTGGTGCTGCAGGGCTGCCTATGTTGGATGCACATACTACACTCCCTATATGTGCTTGGAAACAGGTAGTGTCAAGTTAGGCATCCCTTTTATTTTATGTGCGAGTCAGAGAGAGATATCATTTCCAAGGTTCCTACTGAGCCAGTGTATGTGCTATGTGTTGCCTCTTTGCCAAGGCCAAGGCATACTGGGCATGCCTCCTTCTGCCTACTGGGGCAGGCTCAGGTTGTTCCTCCTCCGAGTCATGCTGTGCCTGTGCAGGCTTTGGCAATGGTGGGGGGCTGTTTGGCCCTACCCCATGCTGTTCCTGCTACAGCTGTTTTCACAGGATCATATTGTGTAGCATGGCACATACCATGACAATTTGGGTACATGTAGTTGGTGAGTACTGCAAGGCTCCTCCAGATGTGTCCAGGCACCAGAACTGTGATTGAGCATTCCAAACACATGCTCGATTACATTTCGTGTTTGTGCGTGTGCCTCATTATGGAGTTCTTGTTCAGGTGTGTGTGCATTTCTGATGGGTGTCATCAGCCACGGCTCCAGTGCGTATCCAGCATCCCCCATTAGGTGACCGTCAGGGATGTCCCCATTGGCAAATGTCTGGAACAGCTGCGTCAGATGCCAGATATGGGAGTCTTGGTAGCTTCCAGGACAGCCAGCACACACATTCAGTAATATGCCCTGGGCATCGCACACAACCTGGCAGTTGATGGAGTGGAAGCCCTTGCGGTTGATGTAAGCCCTACCCCACTCAACGGCTGGTGCTTTGATGTGTATGTGCGTGCAGTCAATTGCACCCACTACCTCAGGCTATTCCACTATTTGCTGGAAGAGACGCATATTGCTGGCCAATACCTCATGGGAATTGGGAAAATATACATGATCAGCGATATGTGCTGACATGGCATTCAGGAACTGGTGCAGTACCCTGGATGCTGATGCCTGTGAAATCCCCATCATATCACCAGTTGGCCTCTGGAAGGTACCTGTTGCTAGTATTCTTAGGCCAACACATACCTTGGTTTCCACTGGGATGGATTCCCCTCTGTTGGTTCTGTGTGTGAGGCATGGCCTGCACAGCTCAACAATTTGCTGCAGGAGCTCTCTGTCCACTCTATAGCGCTCCACTATCTCCAGCTCATGTAGCCCCTGGTAGGTTACCCTGGGTCTGTACACTCTTCTCAGTCTCCTCACTGTGAGTTGCTCAGCAACATTCGCAATGGCACCACCCTCAGCATCTTGCATATGGTGCCTTAGAATAGCAATGGCAGCCCCTAACATTTTTTTGTCTCAGTTAAGCTTTTTAAGTTTTCACTTCTCTTTGTATACTGCAGTGTTGCAGTGTTTCTGAGTAAAACATGGGGGAATGTTGTTTGCAGAGTTTTAAGTGCGGGGCTGGGCTGGGCTAGTATACTGCCTGTGTAATTGGATGATTCTGGTTGATTTTACCTGGCAGCTCTGCTAGTTCTCCTTGGTTAACTTCCTACTACTACTTTTTCTTCCTTTTCCCTTTCTGTTTCCACAGGGTGCAGCGCCATGCAAACAAGCGCAAACACACGCACACAAGCGCAAACGCGCGCCCACAGACTTACACATTCATACAAAGGCTTAGGCGGGTGCACATCCACGCACACAGGCTTAGGCAGTCATACACAGGCTTACACAGGTGCATACACACGCACACAGGTTTAGACGGGTTTACAGGCCCGCACATGCACGCACACAGTGTAAGCATCTCCACACAGAAGGCACTCCCCGCACTCCAGCTGAGAATCGAATGGGAGAACCTAACAATAAAAAGGAAAAAGGACTGGACAGGTATGAAGTGTGAGACTTGTTGATTGCACCATCAGGTGTTTCAGCCAAAGAAGTAAAGCCTTCATTCTTATTAATAAAGAAGCATTTTGTGATATATTCTTTGAGACTGGTCAGTCTATGGAAATCTTTCAAGAAAAATATAAGAACCAATAATCCATGGTGATAGTATGTGGTGCAATCATTCCATACAGAAACAATAAAGAGAAGTATGGTTCAATTTAGAATGGAAACTGAGGCAAAAGGCTTGCAAGAACATTTAGCAAATTTATGTAAAGATGTTATGGACATAACAAATAATTTATGATGAAAGAAGTTTATGGACGGGGGGATGGGAATGCTGGGGAAAATGGAAAATGATAATGTGATACACATTCCTAGCATTATTAATTTGAATGGTAATAGGGGCAAAGTTAATCATTAGATTAGTGAATGTGATAAACAAAAATGTTTTATATGTGATATAACAGTATATGAAACTAAAAAATTTGATTTGAAATGTAAGAAATATGGTAACACTGTACATGCATGGTTAGACTGTGAACAAGACGGAGAGAAAGAGAAGAAGTGTTAATTGCTACAAGTGAAGAAGAATATGTGAAGTGGTAATAGTGAGAGGAAAGAAAAATTCTATTTGGAAAAGAGTGAAAGAGAGAAAAAGAAACCAAGAATGGTAAAGGAGGAGAAATGTATCATACTAACTTCTGTTAAAAGATAAAGATTTTAGCTTTAAATGTTAGTAGTATGAAAATATTAAAACAAGAATAAGTATTTTGGAATGGTGCATTTTAATAAATGCTCATATTATTATACTAGAGGATACTACATTATTCATAGGTTCATAGGTAGGTACAACACTATCATCCCAAGGGCCTAAGTAAGCCTAGACAACAAAGTTCCCTGTCTTGCGCCACCCAAGAAAGTTATTTTTCTATGCCCCTGTTGAGCAGAGCCACAGAAGTGATCCCTGGTGTGTATTTCCTATTTCCCATCCACTCATCAAGATTTTTCTTGAAGACTGCTAATGAGAACTTTGCTTGACATAGATGGGTAGCTTGTTCTAGAGTATGGAAAGTCTCTGGGACAGGAATCTATCCCTCCAGCATGTCCTGTTTATTGTGGTGACAAATGTGGGTCCCTAGAGCATGTAGCTCAAAAGGATGTGGATTTCTTTAGGTGTAGCATGTCCAACAGCTCTGGGTTTGACATAGCTTTATATGTTAGGCAGAGATCACATTGGAGTAGGCAATATGCTACGGAGTAAAGCTGGAGTTTTTTGAGATGGTCAGTGTAGGGCATCTGTTTGAGGCCAGTAATCCTCTTTGTGAGGTACTTCTGTGGCCTTTCCAGCTGCTACAGATATCTTGTGAGGTACATTCCAAAAGGGGTGTTGTACTCTATAATGGGTCTAATGAGTGTCAAGTAGAGGGGAACAATGAACTTTTTTCCTGGATGAGAACCCTTTTGTGATGAGGTGTGCCACACAGAAGGATTTCCTGACTACTGTGGCAATGTGATTATCAAAGGAGACACTACTGACCACCTGGGTCCCAAGGTCTCATAACACATTCGACATTAAGGAGACTACCGCCTATGTGGTAGTTCATGGGTACAGAGTTTTTACGAAAGAAGATGACAATGCACTTTTTGGCATTGAGCTTGAGGCCATGGCTCTGACACCAGGCATCTGTCTCAGTGAGTCCCTTCTGTAGGATGTCCACATCATTTGGGGACTCGACTATGGCTCCTAGTTTGCAGTCATCTGCGAACTTCGTTAGCCAAAGAGGAAGAAAGGGAGCAAACAGAAAAGTGATGGGATGGGACAATTATTTGGAATACAGGAAAAGACACATGTTCAGGAATATGTATATTATGTCAAAGAATATCAAAATATTATAGATGAATTAGGATGAATTACAGTATTAGACTTAAGATGTAAGACAAGTGTGCATGGAATTATTGCTATATACAGTATGCATATGTCACAAAGAAAGAAAGAGAGATAATGTTTAAAAAAATCCTTAACTATGTTTGTGTTACTATGGATATAATATTAGCAGGAAATTTCAACTGTAATTTAAGAACAAGTAAGAAAATAGTAGTGATGGTGAAATAGTAAATGAAATAATGAAAAGTGGCAATATATATATATATATATATATATATATATATATATATATATATATATATATATATATATATATATATATATATATGGGCCTATAGAAGAAGTGAGAGTAAAACTGAAATTGATTATGTTTTAATATCTGATAAAAGGAATAAAAAAGACAGGGTTTTCAGATCATATAGCAATATGGATAAAAGTACATGAAAAAGAAGAATATATAAGAATAGGTAAAGGAATTAAAAGGTTGAATGAAAAAGAGTTAAAACAATATGATAAAAAAGAAATAATCAAATTATGGAAAGATCATATAGGCATGAGAATACTTTATGAAAACTGGACATGTTGGTGGGTATTAAACACACACAAATAGTGGCAGACCGAATACATGGTTCACTTGTAACAAAGACCAGAAGCAAAATCTAATAACACGTAGTGAAGGACAACAATGCAGAAAGGAAGTAAAACCACCACAAATTTATTAAAGTATGTTAGGGCTTTCACAGTTTTCACAAACTGCTTCTTCAGACATTTAAATCAACCTTAAAAATCATTCATATTATTATTCATATATCACTCACCCAATCAAAAAACAACGTCGGCAATCTTTCAACCTATCACATTCTAAAACATCCTAAAAACAATATTACAACCATTGAAATGCACAATGTCTTATATTCTGTACATAACCTAATCCAGTTTATAAATAAAATATATAAAATTAACAAATTTAAAATTATAAACATATGCATTTATATATATATATATATATATATATATATATATATATATATATATATGTGTGTGCGTGTGTGTGTGTTTGTGTGTGCGCGCAAACATATACATCATTTAGGGACCGTCATAGCTCTAAGAATGGGCTTCAAAGGAACCTTATCATTTAAGCCTCTACCTATGTCAGCTCTCAGTCTAATAATCCATCTTTCTTCTGACGTTTCTGTTAAATTTTTAATATCTCCTCCATGCTCATTAATTTTACTGACCTCAATGACCAAAAATCTAAATGAATGTGTCAAACCATAAACAGTGATGTGTTTAGCTGGGTCGATATTAGCAAATTGAAATGTCTCTTACCCAAACACCTAATGATTGACACATAATCATCAAACTACAACAACTGCGAACAGCCACATAAGCACATTTTTTCCAAGGAGAAAAAAAATTGCTTGGCCAACCAAAACCTAAACACACAGTCAAACCCTAAGAAAGTGGGGGGTTTTGCCAGCTACACACCCCTAACTAAATATACCAACTCCAAGATCACTCTATAGTGGTGAAAAGGACAAGTTCCCAACTATGGCCAAGCAATTTTTTACCCTTGGAAAAAAAATCGCTTACGTGGCCATTCACAGTTATTGTAGTTTGTTGATTATGTGTCAATCATTATGTGTTTGGGTAAGTGACATTTCAATTTGCTAATATAGACCCATTTAGCTAAAGCATTAGTATTTGTGCCATTCCTGATAACATAAATGTGTTCCCTAAATTGTGTCACTGAATCTAGTATTAGTTTTCCCTACGTAAAATATAGAACACAAGCAGCATACAGCTAAGTATACTATGTTCTGGGAATCACAATTAACTCTAGCTTTAGAAGTGAACATTTTTCCATTATCGGGGTGTTCAAATTTCCCTGATGAGTCGATATAAGTGAAATAATTGCATTTCTTGCATGGGAGTGTACTGAATATACGTTCAGTTAAAGGGACACTCAGCCTATCTCTAGAAAAACATAACAACCATTTTAAAGATTTCTTGTTTTTAAACACAAAATGTGGTACATCGCCAACTATATTTCTAATATCTAAATCACTAGTCAAGATGGGACAATATTTTGTAATAACTCGTATTACTAAATTGACATTACTTGTGTAAAAAAGTAGGGACACACACTCCACACCTGTTAGATCCCATTTCATGTCTAACCAGTTCAGTGCTCTCTGAAAAATAAGGCCTGGCTGTAGTTGATCTCAACACAGGTATTCTGTTAAGGATCCTATCAGTAGTTCTATCCTTATACCCTCGCTTACTGAATTTCACCCTCAGAGGCCTCAACTCTTTCCTAGTGTTATTATCATCTGCATTCAGATTTGATACTCTCATGCCCTGTCCTTTCACCACATTTCTGAAACCATAGTTTTTATATATATATATTTATATATATATATATATATATATATATATATATATATATATATATATATATATATATATTATTTATATATATATATATATATATATATATATATATATATATATCAATGAAGTAGCCCAGAATATAGAAGAAACAGCGTGGTAATTACCTTCTAAAGCAGGTATAATCTCAAAAGCACAGGATGTAACAGTAACGGCGTGTTAGATGCCTTCCAGACAAATGGCGTTTTCTCAAACAGCGTGAAAAAGATAATCCAACACAGTCAATTATACCACAAGGCTAGCTACTGAATAAATCCAGACAAGAAGCAAACAGCTTCTCTTCAAAAAGTCACAATGTATCACCACCAGGTAAAGGATAAAAGTTTAATGCAAAACGTTAGCGCTTCATTGATTTCATTTCTGTGACTGGGACATATTCTTCATATATATATATATATATATATATATATATATATATATATATATATATATATATATATGGTTCCCATTCAGAAGCCTGAATGATCATAAGCTCGAAATTCATAAGCTTGAAACCAAAAGCCTGAAAACTCCAAAGCCTGAAACTCAAAAGCCTGAAAACAAATAATGCTAATATGCCAGTACAAAGACACTACTATCTACCCACTTACCTTAGCCCAAACCCTAACCCTATGGTCCTTCACTATCGCACACTCACCTAACCCTCGTCCTAACCCTAACTCACTTAAACCACCCCTAACCCTAAAGTCTGTCACTATCGCACACACGCCTATCCTGCGCCCTAAGCGTAACTCACTTAACCCCCCCCTAACCCCAATGTAAAAACAATCGCACATTTACCTGAACCCAACCTGTAACCTTACACCACAGGGCTAAGAATAGCCAAGCCACATTAAAGTCAGTATGTGTATTTTATGTTTTCAGGCTTTTGGTCTCAGGTTTATGGATTTTGAGCTTATGAACATTCAGGCTTCTGAAGGGGAATTGTAAATACATGTTTATATTTTTAAATGTGTTCATTTTATATATTTTATTTGTAAAACTGGATTAGGTTATGTACAGAATATAAGGAATGGCCCTTTTAAATGGTTGTAATATTGTTGTTAGGATGTTTTAGATTGTGACTGGCTGAATGATTGCTGAAGTTGTTTTTTGATTGGGTGAGTGATATATGAATATTAGGTTCATAGGTTCATAGGTTCATACTAGGCTATCTGCCCTAGGGCATTTATAAGCCTAGCCAGAGTGTGTGTGGCTTTCACCACCCCTTAGGATGAGAATACTATACCCATTAGTTTGCTGTGCCTCTGTCCAGCAGTGATACAGAGATGATTCCCGGGATAAACCTACGATCTCCCATCCACTCGTCAAGATTTCTCTTGAACAGAGTCAGTGAGGGGCTCTGCCTCACATGGACTGGGATTCTGTTCCATAGTGTAGGGAGTCTCTGGGTGATGAATCTATCCCTCCAGCATGTCCTATTTATATCTGCGTTGAGGTTTAAGTCTCTTGCTCTCGTGATTCTGGTGGATTTGGATTTTTTGAGGTGGAGCATGTCCATTAATTCCGGGTTGGACATGGCCTTGTATGTCAGGCACAGATCACCTCCGAGCAGACGGTATGCGACTGAATAGAGCTGGAGTTTCTTCAGTCGGGCATTGTATGACATATGTTTGAGCCCCTTTATCCTTTTGGTGAGGAACATTTGGGGTCTTTCCAACTGCTGCAGGTGTCGGGTAAGGTACATTCCGAATGGGGCGTTGTACTCAATCATTGGTCTGATAAGTGAAGAGTACAAGGGTACAATGACCTCTCCTGATCTGGATGTGAATCCCTTCATGATCAGGTGGGCAATGTAGAAGGTCTTCCTAACCACTTTGGCAATGTGAGTGTCAAAAGAGAGGTTACTGTCAACTTGGGTCCCCAGGTCCCTGATAACTTCTTCCGTGTTTAATGGATTACCACCTATGTGGTAATTAGGGGTTACCTTGTTTTTCCCAAAGGGTATGACTATACATTTTTTGGCATTTAGCTTAAGGCCATGGCTCTGGCACCAGTTATCCATTTCTATGAGACCTCTCTGGAGGATGTCTGTGTCAATTATGGTGCCCAGTTTGCAGTCATCTGCAAGTTTTGTCAGCCACAATCCCCCTATGTTTGCCTGCACTTCAGAAAAATAAATGCTGAACAAGAGGGGGCCCAGGACTGAGCCCTGTGGGACACCGCTCGTGACCGGCTTAGAGTCTGACATGGCACCAGCAACTCTAACCCTGTGTGTTCTGTCCTTGAGCCAGTTTGCAACCCATCTTGTGACATATGGGTTTACATCTAAGCTGGTGAGCTTTTCTATGATGCCCAAGTGGGGTATTGTGTCGAACGCTTTTGCTAGGTCAAGGTAGGCTGTGTGAACTACCTTACCCTCATCAATGGCCTTAGTGACTGTTTCGAAAAAAGTTCAAGAGGCAGGATCTGCCCTTGACAAAGCCAAATTGGGTAGGATCCAGTGTCTGTAGGTCCCCAATGTCTTTATTTATGAGTTCCATTATGATCCTCTCCATAGCTTTGCAGACAAGGCTCATCAAGCTTATGGGGCGGTAATTTCCAGGGTCCGTAGAAGCACTGCCTTTGTGGAGTGGGACCACAGTTGCCGTACGCCATTCTTTGGGCGTGATCCTGTAGTAAGGCTAAGATTAAACAGCAGCCTTATGTGTGGGTTTAGTTCCTCATTGAGTTCGTAGCACACAGCCGGGGACACCGTCCGGTCCCATTGATGCTGTGTTTTTTGCTTTAGAGAGAGCAGCTCTCACCTGGGCATCTGAGATGTTTGGGAGGCTAGACTCTGGTGGGATAGATATTTCTCCTTTTGGCGGGGAGGGAGGGGAGAAATTTGCACTGAACCTGTCTGCCAGTATGTTGGCAATGTCTGTGGGTTCAGTGATTTTTTTATCATTTTGGACTAATTCTGAGCATATTTGGAAGTTTCCACCCAGGTTTCTAACATAGCTAAAGAAGGCTTTATGATTGTCTTTTGTGTCATTAGAGATTTTTCTCTCAAAGTTGGCCTTGGATGATTTTATGAGTGATCGTAGTTTTTTGCTAGTATTGATCAGAGATGCCTTCCCTTTTAGGGATTTTGCTCTGTCATGTAGTAGCTTTCTCCTCTTGTTGTAGAGTTTGTTTATGGCTGGGGTCCACCAGATGGGGTGCCTGCCTTTGGTGGAAAGGGTCTTGATTTTATTAGGGATTGCTTGATCCATACATTCCTGGAGGTGCTCGTAGAAGGCATTTGTAAGGGTTTCAGCAGCGTGGGTTGTGGTTTCCACTGGCTTGGGGGCCTTGAAGGATACCACTCCAGTCTTAAGAAGTGTGAAGTTTGCTTTTGAGAAGTTCTTCACTGTGGTCTTTTTGCTGGGGTGGGGCGGGATGTGGATCTCCAGTGAGATTAATTTATGGTCTGATCTCACCAATGAGGGATATACTTCCGGTGTGGAGCATTTTGTCCCCATGTTTGTGATGATCAGGTCTAGTATATTTTCTCCTCTTGTGGGAATGCTGACTAGTTGTTCCATAGCATTTGAGTTTATGAACTCAAAGAACCTTTGGGCTAGGGTGTTGGGGCTTGAGTAATGTTCCCAGTCTATGTTTGGGTAGTTGAAGTCACCCAATATGATGGTGTTTGGAGAGACATTCATACTCTCCAGTGTCTTCAGGAAGGCTGTGTGGGTTTCCTGAGTTTGAGAAGGTGGTCTGTAGCATGTTACAAACTGTAGGGCAGTTTTACCTATGGTTAATTGCACCTGGATGGTCTCCGATAACCTGGAGGTGTGGGTATCCTTTATGAATATGGATACTCCCCCTCCTTTTGTGGTTCGGTCCGGAACGCATGATATGAGGTATAACCTGATAGTGCTGGGGTGCTCTCAGGAGCCTTGAACCAGGTTTCAGTCACAGCACAGACATCGATGTTCTCCATACTGAGGAGGGCTTCGAGGGTGTGCATCTTGAGGTTTAGACTTCTGGCATTGAGCAGTATTACCCTTAGTTTTTCTCCATTTTTGTTTTCTAGGGCGGTAGGTTTATCATTTGAGCCTTGCCTAAAAAAGGCACTATGGGGGTGGCAAGAGCCTTTGCCAATATCCGGAAGCCCAGGGGTGACAGGTGCAAGCCATCCCTTGCGAAGCAGCGTGGCTTGTCAAGCATGTCATCCCAGGCAGACAGACAGACATTGGATCCCCTTAGAATGACACCAGTAATTAAGCCAATTATTAAAGCTGATCATTTTGTCTCTGTATTGTGGCATCATTCTTGGTGAGGGTAGGATACTGCTCAGGGTCAGGGTCATACCGGCCTGGGCTACATAATCTGAGAGCTCCTCTATGTCTCTTTTCATGTAGTCCAGGGAGGTATGTCTCAGGTCGTTCACACCGACATGGACAATGACAGAGTCATACTTGTACTTGCTGTGGAGTGACCTGAGTGCTTGTGTTATGTGACGGATTCTAGTGCCTGACAGGCAGCTTACTGTGATCTTTTCCTTGTTCAATCTGGTGAGTGGGACATCAGTGTGTCTGACTATGGAGTCACCTATAACAAGTGTGTCTGGCATTGTGTTTGGCCTTAAGGGCTGTGACTGTTTAGCACACTGACTTTGAGAACTATGTGTTGCATGTCTTATGTCTTGAGGTGGCAGTTGCTTGAGTGTCTGCTTTGGAGGCCTCTGTAGTTTTGGTAGATTTTTGATCAGTGCCTCTGAGTATGTCTTTGTGTGTTTATGTGTTTGTTTTGCAGTTGTGATAGTTCTATGTGAAACTGGGTTTGTGGTGCGTGGTTTCCTTCTCCTCCTGTCTGGTCTTGCCAGTCCTGAGTTGAGAGAGCTCAGCCTCCAGTTTGGCTATATAGTTGCATCTCTCACATGTATTTGTGTTTTGTGGGAGAAGGAGTGGGTTGTCTGTGTACATGAGGCAATTGTAACATTGCCTCAAGATGCCCAGATTCACCAGCTGAACAGGAGAGGACGCTAGCAACTGACCCTTCGACATGCTAGAAAAAGTGAAAAAGTTTGCTGTGTAACTGAGTCAGAAGGGACCTATAGGGAAATGGGTACTCAAGGGGATTCTAGACTAATGTAGTACTTTGTTTAGTATACAAGTACTTTACCTATATAAAAATGCTTTAGGAGCAAGTGCTGAGCTTTTGAGATAGAGAATAGACTGTTTAGATTGCAAGTAGAGAAGTTCTAAGGGAAAAATTGAAGAGCAGACTTTACGGAGCCAGAAATAGTTTAACCTTGTTTAACCGGCGCTGCCCGATGGTGCTCTATGGGCAACTCCGCACTAAATCACGCAAAAGCACGCTAAAGCGGGCTTTAATATTGGTATATAAATGCTTTTTAAGGTTGATTTAAATGTCTTAAGAAGCAGTTTGTGGACACTGCAAAAGCACTAACATACTTTAAAATAAAATCATGGTGGTTTTAGTTCCTTTATGCATTGTCGTGGTTCACTACATGTGTTACTGGAAGTTGGTGGATATGTTTTAAAGAAAAATATAAAAAAAGTTTCTTGGAATGTATAGAGAATAAGAGACAGAAAGAAAAAAAATATAATACATTAGGGAAAGAAATATTTAGAAAATCAATAAATGAAAAAATAACTTTTTTGTGAAAAAGAAAAAGAACTATGTGAAATAAATTAAGTAAAGATCGATAATTTACTATATAAACAAATATATTGTTTACAAGGAAAAGAAGAAGTGGCACCTTACTTAAATAAATTAGTTAAAGAAAATAAAAAAGTCATAAGGGAGTTAAAAGATAAAGAAGGAAATAAAGAATCAATACAAGAAGGAATATGTGAAATTATCAAAGAACATATAGTACAATCTTTTATTAAAGAGAAACAAAATGGAGTCAAAAATAGAAGTTAGCAAATTAACTAAAAAGATAATGAAAGTTTGGAACAAAATATAAGTATGAAATAGGTAAATGAAGTATTAAACAACATTAGTATGAATACAGCTACAAAGTTAGATGGTACTGAATATCATATGTACACTGAAATGGAAAACTGGCAAAAGTCATATTTTTTGAAATATTAAACAAATGGCTGGAATTGCAATACTAGATAAGGAAATATGTACAGGAGTGATATACTGATGTGGAAAAAAGTAAAAAAAAATTATATAAGAAACTGGAGCCCGAGAATACTAAATAATACAGACTATAAAATATTTATGAGAATAATAACTAAAAGTTTAAAAAATAGAACAGACACATTACTTGATCAGTCTTTGCTAGAAAGGGAAAAGGAAGTCAAGACTTATTATGGCTAATAAAAGAAGTAATAGATGATATTATAAAGAAAAAAGTATAAGCAAAGATTATGATGAGAGATTTAAGCAAGGCATTTGATAAAATACAGTAGTAGCATTATCTTTTCTTTGCTTATGAATGTCATAGTAAGCAAGATTAATAAAATGACAAATATTTCAGGATATAAGATAAGCACAGTTGTGTACACTTACCATAAATGTAGATGTTCAAGTGTATTCACTGTTGCAGTCATCACATTTGGGTTATCTGCCTGCAGGTAGCCATTACATCAGCTTTTCTCATCGTGCAGTGTCTGAAGCAGAAGCAGAAGCAGTTCACAAGTGTTGTTCGGCCACCTCCTGAAATTTTCATTTTTCCAGTTTCAGACCTGAAGTCTTCTAAAAGATAAGTACCCCATTGGGAATCCATTTTTTTTGCTCTAATCGATGTCAGAAAAAGTTAACAATTGTCTTGCCTGTGGAAAGTAAATCCCTCACAGAGATTTTCATTCTTACTGCGTCATCTGTTTAAGCCCAGACCACGACGTTCTTCGCTGTCAGTTTTGTGCCTTGTTTAATGACCAAACTATTCATCGTCAGGCTATCTTTGTCACTAAATTCTTTCCCTCTCGTTCTCCATATTCTGAAATGGCTTCGATATGCCATCTGACTACCGATCCACCGAAAAAATGTAAGGATAAAGACAAAGCCAGACTGCATAGGCCAGTACTCAGTGAGGTGCCTTCACAGCCCCTGATACCTGTTTCTACAGATTCACAGGCCTCTACTGAGACCCATTCGGAGTCTGGTATGCCGCGAGAGGCTTCTTCGATTATGGAACCTGCAGATGTCTCTACCTTGGAAGGGTCCAAAGCCGCTGTGCATGCACTAGCTTTTGAGGGTGTATTCAAGCCTTCCGATTTTCATATTAAACCGACAACTTCTTTTCAAACCAAAAATTCTGAATTTCTCAGGCCCAGTGTTTGCACCACGCCTAGGAAACCGACGACTAAAGAGCATTCTCAGGTCCACATGCCTCAGAAACAAATGCTTAGAATGACTGAAGATCTTATTACTTTAATTAGGGGAAGCCAGCCTTCCCTCTCGAAAAGACCAAGGACTGATTTTCCTTCTGATTCTTCAGATCATGAGTCTGTTGACTCTGATTCTTCTGATTACCAGGACATATCCTTATCTACCTATGAGGATTCTGATGCAGAAGATTCCATTACCTCGGCTTCCCACCAGAAGATTTTTCCTTTGGTGAAACCCTGCATACCCTTAGAGAACTTTTCTGCTGGGAGTGCCAGGACTACTCACAGTCCAAAAAGAGACTCAGGGAATTTTTAAACTTGCCTCAGCACAGGCCTCTAGCTATACCTCCTGTTCTGGAAATTGTAGATGATGTCTTCTTGGAATCCAGCTTTACCCCTGATACTTTGCCCCCAGCTCCTAGGAAACATGACAGGGACTAGAGAGTACCTGACTCTCACAAATTTCTCTTTAATAACCCTACTGTGTATCCAGAGACCATTTCCCAGGAAGCTAAAGGCATTAAGGTTACAACAGCCAAAAACCCTACCCCTTCAGACAGGGACTCTAGGGACTTAGACAGATGGGGTAAGAAGGTATACACCTCTGCTACTCTTGCCAACAGGGCTTTAAATTGCCAGTTTCATATGTTAAAGTATCAGCAACATATTATGGAACTAATTAAACAGAAAAAGATGTTGATTCCTGATTGTGCAGAACATAAGGATTTACAAGAGTTAATGCTTTCTGCTAACCAAGTTGGAAAACATACTTTGCAATATGGTTTTGATGCCTTAGAAGCATCTTGCATGTCTGCTGTCATTGGTTCTGTTCTTAAAAGGCATGCTTGGCTTAAGGAACAAACTTTGCCAGACCACGTCAAAGCAAAATTACTAGATGCACCATTAAATCAAGAATGTATTTTTGGCATAAAGCAGAAGAAGTCCTCAAAAGGATGGATGAAAAAGCTAAATAGATTTTCTACAGGTACAGCCACCTAGATTCAGTAGGCATTGGCCTTCAAAAAACTGGTCATTTCCAGTCCCTCCCAGACCTTCTCAGTCCAAACCCGGGGCAGCAGACCACCAAGACTAGTCTCAAGGTATGCACAGATCTAAGCAATGGAGTGCTCCCACCTCTAAAACAGGGAGTAGTAGTCTGCCATCCTATGGTAAAATCTCACAATGACTTATCCTTAACTCTTCCAAGCCTTGCTCAAGTACTTGCACCTTTAGGAGGAAAACTTGCTCTGCCTGCAAAAAACTGGGAGTACATCACTCAGGATAGATGGTTCTTAAACATTGTTTCCCAGAAATGCAGATTCCACTTCCACTCACTGACAACCCCAAGCGGATGGCCAGACCTCCCCCCAAATCAGTGGACAGAGGCACAAAGGCAAGTACTTTCTCTACTCAATATCAAGGCTATTCACCCTGTCCCAGCAGAGCAGAGGGGACAAGGTTTTTATTCCATACTGTTTCTGGTACCCAGAAAAGAAAACTCTTGGCACCCAATCCTGGATCTGTCTATTTTCAACACCTTTCTGGTGGTTCCAAAATTCAAAATGCTTACTCTCCATCAGCTGCTTCCTATGCTAAACATGGACCCCTGGCTAGCCAACCTAGACCTAAAAGAAGCTTATCTGCACATCCGCATAAGGGAATCATGCAGGAAATATCTATGTTTCAGAGCAGGCTCTATGTACTATCAGTTCTCTGCACATCCCTTTGGCTTATCTACTGCTCCCTGGGTATTCACAAAATGCCTAACTCCAGCCATTGCAGGCAGAGACGAATTCAAATTGACCCATACTTGGATGATTGCCTGATTCAGGCGGACAGTCAGGAATTACTTCTACAGCACCTGACATTTGTAAACAGACTTCTAACTTCACTGGGGTACACCATCAACAAAAGGAAATCACATCTGGTACCCAGCCAACAGATTGTATTCCTGGGAGCAAGCGTGAACACAGCTTCCCAGATGGCATTCCTCACTCCAGAAAAACAAATTTATTTGACAAACTACTTCAATCTACTGGCCACCAAAACCCAGCTATCTGCAAGAAAAGTACTGCAAGCCCTAGGGTTTATGGCCTCCTGCATTCTAATTCCATATGCAAGACTGCATATGAGGAAACTTGAATGGTACTTAAAATGTCTCTGGTGTCAACAATGATTCTTATCATTCCTTGCCTAAGGACAGAGTTCCTTTGGTGGGCAGAGGCCTGCTACCACAACAAGGGACTCCTTTCACTCAACCCCCTGCCGCCCAAACCCTAACAACAGATGCATCAGACTATGCATGGGGGGGGGGGGCTCACATGGCAGGACAATGCATTCAAGGCAAATGGAGCCCAAAGCAAATGCACCTGCATATCAGTCAAAAAGAAATGCTAGCTGTACAGAATGCTCTGACAGCCTTCAAAGGCCTTATTCTTCCAGGACAACTATTCATAAAGACGGACAACACCACAGTTATATAGTACATAAACAAACAGGGGGGAACCCATTCCTACCTACCCTGCAGATTAACCATGGCTCTGTACACAGCCTTGAGCAACCAAGTACATCTGCAAGCTCAGTTCCTGCCATGCAAACTAAATCCACTGGCAGATGACTTAAGCAGAAATCTAATGGACCCATACGAGTGGAAACTTTAACCCAACATGTTCAAGTTTCTGAGGCACAGGTGGGGGGCACCAGAGGTGGACCTCTTTGCTTCCCCTCTGAACTAGCAATTGAGCAAGTATTGTTCCAGAACTCCCCACAGCCAAACATGGAAAGTGAATGCCCTGTCCTTTACATGGGAAAACCTCTCAATCTATGCCTTGCCCCCTCTGCCCCTCCTCTTGAACGTTCTACTAAAGATCAAACAGGACAAGCCAAGGACAATCCCGATTGCACCAGACTGGCCACACCAGCACTGGTACCCTCTTTTGCACAGTCTGACAGTAGTGCCACCATGGCACCTGTCCCAGACCCTTTCCCTACTGTCCCAGCAGGAGGGCCAGATTTTGCATCCTCAGCTATAGACCCTGAACCTAGCAGCCTAGCTCATCCCCTGAACTCATCATAAGCAACCCTCAATAAACAGGTGCTGGATGTCATCCTTGAGGCAAGGATGCCTAGTACTAGAAAATCCTATTTGGAAAAGTGGAAAAGATACCTTTCTTGGAACCAGTCTCAGGGAATGGACACAACTTACCTCATATACTAGATTACTTAACAGAAATGGTCCACAAAGGCCTATCCTTCTCTTCAATTAAGATTCATGCCTTTGCCATCTCAGCTCATTATAATGCTGAGCCACCCCTCTTCTCTCATCCTCTGGTCAAACAGTTCCTGAGAGGAGCCAAATATTTAAGACCCCCAGGAGAGCTCCTACTCCAACCTGGGACCTTAATTTTGATTGGCAAAGCTCACACTTCCTCTCTTTGAACCTGCTCTACAGCAGAATTAAAATTCCTCTCATGGAAAACAGCTTTACTTCTAGCCATCACTTCAGCAAGAACAGTGTCTGACTTGCAGGCCTTATGGCAGTGGAACCCTTCATTATCTTCCATCCAGACAGGGTTTCCCTCAGGACTAACCCAACATTTATGCCCGAGGTGGTCAATAGTGTGGCTTTAAACCAATCCATTCATTTGCCAACTTTTTTCCCTAATCCTCAGAATAAAAGGGAAAGCATCCCGCACTCCCTGGACATACACAGGCAGCTTAGGTTCTATCTGGACAGGACTAAGCCTTGCAGGAAAACTGAACAGCTGCTAGTCAGCTTTGCTGCAGAGGCAGAGGGCAAGGCCATCTCAAAGCAAACATCTCTTAATGGATAGCACACTGCATCCATTTCTGCTACAAACACCATGGGAAACCTACTCCACAGGGGATCAGAACACATTCCACTAGGGCTACATCTACCTCTACAGCCTTTCTCGGGGGAGTCCCTACCAGGGACATCCTGGAAGCTGCAACCTGGGGCTTTGTACATACTTTCACCAAGCATTACCACTTACCTATCTTTTCTAAATCCAGAGCAGGATTTGCCACAGCAGTCTTAGAGTGCCTGCTTGGCAGCCCTAATGCTTCTTGACTGCCTCCACCCATCCTCAGCTTTGGTATTTAACCCAAATGTGACGACTGCAACAGTGAAACATGAAGAACCTAGTACAGATGTATACACTTGCCATAAATGTAGCTGTTCAAGTGTATTCACTGTTGCAGCCCTGGTTACCCTCCCTCCAGCACCCTGATGTCTCTTTACTTCTACCTATCCTTTTTGTTTGGCATACCTTATATCATTGGTACTTGCTTTTTGCTAGGGGTGTTCCACACCATGTAATTGCTTCCTATTTAGGGGGCTCCTCACATCTGGGACAAGAAAAACTGATGTAATGGCATTGGTTGCATGTTTTATACCCCCTAACGACCTGACGTCATAGATGAAGCGACAGCATCCAACACAGAAATCCCAAGACTCTGGTATTCAGGCTGACTAAGGGCTACCTACAGGCAGATAACCCAAATGTGATGACTGCAACAATGAAACAGGAAGAACATCAGATGAATTGCAATTACCTATAATGTATACATATGCTGATGACATTGTGCTAATCACCAGAAACAAAGGATGGATGAAAGAAATAAGCGAAAGATTAAATAAATCATTAAGGAAGATTGGTCTATGTATAAATAAAGAAAAAAGTAAAGGTTTTGGATGTAAGGGAAATATAAGAGACATAAAATGTAACGAAGAGACTATAGATGTATTAGGAATTGTATTTGGATTAAATAACTATAAGCAAAAACAATGGGATAAAGTGTTTCACGAAATAAAGGCTATATGTACCTTTCGGAAAACATTTAGATTATCATATAGGAAGAAATATATTTGATAAATGATGTTTTACTAGATAAAATCCCATATATAGCTAATACTTATAAGATGCCAATGCAATATAAAAAATAATTAATGTTTATCATATTTTCCTTCATATGGGGATCAAGACTGAATACAGTCATGAGGGGAATTTTGTATATGAAGGAAGAACAAGGAGAATTAGGCCTAATAAACCCAGTTGTTTTTGCAGCATCACTGAATTTATATAGAGCTTTAAATTTTATATGAAAGAAAGTAAAAACCTGAGAACATTTATTTTATAACATAAATATAAATTTGGGGGTGATGGAAAGAAGAAAAAGACTTAAAGTGATATGAATGAATTTATTTTTCTTTATTTTACATTTGTTTACCAGGAAAGTCCAACTGGAAAAAAATGCCCTTTTTTAGCAGAGGCCTGTGAAGAAAAGCTCCACTTTTATAAATAACTGTACGATACATAAACAACTTACAGATACAAATGTTGATTCAATCTCAGACACAAGCACAAAATGAAAAATACATGTTATACATTTCACTAATACAACCATATAGTCTAGGTAGGAATAAAATGAATAGCAGTACTGTGACTGAAGGTAAGAAACAAAAAAGCAAGCAAGTTAAGTATACATATGCTTAATATAGCAATAACCCATGCCTGGGTGTGGGTAATGTGGAATTTACCCACGGTTGGCGTGGTTTGGTCCCGAGGGCGAAGCCTGAGGGACCAAACAAAGACAACCGTGGGTAAATCCCGCATTACCCACACCCAGAAGTGGTTTATTGCTATTATACTATGAAATTATTTAAGAAAATAAATAATTACTTTTCTTAAATAATGGCAATGTATAATGCCTCTTTGCTGCCCTTCCGCAGCTGGCTGGTATCCGCGACAGTTCTGATGTACTGCACATGCCTACACAGTACATCAGAGCTGTGGCCAAAAGCAACGGAAAAAGCAAGATCTCCGTTGCTTTTTACTGTTTCGCTATGTTAAATGGGTTTAACATAGTGAGACAGCTTTAAAATAAGCAACGGTTCATTGCTTATTTTAAAGCTGTCTCGCTATGTTA
Organism: Protopterus annectens; assembly: GCF_019279795.1. Classification (NCBI taxonomy): domain Eukaryota; kingdom Metazoa; phylum Chordata; order Ceratodontiformes; family Protopteridae; genus Protopterus; species Protopterus annectens. The sequence continues at coordinate 1,077,998,608 of NC_056729.1, forward strand.
AACCCATTTAACATAGCGAGACAGGTTTAAAAAAAAGCAACGGAGAAAGCAAGATCTCCGTTGCTTTTTACACACTGTGTCGCTATGTTAAAGGAGTTTAACATAGCGAGACAGCTTTAAAAAAAGCAACGGAGATCTCCGTTGCTTTTTTTAAACCTGTGTCGCTATGTTAAACTCTTTTAACATAGTGACACAGTGTTTTAAAAGAGACTTATACTGATGGAAAAAGGTCCGGGCGACTGGACCTTTTTCCATTAGTATAAGTCGATTTACAACCTGCACGCTGGCCAATCAGCGTGCACGTTTTGGAATATTAATGGGGGGGTCATGGTATAATAGGGTATTATATTCAAATACAAAATAACTGGCTTGTTCTTTTAACTGCCTTGAAGCTAAATGTAGATATAAAGGAATACCAACATAAAATTATATTATGGAAATTAAAAGTGAATACGACTGAAAAGAATAGAAAAGAATGGCATGTAAATGTTATGAGAGTATATTATTTTATTCACCACTGGAAACACTTAGATATGAAAAAAAGAAAACGATAATAATGAGATATAAATGGTATAAGAATATACAGGAATATAAAGATTTCTTATGGACACCGTTTATAGGTAATTTGCCTGTTATGGTAAATATGCCCTACAAAATAAAATACAATATAATATGTATTAATTGCAAAGAATTTGAAACAACAGAGCATGTGTTTTTGAATTGCTTGAAAGTGAGTAAGTTATGGAAAGAGATATGTAAAAACAAATTGTTGAAATGTTTTACAAACGTCATCCAATCAAATATGGATATGACTGAATATGATTATTATAGTGATAAAAATATGAAGAAAATTGATAGAATAATATTTTTGTTTCATGGACATTATGGACTAAAAGATTAAATGAAATTAAGTTTAATGGAAAATGGATATTAGCATTAATTCTAAAGAAAATACATTTTTGGTTATGGAAAAAGGGAGGGGGCAGTATTTATTAAAACAAATTTAAGTTGCATTGTAAAAAGTGTAAATAGCTGTAACTAATGTAAATATGTATATGATCTTCTTCTTCTTTCAGCTTTTCCCAGTTAGGGGTCGCCACAGTGGATCACCATCCGCTCTTGATTGGCAGTGGAGTTTTACGGTGTCGAGTTGCCAGCCCGGCGCCCAACCTTCCACAGAAGGCACACACACGCACGCACTCACACCTACGGCCAATGTAGTGTGGCCAATCCACCTACAGCATGTCTTTGGGATGTTGGAGGAAACCAGAGCACCCAGTGGAAACCCATGCGACCACAGGGAGGACATGCAGACTCTGCACAGAAGGCACCCCAGCCGAGGACCGAACCGGAGAACCTCTTGTTGTGAGGCGTAAATATGTATATAATAAGTATTGTATATATAAGTGAGATTAATCAATAAACCCCCCCACTCTTTGGAGAAGCTAGATGGTATTGTAGGGCTCCTACAGATGTAACAAATTGGCTTAAGGGAAAAAGCAGCACAGAGAAGGACAGGATTCTGCTGCTGTTGCTTCTGCTGCAGCAGCATAGAAGAGGAAAGAAAAGCTATGAAGAGTATGGAGGTGAAAGCTGAGAAAAATTTGCTCAATGTGGAGCATCAGAATGTAAACATATATGATGGATGATACAAATGAGCTGTACATAGCTGTCTCAATGGAGAAGGAAGGAAGTGAATCTGTTTAAGTGGTGCAGATAACAGCGCTAGTAACAAGAGGGCTTGCAGATGATGTTCTGTTTTAAATAATTGAGCAAGGTTATAGTTTTGTTCTTTCATGGGGCCAGATGGCAGCAACATTAGAAATTATTGTACCCTAGTACTCCACATGGTCAGACTACACATAAGTGGGGGTGGGCTTTATGACTCTCATGCCAAGTAGCTGTATATGCAAATGATGCATGATTAACTGACATGCAGGTTTGCCAGTGACATAATTCATGTCAAGATTGGCTGACATTTAAGTTTCTGACTTTTTATCCTCCAGAAGAACAGTTTTTAAAATCTGTCCCTTTTTGGGTCCTTTACACCCCTTATTATTTTAGGCTTTGTGCAGATTTCTTGTACTAAGAGGTTGAGAGTTATGTACTCCACCTGAAATAACAGCACTGAATAGTAATCTGGCAAAGTCACTCAGGATCCAGACTCCACATCACCACAAAAAAGTTATCAGTCAGCTACATATCTCTCAAATGCCCTCATTTTCATAGAATGTTCAGATTTTTGTCTTGTACTTTTAATCCAGCCACTCACAAATGTTGTGGGTTTCTGGCAAATCACTAATGAATGAAGTCACTAAATAATAAATAATTTGAGTTTCAGGCTTCATCCATCCAGAAAATGCATGATAATGCAAAGCCTGTTATTCTAGCAACGTTCTAAGCTTATAAGAGCAATATTTAAAATATGTCCATATTTTTGGGCCTTAGTACCCCATTATTTTTGGCTCTGTACAGATAATTTGTGCTAAAAAAGTTGAGAGGTATGGTCACCTATGGTTTATTTATCACTCACCCCAGTTCTCCAGACATTAAAGTCCTTCATTCCATAGCTAGTAAGGCGCAGTAGTCAACATCTTAACACAAGAATCATGGACAAAGTCAAATATAACAAGAGACAGAGGTCTTTAATTAAAGACAAATATTGCATTTTAGTCTTATATACAGAGTGTTAGAAGAAAATTTGTTTAACTCACTTAAAATTAGCCTGTACTGGCATGACAAATACCTGATGAAAATTCATGAGGCCAGTGAGGACATGCCATGAATATTCATTTAATATTTGTACACGTCAACAGGTGGTGCTGGATAATGGGTAGATTTTGGGTGGTTCTTGCTACTGCGCACCCTAACACACTAATGCCCTAAGCTTTTCAGAAGTGCTGCAAATGGTAATGTGGAGAAGAAACTAGGAGATGTGGCAGCAAAAAATACAGCAGTTAAAACTTACGCAGCAGTGACAGAAAATAATATAGGAAAGTAGCAGCTAACTGTAAAGGTGTCTAGTTTTGTAGCAACATGTAATGCAGTAATGAAACATATGCAGTAGTGACAGAAGGCAAAAAAGGAAAGTAGCAACAAACTATAGGTAAAGCTGTTTTCAAAAACAAGAGAAGACCAACAGTGAGAATATGAACAAAAATGACACTGCAATAGACAAATACAACCAGAGTTTATCTAAAAAGTCCTATCTTGGTTTGTGATTTACTGTGCAGTTGACTGGTAAGAGAAGTTTTATTTAAACTTATATGATATTTTTACCACTGTTTTTCACTGTTTGTAGGAAGGAAGGGATAGCTTGTTGACAAGGAGATATACTTTGATTTATATTTTGCTGTTTTAACTTTAATTTTCACTGTTGGTTGTTAGATAGGGATAGAGTTTAGGCAGGTAAGCTTAACCATCCCAAAGAGTTTAGTCAGTTATGAATTTACACAGACAGCAGAGAGGACAATCCAGAGCTTAAGTAAACAATCCTATTTTGGTCTGTGATTTACTGATCTTTACTGTTAAAAAGAAGTGTGACTGTGCATGATACTGAGTGATAGTGTAAAGGAATTACTGCTTTTGTCTGATTTGCAGAAGAAACTGTCAATCAAGCACGAGACTCTGGACTCATTGTATCCACAGTACTGCTAGATCTTTCGAAAGCCTTTGACACCATCTCCCATACGCACCTTCTTCATCATCTGACTAACCTCAATCTCTCCCGTAATACTCTGTCCTGGTTCTCCAGTTACCTATCTGACAGATCTCAAGCTGTCAAATGGAAGAACTCCTCCTCTTCCTTCTTGCCTACACCTACTGGTGTTCCTCAGGGGTCCATCCTTGGACCCATGCTTTCCAACATCTTTATAAATAACCTTCACACCATCATCCCCGACACCACAGTCATCCAATACGCTGATGACTCTACCTTGGTCTGTTCTGCCCCCAACTTTCCTGAACTACTGACCAAAACTCAATTAGCCTTTTCCACTACAGAGAACTGGATGCACCAAAACCACCTTTCACTCAACTCCAATAAATCTAAAATACTAATTTTCCTCCCCTCCAAGGTTTCCTCCTTGGACAAAAACACTTTCAATGTCCTAAGCCAAACTAACACTGCCATTGAAGTGGTCCCCTCTGCAAAACTCCTTGGCATTACCATAGATGAACACCTCAAATTCGATCTTCACATACAACAAAACATAAAGAAAACCCACCAAAAGCTAGGTATGCTATATAGGAACAATCATTTTCTTTCCAACTCCTCTAGGCATATCCTGGCAATCACCTACCTCCTACCTTCCCTTCTACATGGAGCTCCTCTTCTAACCAATTTGTCTGTTACCAACACCTGTAAGCTCGAAGCTTGCTATAATAAGATCTCTAAATTTGCCACCAAATCCAAAACATCAACTCACCACTGCCTCAGCCTACAATCTCTGAATTGGTTAGAACTCCCTAACCACCTAGACTATCTGCAACTAACCATCACTCACAAACTAATATTCTCCCCTGATAAATGCCCAGCCTTAAAGAACATCCTTCCTCCATACATCCCTAACAGATCACTGAGATCTGAACACCAAAACCTAATCTCCATTCTCAAACCCAAACATCCCGCTGGCCAGCTTCTACTTTCCTTCTCTCTAGGTAAAAAATGGAACTCTCTGCCTCCTTCTCTTAGGACTATACCCAACACTGAATCCTTCAAGACCCAACTTTTAAAAATGGAACTCTCTGCCTCCTTCTCTTAGGACTATACCCAACACTGAATCCTTCAAGACCCAACTTTTCCTTCACCTATCTTCCAAATGGAAATTCTCCTGCTTTCACCCCACATAAATTCTAGGGATCCCCCACTAAGCTCCCCTTACTCCCACTCCACTATACTCTCATACTTATTCTTATTGCTCCAAAGAACCAGAACTAGCAGACTTTAATTGACTCCAAGCATGTAAATATTGTAATCATCTGAAAAAAAAAATTCTGTTGTTAAACTGTCTCATAATGTATACTACACTTTGCAATTCTTGAATGTATGAATCCTACTCTCGTATTTCTCTTTGTAACCTTTATTTTGCTTTTTGCAACCTATACTGTATTGTATTTCACTTTGTAACATTTATTTGCATTTTGCAACCTTTATTGTATTATATTGTTAATGGAGCTTTTCTCCTCAGGCCTCCACTGAAAATGGGCACTTCTTGGCCCAGTGGACTTCCCCGGTAATCAAACTGATAATAAATAAATAAATAATTGTATGGTCAGAACAACAACTTTACTGTACTTACTTTAGTCTTTAGTATGCATTGCTTGTGTGTTTTTTCTAATAGAAGTTGATTTAAGTTCTCTTTGAATTCTGTGGTCACTGATTTTAATTATTCTTTTATTTATAAGTTTTTATTCATTTGAATCCACCTTGGATCCCGGAAACTACCATCCCATCAGTTTGACAAGCCTTATCTGCAAGGCCATGGAGCGTATTATCATAGAACTTATAAACAAAGACATTGGCAACCTTCAAACACTGGACCCCCCCCAGTTTGGGTTTGTGAAGGGCCGATCTTGTCTCCTGAACCTGATTGACTTCTTTGAATCAGTCTTCAGAGCCATGGACAAGGGTAAGGTGGTCCACACATCCTATCTAGACCTTGCCAAGGCCTTTGACACCATCCCCCACTCTGGAATCATAGATAAACTTACTAAGTTGGGCATTAATCCCTATGTCACCCAATGGGTTGCTAAATGGCTTACTGATAGAACCCACACTGTAAAAGTAGCCAACTCCAAATCCAGCTCCAGACAAGTGACAAGTGGAGTACCTCAGGGTTCAGTCCTGGGGCTGCTCTTGTTTGGCATCTACTTCTCTGAAGTACAGGTCAACACTAAGGGACTCTGAGCTAACAAAGTTTGCAGATGACTGCAAACTGGGAGCCATTATTGAATCCCAAATGATGTGGATACTCTACAAAAGGGCCTTACAGAAACAGATGCTTGGTGCCAGAGCCATGGGCTCAAGCTCGATGCCAAGAAATGTATTGTTATCCCTTTGGGAAAAAACATGTATCCATGAATTACCATATAGGTGGCAGTACACTAAACACAGAAAGTGTGATAAGAGACTTAGGGACACAGGTGGACAGTGGTCTCACCTTCGATAACCACATTGCCACAACAGTCAGGAAATCCTTCTATGTGGCACACCTCATCACGAAGGGCTTTTCATCCAGAAAGAAGGAGGTCATTGTCCCACTGTACTCATCCCTCATTAGACCCATTATAGAATACAATGCCCCATTTGGTATGTACCTCTCAAGACATCTGCAACAACTGGAAAGGCCTCAGAAATACCTCACTAAAAGAATCACAGGCCTAAAGCAGATGCCCTACGCTGACCGCCTTAAAAAACTCCAGCTATACTCTGTCGCATATCGTCTACTCAGAGGCAATCTCTGCTTAACATACAAGGCCATGTCAAACCAGAGCTGTTGGACATGCTACACTTAAAGAAATCCCAATCCCTCAGAGCTACACACTCCAGGGATCTAAACCTTGTCATCACAATAAACAAAACATGCTGGAGGGATAGATTCCTGACCCAGAGACTCCCCAGACTCTGGAATAGATTGCCCAAACATGTCAAGCAGAGTGCCTCTTTGGATCTCTTCAAGAGGAACCTTGACAATTGGATGGGAGAAAGGAAATTCACCCCAGGGATCACGTCAGTCGCCCTGCTAGACAGGGGTCCAGGAAAGTAAATAATGTGGGAAGAAATAGCCAGGGAATTGTTATGGCTAGGCTTGTATAGGCCCTAGGGCTGATAGCCTAGTACCAACCTATGAACCTATGAACCTATGAAGCTGAATACGGATTCCTTAAATGACTATGCCATTAATGATTTTCTAAAGCCTAAATATCTTTTACAGTATTATGAATGCTATGCATATTTAAAGGTAGCACTTGATAACATTGGCAATCTGTGTTCCTCATGTCAAAAGTTGGATGATTTGCTTACCATTGTTAGAAAATCTAGACTTACTAATGATGATTGCACTTGTGCAATTGGCATGGCTTGAAGAACTGTTGTTATGTATTAATGATTGTACTTGTGAGATAAATAATGTTAGGGAAAGAGCAAATAACACACATTTAGGAAAGAATGTGTCTATTGTCTGTAAAGATCACTCAATCCCTATGAAAGAAGATGATACTCCTGACAACGTTGGAATTCTGGATGCAGGTATTCAGCAATCAATGGATTCAGAGTGCTTAGAAGAACTAAAAAGAAAGAAAGGATGAAGTTCAGAACAAATAACCAGGAAGGAAAAGAAACTAATAAATGTCTGTAAAATAAAGAGAATATGTAGTAAAAAGGAAACTACTTTGTTATGTAACACACAGCTTATAGGGAGCAATATTTTTTCTATCAGAAAAGCTTCAGTCTACAGAAAAAGGTATCATTTTTCCAAAAGAGAAAGTAGAAAAAACAGGCAAGAGGCAGGTGAAAAGGAAGAAATCACAACTGAATGTGGAAGGATTGAAGAACATTACTGTAAGAAAAAAGAAGACAAAGACAGATGTTGACTACAAGGCTCAAGCTGTGGATGTACAAAGCCAGTTGGATGAGAATTGTATGCTTGCAAATTTAATACACAATGAAAATGGTAGTATTAACAAGCCTAATGGTGAGGAAGATCTTCCCTTTGTAACAATTGATAGAGCAGATATTACTGTACTCGAAGTTGAAGATTCTTCAGATCTGGTCAGAAAAGATATTCTTGTAATTGGATGTTCAATTATTAGAGGAACTGATACTTACATTTGCAGAGATGATAATGAACATGAAATAGTGTTACGTTTGCCAAGAGCAAAGATATAAGATGTGAGACAAGCTTTGGAATGCCTTAATGTAAGGAAGTGCTGATCTGTTTTTATTCATGCTGGTACAAATTATCTCATCCACTTGGACTCTCTGGCTGTTAGTAGGGAACTTAACAGCCCTCTTAGATAGTATAGCTTGTACTTGTGTTAGGGTGTATTTTTCACAAATCACATATAGAAAGGATAGTCAGATCACCGTGAAGGAAAATATTGTTTGGGTAAATACCTACAGAGAAAAAATGTTCCATTTTATAAAAATGGAAATGTGTAGAACATCCAAGCTTAGTTTGGGGCCCATATGTGTTCAGAAAGGATGGCGTGCATTTGTCAAGATCAGAGAAGAAAATTTTTGCAGCAGATATTTTGCAATATTTAACAAACACTATGTAGCATTTTTGCCAGGTCAGAATTCTAACAGTTCACAGATAACATTTGCTGCATCTCTGATGGTTTTTAATGCTAGCAGTATTAATAATAAAGTTTTTTTTAATTAGAAAATTTCCTACATTTCCACAAGATTGTTGTTGTTATTGTTTCTAAAGCAGCATTAAAGAACAATGACTGGAAACTAGTTTTGTTGAGGTATAAATGTTTTTACTGTTAACAGATATTCTAACAAAAAAAAACCAGGTAGAGGTGTTATGATAGGAATTAAAGATAGTTATGAGACCTGTGTTTATTACATGTTCAATGACAACACCAATATTATAGACTGTGTAACTGACTATAAAGATAACCCTGGAATGTATAACAATTGTTGAAGTATATAGACCACCAAATTCAAGAGCTGATGACCTAGATGAATTCATATATATCTTGCATGAAACACAGGAGGGGACTTAAATTTAAGAAAAACAGACTGGAATGATATTGATTCAATGACATTAGTGTGGAAATTATTCACAACATATATTCAGGAACAGCGATTGATTCAGATTGTAAAAAAGCTTTCCAGGGAATGGAACATACTAGACATTGCTTGTGTTCCTAAAACAATTACTACCATTGATGTGCAGTGATCATGGGGTTATAAAGGTTAATTTGTTGCTAGATAATTCTGCCAAACTGAAATATAAACCAATCTAAACCAATGCACAAAAGATTAATTATAGATTATATGGAAGCAAAACAGTCACTATATACAACTTACTGGAGTGATATGTTCATTGGAAAAACTGCAGATGGAATGTGAAATGTTTTGAAAGAGAAACTGAGTGCAGAAAATAAAAAAAATGTTTAACAACAGAATCTAGTCATACACTGTCAGGGGATATATTTCAATAAGAACAAGATAACTGATTAAGGTGAGAGACAAAAATATAAGAAATGGAAGAGAGGTCAAATTACAACTATGAAAATTGAAATAAATGAGCTGGCCAATTAAGCATACTGTAAGACAAGATAAAGACAATTTTGAAGAAAATTTATATAAAGATATTTAGCATAATAGGAAATCTTTTCATAGATACATAAAATGTGGAAGGAGTAAAGACATACAGATTGATAATCTGTGTGCAGATTCTAAAATTTATTCTTGGAGACAACAGATTATACAAGACCTTATACAAACCAGTTTGATTCCACAAATGGGGTGTTAAGTTGTCATAGTGACATCCAAGTAACCACAGAGACTGAAATCAAATTAGATTATAATGAAAAAGAACTGTGCAAGCTACTCTAAACAAAGCACAGGGAGGAGGCAGCATTAGTAATAATTACCTAAGAACACCTCAGCAAGAACTTACAGTACCATTATATCTATCATTTACTGGGTCATATAAATATGGGGAGATTCCTCAGGATTGGAGACATGCCCTTATTAAATCTGTGTTTAAGGGAAAGGGTAGTTTGACATACCCAGAGTCATGCAGATCCTTAAGTCCACTTTCATGATGTGGAAAATACTGGAAAAGGTAATACTGGATAAGTTATTTTCAGAATTGCATAGGTTGGGACTTGAAACCATATATCAGCATGCATATGTTGAAAACAGATCTATTACCACCTGTAACATGAAATTTTATAACAATATAATCACAGATATGAATGAAAAATTGTGTTGTGATATAATGTATATAGATTTAACTTCAGCATTTGACAGAGTCATATACAAAACACTGATCACTAAATTAGAACAACTATTTGACGTACTCTTGATAAGATGGATAGCTGCATGGCTTACAAATAGGATGTGGCAAGTATCATACATCAATTGGAGAGGTGAAATTCTTGGTTACAGTCAGGGTGTCCTGCAGGGCTCTGTCCTAGTTCCTTACTTATTTTTATTGTATCCTTCAGATCTAACATCTTCATCTGAGGTGTTCTACACTCTATATGCAGATGACCTGAAATTAGATAAACTGATTACATGTGCTACAGCTAAGGCATGTCTGCAAAAGAACTTGACTAACTTGACTGTTTGGGCACAGGAGAATAATATACGATAAATACATCAAAAAACAATCACATACAATTTGGGAGCATAAATTGCAAGGTGAATATTTAATAGAGCATACAGTGATTGAAACTGTAGATTCATTTAAGGACCAGGGTATATGGGTAGATCCAGTTTTGAGTTTTTCTAATCATATCAACCAATTAAAAAATATTAATAAAGTCTAGTAAATCAGAAATGAAATAATTCTTAGTTACATTAGACTCAAAATTGAGTAAGGAATAACATTATGGAAACTTTATAAGAAAGCAAATATAAGTAAACTGGAAAGAGTAAAGCAGCAATATACTAAGGGCATCCATGGATGTGAAACTTTAAGTTATTATGACAGACTGAAATATCTGAACTTGTACAGTGTCTCTTACAGATATCTAAAAGGAGATCTTATTCAAATATAGAGGGCATTTAGAGACAACTACATCTCAGAATGTTTGGGGGTATCAAAAAGTAGTAGAAAATCATCAGACAACCTATGTAAAAGATTCTACATGATTGAGAAGTGTAGTAATTGGTTGTCTGAGAGAGCAGTTGATGCATGGAACAGACTACTAATTACATTAAAGCAAGCACTAGTTTAGCTATTTTTAAGAACAGCCTGAACACTTATTATGTGAGAAAGTACTTTGTTATATTGGCAGGCTCGAAGGGCACTAATGCCCGTGCTTGAAATATTTTTGTGTATGTATATATGTATGTAAATATTATGCATGGGACAACTTCGTTACTGTTCTGGGTTTTAAAGCTCAGGACATTTGGGTTTTATACATATCAGGACAATGACTTTTTGTGACATAACATTTGAAACTGAGGGACTGATGATGACATCTCTAGAACTTTGTAACAAAAAGAAGAACATTTATCCTTGGAACAATTATTTGTTTTCTGATAGAAACTTAAATGTTAAAAAGTGCTGCTTTGCAGTTTAGAAATGAAGAACTGAAAGAAGAGGATTTTAAAAATGCATGCACGGTTCATGTGAAGCTGTTAACACAGTAAACGTTAGTGATGAGAGAAACCTATGGAATGGAGTGTGGATGTTGTTTTGAAATGTGAACAAAGCATGGTGAAACATTTGCCAAATGTTGTTTTTGCAGCTGGTCATAGAGAGACATTAAAATATGCTGGCCAGCCTAAATTATGTTTCTTTTTGGGGGACTTTTCTCACTTAATTAATGATTAAGACAAGGTACAGTGTAACCAGTGTGGGGAGAAAGGACATACAGTAAGATGGTGTGTGGCCGAATCCACCTGTTTTAAAAAGGGAATTTCTAGATGGATTGTCAAGAGCAAAGAGTAAATAATGAAAAAGAAGGGGAAAGGAAGAAAACATACATAAGGAAGGACAATTAGAAGATGGAAAAAAGGGTGGTCTAGGTGAAGAAGAAACTGTAGAAGAAGAAGAAAAAAATATGGATAGGAAAATGAGGGGAGAGAGAGTGCATGCAGGAAAAGAGGTCAGGGAAGGGATTATCAGAGAAAAACCTGATCCCAAGGTTCAAGAATTATTTGTATGTAAACCCATGAAAGAATATAAAATTATGGCAAATTGGAAATAAGAATAAACAAATAAAACATATTTCCCTTATATTTAAAACAAAGAAAAAGCAACAATGTTAGGGTACTTTCAGTAAATATGAACAATATTAATAGCATTGTAAGAATGATAGGAATACTGAAATGGTGTGCTAAATATGATGTGGATGCTATTATGTTAGAGGATGTAAGATCCCTGACAAGTAGAGAAAGACTGCAAACAGGAAAAACGCAGAGTGGAAGTATGAGGAACTTTTAGGAAGTGAAAGTTGTTCTGGAGGGGCTGTGTTGTGTGAAAAACAGTGAAAATACTATATGTACCATTGGCAAGGAAGGGATGGTTAGCTGTTGTGAATGTGAGATAGACAGAACATATATAGAATTATAACATTATATGCATATGTAACTAACAAGGAAGAAGAGAATCTGTTTCATCAAATATTAGACTATATGGTTGTTATCAAATAAATTATAATTGCAGGGCACTTTAATTGTGATTTACCGAGAAGGGATTAAAAAGAAAAGGAAAGATGTAAAAGTACAGCAAGTGATAAAATGTGGTAAATTAGCCATGTAGAGCAAAAGTCAATGGGCGTACAGAAGACAGTACTTGGATCTGAAATTGATTATTTTGCATTATCAGAAGACATGGGGGTAGTAGATGGTAATACTGTTATAGTACGTTTTTCAGACCAGTTAGCAATATGGATAGAAGTGATGGAAAAAAGGGGCAGCGTAAAATAGGAAGTGGAATAAAAGAATAAATAAGACATTATTGGATGTAACTGGAGAGTGGGAAGTATTGCAATTATTGAAGGATCATATGACCATGAAGGACTGGTATAAAAATTGGGCTGGTTGGTGGTCTGAATTTAAAAAGAAGTATAAAAAGTATTTTCTAATGGGAGTAGGATGTAAGAAAGGAAGAGAAAGTGAAATATGGAAACTTCTATAGAATTTAGAGAAGAAGAATAATAATACAAGAGAATATTATGATACAGAAAAAGAAATATATAAAATAAAATGAGTAAAAATAAGGCATTACTCTCTAGGCAGAGGATATTATTTACACTGGTGAAGGAAGGGTGGTATCTAATTATTTGAGTAAAATAGTAACAGAGAATATTGGTATAATTACAGAAATTAAAAATGAAGATGTAAAAGGAAAGGTAAAAAGAGTACAACAGCAAACTATGAGTATTGTAGTACAGAATGTGGAAAGTATTTGTAAGAGTAAAAAGATAGAAAATAAGGGAGAATGAAAAGTAAAAAAAAATCCAGAGCAAATTAAGGAAGAATTTGAAAAAGAAATTACTATTAGTGAATTGGATGAAGTACTTAGGAGCATAAGTGAAGATTCAGTATCAGGCCCAGATGGTGTTGGCTGGGACAATATTATAAGAACGAAGTTTCACAACTTCAAACACCAAATGGGTGACACCATATGAGCGATGTTGTGAAACTTCGAAACAAAAATAAAAAAATGTAAAAGTTAAACAAAAACCTACCTGATCACTCTGAGCAGGGGGGCAAGCCCCCCTGCACCCCCCATACCCCCCAGTACTTAAATATACCAACTCCAAGATTGCACTACGTTGAACTAAAGGGAAGAATTCCCTACGGTGATCTCCATTCACACTTGGTGTCACCTATATGATGTTCTGATATTGAAATCCTCACTCTTATAATATAGACCCATGTTGGGTATGGAATGTACAATGAATTAATTCACTGGCAAAGAGAATATTTTGTAAATGTACTGCATGAATAGCTGAATGAATGGTTTGTTTATGAAGAGTTATGTAGTGGGTTATTAAAATTTATACAAAAAAAAGATGAGAAGAATGAAATAAAAGGTGGAGATCTATCACACTAAATAATACAGATTATAATATTTTATGAGAAGAATACAGAGGAGAATGGAAGCAAGAGTGAGTGATATTATGGAATTACGTATATATGGTGTAAAAGAAAAGGGGTGCTTTTGGCTGTGAGAGAAATTGTTGATTATAAGCAAAAGGGAGGATGAGAAACCTATGGTCGATAATATTAGCAAAGCATTTGAGACAGTAAGACATGATGCTTTGCAGGGTGTTATGGTGAAGTATGGACAGATGATAGAATTAATTCAGTGTGTATGTCAGCATATAAAAATAACAGAGTAAGAGTGTTAGCGAATGGGTGGCTGAGTAAAGAAATATGCATGAAGTGTGATATTAAACAATGATGTCCTATGAGTTGTATATTGTTTGCACCAATATTAAATGTAATAGTGAGTGAAGTAGCTTACAAAAGGAAATACTAGATATGAGATGCAAAAGGAGATGATGTTTACAGTACTTTTGACATACACAGATGATACTGTTGTAGTTGCTAAGAATGAAATATGAATGAAGGAAGTGTTTACTTATCTGAATGGATATTTAAAGGAAATGACAATGGCACTGAATACAGAAAAAAGTAAGGTTTGGGTGGTGCGGTGAAAACTAGGGGTCTGTATTTTTCAACGAATTAAATGCCTTTGCTAGGAATAAAATTTGGGAAAATGATGTAGTTGTGGTGCAGTCAGAGGGATTGATAAAAAAAATGTCTTCTGTAGAGGACACATAGCTTATCATTTAGGAAAAAACATTATCTGGTGAGTTTGGTATTAATGGATAAAATAATGTATATATCATGTGTTTATATAATCCTAGAAAAATATGAAAAAGAAATTGTGCAACTGGTATTTTCTTTCATGTGACAAGCAAGATTAAACCCAGCATTGACAGCTGTGTTGGGGTTACTAAATCCAGCTGTTTATTCTGCTTCTTTAAACTTGCATCAGTTATTAAAGTGGGTAAAGGAAGAGAACAAGAACTTAATAATAAGAATGTTTAAGTATAAGTAAATAAAATTCTGGGAGATGAGGAGAATAAGAGAAAAAAGAAAAGAATATGTAAATGAAGAAGTTAAAAATTATCAAGAACAATATTAGCATGGAAAATAATTATGATATAAAGAAGGATAGAAAGATGTGGTATAATAATGTGATGAAACAATATTATTATGTAAATCCATGGGAAAATTTACCAGAAGTGATTAAAGTCATTAAAGTAAGGTAAGTGGGTTGTACCAAGATAGTAGGGTGGCAGGATTTGTTATGGAGCCCGGTTATAAATATGTTACCTGCAATGTGGAATATGCCCTATAAAAAGAAAGCTGAAAAATGGGGTTTATTTTGTGGGGAGGAAGAGACAGCAGATTGTATTTTTTGAAATGTAAATGAGTGGTGAAACTCTGGAAAAAAGTTGTGTCTTGAAAATATTTGAGAATATTAAAGCCATAAACAATATAGATATGAATATGATTATGCATGGATATGTGAGGAAGATGAGAATTTATTTTATGTAATATGGATTATTTGGAATGAAAGACTGAATGAAATTCTGTTTAATGTGGAATGGATTTTGGCGGCTACATTGTGAAAAATCAGATTGCAGTTGTTGAAGAAGGAGTTTGGGGTCCATTGTAAAAGCATAAAAATAAAGATGCTAATAAGAAAAATGATTAATAATGAAAAAGTAGAAATGTGTCTATATGTGCCTTTAAATATGCATATTTTGTAAATAATGTTATTTTTTTATGTTGTGTTAAAAAGACTCCAACTCTTTTCCATGTCACAGGAGGCAGAGGACAGTGTTATAGAGCATCCGCATGGCCCAGAAGTGTTTACAGAGTTTGTAATGATAGGAGGAGAGCAATGAGAGTATAATTTGAATGCTTTGGATACAAATTGATTGAAAAGTGGGGCATTGAACATAATTATTATTAAAGTACACAGAATGGACTGGAAAATGAGATTTTATGAGGCACGATGGATGAGACAAAATTAATGGATGATATGGCAGTTTTGTAGTCAGATATTGTACCCGAACACTAGTGTTGTCTTTGAGACACAAGGTGAAGGTTTTTCAATTCCAGCAGAAGACAGAGATTTATCAGTTGATGAGAAAGAGGGGAAAACACTATTAACTTTTATACTGCTGTAGCAGAACAGGGGACATTATATGTGCAAAATTGCCACACCTGTTATAAGAACTGAGTCAAGAAAAGGGTAACTACCAGAGAGACATTATGTTTGAGACAATGTTATTAACCCT
Source organism: Protopterus annectens (assembly GCF_019279795.1). Lineage (NCBI taxonomy): Eukaryota > Metazoa > Chordata > Ceratodontiformes > Protopteridae > Protopterus > Protopterus annectens. The sequence continues at coordinate 1,078,014,628 of NC_056729.1, forward strand.
TTTTCCATTAAGCGTGATGAAGTAAGGGCTTTTATTCATACTGGCGCAGAGACATTTTTCTGAAGTAGCATTTAAAACTTTTGAGACTGCTTCCGATTTATTACAGTGTTTGAAGAAAGTCTTTTTGTTTTCCATGGAATAATTTTGTGGTTGGGAGTAACAACAAAATGTAACTAAGAAAATGATGCTTGCAATTTTGGATTGATGATATAAATGAAAATGAGATATGAATGATTTTGAACAGCAAAGTAAATCAGTGTATGAGATAAAGACATACTATATTGACTGAAAATTGTGGATTCGGGGTGAGAAATGATTGGTATATTTAGATGTAAAATAAGGGAAAGTAATATATTTGCCAAATTTTATGGTAATTAATTGAAAGAAAGGTATGCTATGTATGTTGGATAACCAAACACCTATTTTCAATGTTGTCATCAGGATCATTTAATTAATGAATGTTTGAAACATAGATGTTTTTAATATGTGAAGATTGGACAAGGGAAATAATCAGTGTTTAATGAAATATAGGAAATGTAATGAAATATGTCACTTTGGTTAGATTATAATAAGGATCAAAATGATATTGAGGGGCAAGAAAAAAATGATTATGTTTCATAAAGTAAGAAGGATGAGAGTGAGTGAGCAACAAATGATAAAATAGAAACTGCACTGTTGTAAAAAATGGAGGGTGAGAATAGTAATGAGAATGTTAATTTGTGAGAGAATTTAAGCCAGGCAGATATGGAAGTGAAGTACGGGAATGATATGGAAAACGGTAGGATAGGGAAAATGAAGAGAAGAAAAGTAAGGCAAATGAAAAAAGCAAACTGTAAAAAAGGGAAAGGGCTCAGTTATAATTTCTTTAAATGTTAATAGCATTATTAATGGTAATAGAAAATTGAATGCTGTTACTTGGTGTAAGAAACAAAAAAATGTGATTGGATATATTTATTGGATGCTAAACTATTGAATAAAGAACACAAGGGACAAGTTAAAACTATATGGGGAGGTATTGTAGAGTTATGGGGAGGATGTATGTTCTGGAACTGCAATAATGGTTAAGAAAGTCTGATACTGAAGTGTTGGATTTTTTTTTTATTAGTAAACCAGGCAGGTGTAATGTTTTTGATATTTGTATGCGTAATAATTTATAGAACGTTATCACATTATATGTCTCTACTCAAATGAAGAAAAGGGAATGGTTATTTGAAGAAATCAGAAAATACATAGCAATGACTATAAGCATAGCTATAGTTGGAGATTTTAATTGTAATATAAGAAAGAAAGTAGGAAAGATAAAAATGTTTAAGTTGTGGAGGAATGATTAAGAACAGGGTATTTAAAATAAGGAAAAAGATATTATACTTATAAGAGGAAAAACATTAACAATAAGATTTATTCATCCATCAACCCACAACCCCTTTTCCCATTTTTGCACAAGGGGTCTGGGTGTCACTTCATCAGTTAATATATATTATTATTGGTGGATTTACAGGAGGTTTGATCAAAAACTTCTTAAGATGTTTTTCTGATCATTGTGTTATGGTATCAGAATTATCTACTAGAGAGCATGTAATAAAGAAGGGGAGATGAATAACAGACTATTTGAGGAGGTGATGCAAGAAGAGTTGTTTAAAAAAGAGATGATTAATTTTTGGAAGGAGTACCTGATTGTTTTATGAGGATTTAGATACTTTGTGGGTTGTGTTTAAAAAGTATAAGAAGGATTATATAAGGTAAGGGAGGAAATGTTGGTCTGTAAAGAATCAGGAATATAGAAAACTGGTGCATGAGTATGAGGAATTGTTAGGTAAAAATGACAAGGAAAGGACTGAAAAAGAAAAAGAGTTGAACGAGGAAAATTTGAAAATGATCAGTCCATTGATTTATAAAGAGAAATATTTGTTGTAAGAGAGAAGTGAGTAAGTTTCTCCTTTTTGTGGAAGATGGTAAAGACTGAAGACAGGAGAATAACATGTACCAAGAATCAAAAGGAAGATTTGTGTCAGAATATGAAAAATACAATGAGGAAGTTGGTGATGTATGTAATGGGGTTATATAAGGAAGAACCATAAAATATGATGCATTATTAAAAGTCAGTTAAGTTAGTAAGCAATTGAAGAAAGAAGTTTGTAAATGGATAAAAATAAAGGAATATCAAGGCATTTTGCAGGGTATAAAAAGTTGATTTTACCATAGTCAGATGGAATACACTATGAGTCTTATAAAGAAATGGGTGAAGAAAAAAAGGAAGTTGTGTTAAATATTATGAATGGTTGGCTTGTGAGGAGTTTTAAGATAAAAAAGTTGTGTGTAGGTGCAGTAAGGTGTATACTTAAAAGGAGGGAGAGATCTGAGATAAGAAATTAAAGACCATGAACTCCTAACAATTCAGACTGTAACAATTTTTTAAGAGAATAATGCAGAAAGGATGAGTGAGATTGTGTTGCAAGTTGTCGGAAAAAGAGTATACAGAAGTGAAAGAAGTGGTGACGGATATTAAAGAGGGGAAGGCAACTGGTAAGGTTGTTGCATGTGATATAGAAAAAGCACATGCAATCAATCATAAAAAGATGTTAGTGTTTATGGGGAATTATGGGCTTAATTATTAATGATTATTTTTTTTAGATTTGTTTATGAGAAATTATGTGTTAGAGGAAATGTGAATGGAAAAAATAATATGTCATTTTAGTAGTATTCTATAAGCCATGACTATAAATGCTGTAATTTGGATGGCAAAGATAAGAGTAAGCAAAGGGGGATTAGGTTTATTGCACTGAAGAGGAATTTGGAGTTCTTGTAAATGTGCCTTTTGAGGACGATTTGGTAACTGTAAATGAAAGAGGGTGGATAAAAGAGAATGGACAAGCAGAAGTGTAAGGGTTTTGTTGAAAAAGTAAAAACTGCAGACATATATTTTGATGTTAGTTCATATATTTTAATGTTAGTTCAACTAACTCTGGGCAAAACCGCAATCCAGATTGTAGCTTGCTACAGACCCCCCCCCCACCATGCCCCAAGATTCCCACTCCTCATTTCTTGATACACTGGAAAATATTAAGGTACAACCCAGCACTCTAATAATGGGTGATTTCAACTACCCTACCATTAACTGGGAAAACTACTCATATACCAACTCTTTTGCTCAACGTTTTCTGGAAATCATCAATTCCAATGCCTTGGATCAACTTATCCACACCCCCACCAGGGGCAGCCATATCCTACACCTGGTCATCACCAACATAGGCGATCAGTGTTCCACATCAGAGGTCAGCTCCTTGTTGGTCAGATCCGACCACAAGCTAATCACCCTAGACATCCACATCCCACTCCCACCCCCCATTAGGAAAACAACCGTAAAAAATTTCTCCAAAGCCAAATTCACGCTTCTTAAGACAGAAGTGGCATACTTCACGACACCCATGCAGATGGACAATAGAGGTATGACTGCTGAATCCTACACAAATGCACTTTATAAGCACTTACATGAGTGCATGGATTCCTAACAGAACCAAGATGTTATCCTCTAAAAAAAGGAAGCCAATCTGGTGGTCTTCTGCCATAAACAAACTCTACAACAGAAAAAAGAAACTTTTGCAAAAAAGTGTAAAAATCCCATGATTGGAGGAACTTCCTGGTCAGCCTCAGTAAGAAGCTGAGATCCCTCATAAAATCCTCCAAAGCTAGTTATGAAAACAAAATTGACACTGATTCCAAAGACAACCACAAAGCATTCTATAGCTATGTCAATAATCTCAATGGCAACACTCAGATCTGCTCTGAGTTACAGCACACTGACACTGAGTATATAGAACCAACTGATACTGCCAACACCCTGGCAAATAGGTTCAGTGCTAACCTCTCAACCCCTAAAGGGCCCATCTTTATACTGGAAGAATGCAAAGTTCCTGTAATCACGGCTGCATAGGTAAAAACCTCACTCTCTAAAGCCAAGAACACAGCATCCATGGGACCTGACAACATCCCAGGCTGCCTTCCACATGAACTACAGAATGAACTAGCACCCCACCTAAGAACCATGTTCAATCATAGCCTCATTTCAGGCTTTGTGCCCATTGAATGGTGCACTGCGATGGTTATCCCACTCCACAAAGCGGGGGGGGGGCTACAACAGACCCCAGGAACTACTGCCCCATTAGCTTGATGAGCCTGGTCTGCAAGGCCATGGAATGTATCATCATGGAACTCATAAACAAAGACATTGGAGATCTCCAAACTCTGGACCCCGCACAGTCTGGGTTTGTAAAAGGCAGATCATGTCTCCTAAACCTGATAGACTTCTTTGAAGTAGTCACCAAAGCCATAGATGAGGGTAAGGTAGTTCACATAGCCTATCTAGATCTCGCCAAGGTGTTCAACACCATCTCCCACTCTGGAATTATAGATAAATTCACTATACTAGCTATAAATCCCTATGTCACAAGATGGGTTGCCAACTGGCTTATTGACAGAATGCACACTGTGAAGGTAGCAGACTCCAAATTAGACCAGACTAGTGGCAAGTGGTGTACCACAGGGTTCAGTCCTGGGTCCTCTCCTGTTTGGTATCTACTTCTCTGAAGTACAGGCTAACACAGAAGGTCTTTGGCTAACTAAAGTCACAGATGACTGCAAACTAGGAGCCATAATGGAAACACCTAATAATGTGGACATCCTACAAAAGGGCCTCACTGAGACAGATTACTGGTGTCAAAGCCATGGTCTCAAGATCAATGCCAAAAAGTGCATCATCATTTCCTTTGGTAAAAACTCTGTACCATGAACTACCACATAGGCGGTAGTCTACTTAACACCGAAAGTGTAATAAGAGACCTTGGGACAAAGGTGGACAGTAGTCTCTCCTTTGATAATCACATTGCCACAGTGGTCAGGCAATCCTTCTATGTGGCACACCTCATCACAAAAGATTTCTCATCCAGAAAAAAAGAGGTCATTGCTACCCTCTACTCATCACTCATTAGACCCATTATAGAGTACAATGCCCTTTTTGGTATGTACCTCACAAGACATCTACAACAACTGGAAAGGCTGCAGAAATACCTCACAAAGAGGATTACTTGCCTCAAACAGATGCCCTACGCAGACCGTCTCAAAAAACTCCAGCTTTACTCCTTCGCATATCGTCTACTCAGATGTGATCTCTGCCTAACATACAAAGCTATGTCAAACCCAGAGCTTTTGGACATGCTCCACTTAAAGAAATCCCAATCCCTCTGAGCTACATGCTCTAGGGACCTAAACCTTGTCACCACAATAAACAGAACATGCTGGAGGGATAGATTCCTGTCCCAGAGACTTCCCATACTCTGGAACAGACTACCTATCTATGTCAAACAGAGCTCCTCATTAGCACTCTTCAAGAAAAATCTTGATGATTTGATGGGTAATAGGAAATTCACCCCGGAGATCACTTCTGTGGTTCTGCTTGACAGGGGCACAGGAAAATAATTTTCTTGGGTGGCGAAAGCCAGGGTACCGTTTTGGCTAGGCTTGTATAGGCCCTAGGGCCAATAGTCTAGTACCTATCTATGAACCTATGAACCTATGTAATAGAGATTAAATTGTTAGGAAATAGGTTTTGAGAATATGGAATTCTTAGAGAACAACGGTAAAATATTTTTTGGAAATTTATAAAACAGTTAATAAGTGGAAGAAGTTTGATTTATCTTAATTTAAGAAGGATTATTTGATACATTAATATAGTTTAAGAAAATTATGTTATTTACATGGGTTTATTTTTGTTATTGCAGGATGGGGAAAATGATTTACTACAGCTTATTTTTTGTTTGATATGGAGTTTAAACAGGGTTGGTGCATTGTAAGAAAGAAGATGGTAGCTTTGGATTGAAGGATCATGATTTGTTTTCTGGCATCTTTATGTGTTTTTGGGGATTTTTAATAAAATAAGGAGTGAGGAGAAAGGTTGTGTTAAAAAATCTTTATGGTACAAATATAAATGGAAATGGGAATCAAAAAAGAAACAAAAAAATGGAAAGGAATATATGAGTTAGGTTACTTGTATGCAATACAAAAATGAATTCAAATTGGGGAGGAATATTAAAAAAGGAAAGAGCAGTATGAGGACTTAATTGAAAAGTTTTATTATGTAAAGCCTTGGGGGAATAAAGAAGAATAAACTAGAAAACGTATAAAGGAAAGTTTAGAAAAAGTCAAGGAAGATTTGTAATTTTTTATGGAAATCAATGTTAAAAAAATTCAGTTACAGCAAATGTGAAGTATAAGCAAGTTGAAGACCAGATGTCTAATAAATGTAATGTTGATGAAATGATGGAATGTTTTACAAAAAAAATGTAGAGTGAAAGAAATATGGGAATTGCATGGAAAAGAAAGTACATGTGAGGATATAAGTATAGATAATATAGTATATGGGTATTTTGAAGGAAAAGAGAAGCAAAAGGTAGATGATGATGGAGTTCTTGTATAATCAAATATGGAATGGTTGGAATGTTGTGAATAGAATAAAACAATGGTTGTTTGATAAAGGTTAAGGGAAAAGTTAGTTTTATACTTTTTTTGTTTAGTGTGGATTGTTTTTATTCATTTTGTTTTTTGAAATTAGATATTGAAAAGATTTGTGATATATGTAATAGTTTTGGAAATGTGCATATAAAATAAATCCCCTTCTCTTTTCATTAGGTGTGGTAGAATTCTATTCCATTCACCTGAGCTACCTCCAACTCAGGTAGAAGGGGCCTTGGTTTAACATCTCATCCAAAGGACAATACATTCAGGAATGCAACACCCTTCTCCTTTATATTGCACTGTAGTATCAGTAATTCATCTGTCTATTTTGGGAATAGAATCCCTAGCCTTTTGCACCAGAGGCGGGTATGCTAGCTGATGTGCTACTGACATCAGTATTGCAAACAAAAATGTTTTCTATACCAAACTTAACAATGCTATATTTTTTCCACATTTCATTTGAGACCCTTGCATTTGTACCAATTGTCAACATGGTCTAACCCATATTGGAGCAATTGTGAGTATGTGGAAGATTGAATAAGAGTTCCCAATTCATACTCATTGCAAACTTGGAAAACTGTAGGCCAGGAGTGTTGGCCTGAATGTCTTGGAAATAGATGACAAATGTAAAAAAAAAAACTAAGCAATTATCCCTGTAGTATACCACTGGTAACTTTTTTTTATGCTTTACTAAGTGGCACCTGCAACTCTATCCCATGAGTTCTGTTAGACAGCAACTTAGCTACCCAATGCACAACATAAGGATTTTTATTCACATTTATAAGTTTGAAAAAATAATGCCTGCATAAATAACAGTTTCAAAGGCTTTGGCTAGGTCCTGATATGCTGTATGTACCGCATAATCACTATCTACTGTTTCAGTGACTTTTCCAAATAAAGTATTGAGGTTAAAAAGGCAGGACTTCCTTTGACAAAAGCCAAATTGATGTGGTTCTACAGTTAACATATTTTTAATTACCAGATTAAAGAGATCTGAGATAACACATTCCATAGCTTTACATTTGAGGCTAGTGATATTAATAGGTCTATAGTTACATCGGTGTGTGGTTAAGCCACACGTCAGGAATAGCTTTACAGTGGCTGCTTTCCATCTTTGGGAATTTCACCAGTGGATAGACTTAGATTAAAGAGGTTAAGTAGGAGGTAAGATAGATCATATATGATATTGATAATTAGGCAACTTGATACATTAAGTGGAGCCTTGGATGTGGTGTTCTTAGCTTTCAAGATGTCTGACAGGATTTGTTTCACAGCAAGTAAAATGGGAGGCTGTTACTGTGGAATTTGTGCAACAGCAATAACTGTAGATGGAGTAAAATTTTCACTAAATTTGTCATCCTGGATATTAGCCATTTCCTTTCGGTCAGAGCTGGCAGTATTATTGTACACTAGCTCAGAGCATTGTTTTATGTTAGCGCCTAACATTCTGACATAGTTAAAGAAAAATGTTTAGTTATTTTTGCTTTTAACAACTATTTTAAATTCAGATTCAACGTTGAGTTCTTTAATGGTTCTCTTAAGCTGTCAACTAGTATTCTTAAGTCTGCTCTTCATGCAAGTACAATGAGACTTCTTATGAACATTAAATTATTCATTGATCTTGGTTTACAATCTGTTTGTACAGGTATTTCACCACAGGAGTTTTTCTAACTTTCTCAATATGTTTGGTGCTGTACAGACTAACTTATCAATAGAGCTATAAAAGTGGGAGTAGAAATCAGAAAATAATTTATTTAGATCACCAAATAACTGCAGAATGCATTTGAGAAGTCCCCAAACATAGAGGTATTTTCAGCGGAATGTGTATTGCCAGTTTTAGAGCAAAGTATCACTGTTTTATTACCACATTCAAACCCATCCTGTGAGCATCACTCACTTATACTACAGTCAATTCATAGACACATTGAATTATCACACACTGAAACATTAACAAAATCCCTAACCAAGCTGCAGTGAACTGATAGGTGCCTGGCCCACTGTAAACTAGACACTGCAATACCATTAGTGACAACACAGCTGAGAATCTCTAGGAAACAACATATTCCATACCAATTACACTAAAGCAATTCTCAAATACAAACAGTAATGTACTAGTGATTTGTGACTCCATACTTAGTCACACAGATTCTACACTCACAAGGCTAGCTATAAACAGGATGACTGTGAGCTGTCTCTCTGCTGCCAAGATTGCTGATGCTACAAGTTCTTTTAGGATGCTCAAAAGAGACAAAGATGAGACTAGCATAGTGATGGCCCATGTTGAGATAAATGACCTGGTGCTCAAAGCACTGACAGATATGAAGAGGTAAATGATAGAGCTCTCCATGTATGTCAACAATGTAGGAAAGACCCTAGTATTGAATTGAATCATTCCATCACCAAACAATTCTGAGCTATAAATAAAAATGAGTGGCTTTAACAGTTGTTGTCATTCTAGGGTGATCTAGTATGTGTCTGCATGGGATGAGATACTTGACAATGGCTCTTGCTTCATCAGGGTGGGTTTGCATCTTTCATTACAAGGCTTATGCATACCAGCAAATGTTTTTCAGGCCCCATTGTGCCTAAAAACCCAGCTGATGAAAGCACCATTGTGCCTCTTTTAGGCAAGGTCCAGCTGATTAACCTCCAAACCTAACTTCCAAAACTAACTAACCACTGGATTATATCATGGTGGATCTACTTAATACTAGAAATCTAAACATCAAATAGCTAGACTTTGATGTTCTCCAACATTAACAGCACATCCAGTATGTATTACAGAAATCTGGTTTAAATGCCCAGAGTGTACTCCCTCAATACCTGGGGTTTGTTCTTATCATTCATTTAGATGTGATGGGAGCTGGGATGGTGTATTCACATTTGTTAGAGACCACATTAATTCAAGACAGATAGATACAGACCATACCTCTCAACTGTTCAGATTTTCACAGAATGTCCAGATTTTAACTCATATTTTTGGTCTCTTCCTCATAAAATTTGTGGTTTTCTGGATGTTTGTGGCAAATCAGCGAGGACTAAATTCACTAAATAATGAAAGGCATTTGAGTTTCAGACTTCATATCCTTCAGAAAACGTATAGTAACACAAAACATTTCATTCTAGCAATTTTCTAAGTTTATAAGAACAATATTTAAAATTTGTCCCTATTTTGGGCCTTGTCCTCCCATTATTTTTGGCTTTATCCAGATTTTTGTGCTAAGTAAGAGGTTGAGAGGTATGATACAGACCTACAAACAGAGCTTATAAAGATTCAAATCACACTACATAAGATAAGCAATCAATTTATAGAGTGATCTTGAATTCCCTACACACCTCAGGCAAATCACATAATACTCCTAAATACTCTAGAAGAACTTCCCATAAGCAGGAACACTATTATCCTAGGTGTTTAACTATCCAGTGATTAACAGGGGTCCCATATCACAAACATCGGATATGCTGGATTGCTAAAGACTCTACTAGAGAACCTGTTGTTAACAAACATTGTATATGTATGCACAGTCCCCAAGGTATCCCCTTCACTGTTCAAATTGGACCACAGACTTATAACTCTCTCCATCAAAATCTCCAAACCATTAGAAAAAAATATCACAGAATTCAAGGACTATAAACTACAACTCTACGAAACCCTATTACAAAATCTCTAAATTAGAATATAGCACTGTTACATGCAATGCTGATACTGAAAAGAGATATATACAGAACAGTTTTATTAACATAGATTCATAGGTTCATAGAAGGTCACTAGGCTAGTGGCCCTAGAGCCTTTACAAGACTAGCCATGTTAATCCCAAATATCCACATTTGCTCTTTCTGGGTAGTTTGAAGAATGAATTTATGAACACAGTGGGTCTGTGATCAACACTGGCTACCCCTGTCCATGATGGACATGGGTGCCATCCCAGGAGTCATTTTGTGGTCTCCCATCCAGTTATCTAGGTTGCGTTTGAACAGGGTCAGTGAGGAGCTCTGTTTTAAGTGTATGAGAAGTCTATTCCAGAGAAGTGGCAGTCTCTGGGAAACATATCTGTCCCTCCAGCATGTTCTGTTAATGTCACAAGCTAGGTTGAGATCCTTAGAGTGAGGGATTCTTGTGCCATTTGACTTATAGATGTACAGCATTTCCATTAGTGCAGGGTTGGAGACTGACCTATAGGTCAGGCACAACTCACTTCTCAGCAGGCTATAAGATACAGAGTAAAGTGGTAGGGCTTTCAGCATGGCCACACAGGTCATGGTTTTGAGTCCCTGTATTTTCTTAGTGAGAAACCTCTGATGTCTCTCCAGCTACTGCAGGTGTCTGGTGAGGTATATGGAAAAGGGTGCATTCTACTCTATTAGTGGTCTGATGAGGGCCAAGTACAGTGGAGCTATAACATCCCTTGACTAGGACGCTAGGCCCTTACTTATGAGGTGCACTACATAGAAGGCTTTCCTTACCACTGCAGAAACTTGCTGGTTGAAGTTCAGATTGATTTCAATCTGTGTTCCCAAGTCTCGCACCACTGACGGGGAACTCAGGGGGTGGGGGGTGCTGTCAATATTGTAATTTGCAGGGAATTCCATTTTGCCAAAGGGAATTATAATGCAGTTTTTTGCATTTACTTTTAGACCATGGCTTTAGCACCAATCATGTGTTTGTGTTAGCCATTCTTGTAATATGTTGGCATTGTTGGGGGGCTTAATGATTGCTCCCAGTTTGCAATCATCAGTGAACTTGGTGAGCCAAAGACCATCTACTCTAGCCTGCACTTCTGAGAAACAGATGTCAAATAGTAAGAGACCCAGCACAGACCCTTGTGGTACTCCACTGGTGATGGGTCTACTGGTGGAGGAGGGGTCACCAATTTTGATAATGTGTGCTCTGTTAATGAGCCAACTGCTACCCATATATTAACATAAGGGCTAATCCCTATCTGGGAGAGTTTCTCACTGATGCCAGAGTGAGGAATTGTGTTAAAAGCCTTGGCAAGGCCAAGATAGGCTGTATGCACTGTAATACCTTTGTCCATGGCTTTGGTGACATTCTCAAAGAAGTCTACCAGGTTTAATAAGCATAATCTACCCTTAACATAGCCAAACTGGGTTGACTCCACCATTTGGAGGTTGACTATGTCATTGTTTATAAGGTCCATGATAATTCTTTCCATGGCCTTGCAGATGAGGCTAGTTAGACTTATGGGTCTGTAGTTACCAGGGTCAGCTGAATGCCCCCTTTGTGCAGGGGGATTACTGTTGCTGTTCTCCATTCTGCCGGAACATAGCTAGTTATCAAGCTATGATTAAAGAGAACACCAAGTGGGTCTGCTAGGTCTTGTTTTAGATTGCTTAGTAAATGACCTGGGATATTATCTGGTCCCATTGAGACCATGATTTTGGCCTTGGTAAGCGCAGAGATGACCTGTTCTCTAGAGATACTAGGCAAAAGACTAGTGTCAGGTATGCTTTGGGATATGGTAGGTGGGGACGGGGGGTGAAGTTTGGGCTGAATCTGTCAACTAGCACGGTGACAATATCTTTGATTGTAGTGTGAGTGATCCCATCTACAAGCAGTTCGGCACATAACCGGGCATTCCCTTTTACACTTCAGATGCACTTAAAGAATGATTATCCTTGGCTAGGGATGCAATTTTAGATTTGTAGTTTGCTTTAGAAGACTAGAAAAGATTTCTGAATTTCTTGTTTAGGCTTAGGAGGGAACTCTTCCTCTGCAGAGCGATATCCCTCTTGCTTTTGGACAACAGTGTATTCCTCTTGTTATATAATCTGTTTATAATTGAAGTCCACCATGATGGCTTGTTTTTACGGGAAGACCTGGCTTGATCTTTTCAAGTTTAACAGAGTTTTTGCAGTTGCTTAAGTGTTTTTACAGTTCATTTTCATACACTTCTGCATAGATATCATTGATGTCTGTGATTTTGGGTGGTCTTCTACATAGAGATCTTTGATGTCTGTGATTGTGGGTGGCATGAAGCTTTTTATACCATCACTTAGTAGGCTGTAGTAGTGCTGGTAAAGTTTTTTTATAATTTTTGTTCCTGTGAGGGTGTCAGTTCCAGTAGTTGCTTCAAATGAGACTGATTTGTGGTCTGACCAAATTGGGGTGGGGGTAGCGGGGATCACTCATGCAGAAGTACAATAACCCCCTTTGTCAGTGAGTACTATGTCCAGAACATTATAGCCCCTAGTGGGGGTGCAGACTATCTGTTTCACAGCATTTGTGTCAAAGTTCAGGAATCTCTGTGCGAGCATGTTTTTGCTTATGTATGTCCCCCAGTCTATGGAAGGTTAGTTGAAATCTTCCATGACTAAGATGTTGGGCTGTGTGAAGAGGCATTCCAGTAAATCGAAGTAGGCGGTGTGCTTATCCTGGTTTATGGTGGGGGATCTATAGCTAGAAATGATGTGGTATGGTGCTTTTCCAATAATAAATTGGACATGGAGTAGTTCGAAAGAGTCATGCTGTTTGACCAATCTTGAAGTGCATTTGGATTTAATGAAGATGGATACACCTCCACCTTGGATCTTTCATGCTTGTTTTGAGGTTTGAATGTGTGGAAGGCATTGTAGCCTTGCACAGCTGGGGTGCTCTCAGCAACCTTGAATCATATCCCAGTAACTGCACAGACACCATCATCATCCTCCAACATGAGAAGTGCTTCCAAGGAGTGCAGTTTCATGTTTAAACTCCTAGCATTTAGCAGCACGACCCTGAGTTTGTCTCGATTAAATGTTGTTACATTGGAAAATTTGTTGTTTTGACATTGCCTGAAAAAGGCACTATGAGGGAGGCAAGGACCTTTGCCAGTATCTGACAGCCCAGGGGGGACAGGTGTAGACCATCTCTAGAAAAGCAATGAGGTCTGTTTACCATATCCTTCCAGGCTGGCAGATACTGGATCCCCCTGGACTGACACCAGAAGCTGAGTCAATTGCTGAAGTCAATCATTTTATCTTTATATTGTGGCATCATCCTGGGTAAGGGTAGGATACTGCTTAGAGCTAGGGACATACGTGTCTGAGACACATAATCACAGAGTTCCATCATATCTCTCTTCATATAGTCCAGAGAGGTATGTCTCAAATCATTCATTCCAACATGGACTACGACAGAGTCATACCGATACTTGTTGTTGAGTAACTTCAGTGCATGTGTTATTTGTCTGATATTTGCACCTGATAGGGAGCTGACTGTGACCTTCTCCTTGTCCAGTCTGGTGAGGGGGACATATGTGTGTCTCACTATGGAGTCACCTATGACCAAGACATTTGATGTATTTTGCTTTAGGGGCTTATTTGTTCAGTCATGGGTGTATGTTGATATATGTAGTGGTTTCATTTTGCTTAGTGGTGAGTTTGAATGGTGTGGGTTTGGGAGGTTTCTGTTCTTTTGGTAGGCTTTTAGTGAGTACCTCTACATATGTGTGTTTATGTGTCATGACCTTATTTTGTGTGAAAGGTGAGGTTTGCATGAGAGATGAAAAATGTGTGCTGACAACCTGTTTGATATCTAGTTTGTTTTCATGTGAGAGTTGACACAAGTTCCACAGTGCATTTGCATCTTGCACATAGGGTGTTAGTTTGCTTTAGGAGTAAATGGTTGTCGGTATGCATGAAGCAATTTCTACATTGCCTCAAGAAGTCCATAGCAATCAAGCTGGCAGGAGAAATTATGAGAAACTTCCGGTCCATTGTGGCAGGATTTTTCTGAATGTAGTATATGGGAAGGAAGTGGGCTAGCTGGACTTAAATCATAATCAGCAAAAATAAAGCAGTAATTCAATTAAATACAGTTAACAAAGTGCAGTGCTGGCATAAAATATACTCACACCAAGTTAAATGTATTAATTTAGCAGTCCAACTAGATCCAAGCAAATGGGGAAAGTCTAAATGTGTGGTTGCTAGTTAATAAACTATGTAATAAAATGGAAAAAAAATTGTGTGTGTGTGTGTGTGTGTGTGTGTGTGTGTGTGTGTGTGTGTGTGTGTGTATATATATATATATATATATATATATATATATATATATATATATATATATATATATACACACACACACACAGAGCAGATCAAATGACCCTGAATTAAACAGAACATTAAACAGCTAGAAAATACATTAAAAAAGCACATAAGAAAAGTGATGAACCATATAAATGCTCCTCATGTATATATCAAAACAATGCATTAAAATCATAACAGATTCATTACAAATAAAATATATTATATATGTGGAAAAAAGAAAGAAAACCCACAAAAAATATAACACGTCATTTTACCAGGCTTGTTCAGGATAATATATAGTGCAATATTACATCCCTGTGGACAAACTGAAAATTGTAAAGCTCTATTGCTGGTGTGATCAGTATAACTAAAATTAATCAGTGTGCATAATGTATGCAATAACATATAAATCCGTAATGTCAGCACTAAAATGAATGAGTGTGCATAATGTATGCAATAACATATAAATTCATAAATTCACCCCCAATATTATTGGCATGGCCCTCTTGAAATGAGAGGCAAGGCCAATGGGTGGCTACTGGCAAGGCAGAAGTGTCCGTGAAGCTCATTTGCTTTGTAAATCCTATAATTCTATATTGTCAAGGTATTATCTGGCTTGGCAGCCACTGGCATTGTAGGTCAGCCAGTTTACTGATGGCACTGATCTGTGCATTTGTTGAATTGCTTTGGATGTGAAATCACATATTTTAAAAGATAACAGTTTTCATTTATTTTACAAAGATTGTGTCAACTTATTTTTAGTGGAGCATTCTCACAGCACTTAAGTGACTATTAGGTTCTACAGTTTTGAAGAGATAGACTACATTGCTATCAAACCATAATGTTGGCTGGCTATTCCAAAGAGTAGTCAGTAGGAGGTCATACCATGAGATTAGCAGTCTTATTGGTGGCAGCATACCATGAATATAGGTAAGATGTAGTGCCACAGGAGGGGTATTAATTATATCCTGTTATTTTAATTTTCTCCAAATGTTTCTTCATGGTTTATTTTCTCCAAACCTTTATTTATTTATTTTATTTCATACAACATCTGCAGAGTTTCTCCCCGGGCCTCCGTTGAAAACTGGCTCATTTCAAGTTGGACTTTCCTGGTAAATAAATGTTAAATTAATAAATAAATAAATACATAAACATACCCTGACTGGAATGGACCACATTCCTAAGTCAGGGCATAATTAAAGTTCAAGAAATCAGTATTACTTCACTCTTTGATGTTAGCCAAAAGTCTTGTTCTCAGCACCCACAATGTGCCAAAAAGTGCCTGCTTCTGTAGTTAATATGGGGCTGCATATGCTGGTAGCATCTTTCAGTACAATTGTAAATTATTTCTCATTAGTCCTGGATATTTTTTTTCTCCATTATTCTTGTGTCTGCTTGAAAATGCTGATATTTTAAGACTTTGTCTCTTGATACATAAGACACTATAATCACTGAGTGTAACAATTTTAATGATTAATGCTACTTTTGTCTTTTTTTCCCTTAAACTACTATAGCTGCTTTTCTTGCATCTTTTTTTTTTTAATTAGTGGTATTAAGTGATCCCGTGTGATACAAACTTTGTTTAATCTCTGTTACAAAAATCGTCACTCACCCCATCTATTACCATGCATGTAGTTTACTTTATTAAATCTTAGTATGAATCTATTAAACCTTTTCTCTACCTTACTTAGATAACTTTCGAAACTGAGCCTTCATCATTGTTGTTAATGCTTTGCGGTTCATGTTTCCAATGTTTCTCAGCTGCTCCTGTATTGTAGTTTTTTGCACAATCCCCAGTGCATCTGTCTTGCCACATTATTGTGACTTTCAGTATATAGACCCTGAGCCATGAGTGTATAACACTCAGGAACCAGATGTGCAGCTGGTTCCAGTTCTGTTTTCCAGGGCATGTATTTGTCAGTTTCTCCTATTTGTTCTATAGACTTTGTAAATCTGCATGTATGTAGTCCACTATCCTGACACACCATTTTTAGCATTTAATATTTAATCATTCCCGTTTCAAATCTTGTTCAACATGAGATTGTTCTAGAAGGTCTCTATACTTGTCAATGTATATGTGTGCTTTCCAGTTTTCTTTCCTTTTCTTCTGGTCCTTTTCTTGATACTCTTTCTTTCCTCTCGCTTTTGCGCACTTTCATTTGCAGTCTGATTCGCATCTACTTCGGGTTTCATTTTCCATTCCCACTCTGTGATGAAATGTTTCTCCTAAACTAAACAAAAATAACATTGTAGAATTATTATCTTCATGGTTTGGGACTTTCACTTTGTTTGGATCTGATGAGGTCAGGAAAAATGTGTGCAGTTCCACAATTGCAGACCTTTACATGTAATCAATTTCCTGAAGGCCCATGCCTCCTTCAGAGCAAAAGATATATTATCTTGAGATGCACTGATTATATGTTCAACTGATTCATTGCTGTTTGGGGCCAGTCAATCACACCAAAGCTGTTAAGTCAGAACAGGATCAGCAAATTGGTTTTTAGTTTGGACTTTATTCTTAGAGAATTAAAGTTTTCCATATTAATGTTGGTCTTCTGAAGTATTCAATACTATGTTTTGTTGTTATTTGTTCATGTTTTATTGCTGGCCCTTCATATATTCTCAAATATTAATACGGTCTTTCCTGCTCGTTATTCTATATCACATTCCTGTCCAGAGTTAATATTTTCTTGGTGTTGTAATAGTTCTTTTTTTAAATGTTGATTTTGCACATTTGTCAAGAAGAAATGCCAGTCTTATATCATTTGATCCAGTTTTAACCATTTGTAGTTTTGCCTACAGATCCTCATTTGATGAAGTATGCAATTTAAATCATCCATAAAAAGTAGAGGAGATGTCTTTGAAACAAGGATGACTCCTTGCAAACAAACTGTAACCATAGCATAATCTAGTAGGTAAACAGCCTAAAGGGTTAAGTACACCACAGAATAGCAGAAGTGACAATGAATCCCTCCTGAATATTCCTGTTTGAATTTTTATCTTTGGGATTAGAGTTTGTATTTTTTCACTGCTTAGCTGCAAAGTAGTTTGCCAGTGTTTCCTAATCACGGCAATGTAATTTTTCAATGCAGAGTGTGTCTTATACATCTGAATGCATTCCATTATCTACAAATGTGGGGTGCTGTTGAATGCTTTTGTGCAATCTGCACATGCCGTACTTCGATTCCTCGACTTTTTACAACTCTTTATTATGGTTTTGTTTAACAAAAGATGATCCTTTGCTCCATATGACTTTTTTTTATTAACTATTTGTTATATTGCCATGACTGATTTTTTTAGATGACTATAAACTCATTCTCAGTATACAATTTATATATACAGTCAGAATGCAAGTTATCAGTCTATAATCCAAACGATGGCTTGTAGATTCACTTTTAAGGAGGAATATCATTCTTTTCTGTTGTAAACCAGGTTAATTTCTGTTTGGGATGTTCATATAAGAAATTTTTATTCAGGGCTAAATCCTTGTGTTAAGATGGCAATACCTTTAGCCACATCTGAGCCTAGGAATTTCCAATTAATCTTTTCTTAATTTTTAACTCAGTTTCTCTGGCTGTTAAGTCATTCCATTTAATACTCTCTCTGTTAGAGCTTCTTTTTCTTTTAATTCTTCTATCCATTTGGCATCTTCACTATAATTTAACAGGGTCTTCAGAGTGACATAGTCAGATAATAACACTTAATCTGGGATTTAGAAAGGTTTACTACATAAAGGAAGCCCTAAAATGGTAATTTCCCATCTTGAAGTAAGACTTTCTGATTTATACCACAGTACCAGAGACGTCTCTTGCTAGCAGAGACTTGAACATTGGCATTAATTCCAATGGTAGAGCTACATGCTAATGTGACACTCTGAGGGAGAGGTTAATGCTAATTGACACTGTGCTATACCCCAGAAATTCCCACAGCTCATAGAATGTTATTGTTGGAGGAAAAACTGAAGTTCATCAAAAAAAACAAAACAAAAAAAAAAAACAGAAGCCACCCATTCACTACTAAAGACACATTCACAGTGCTGGTTAGTTCAAAAACATGTGGGTGTGATTGTGTTAATGTGTGTAAGTGTGTCTGCAGGGCCACAAATAAAGACCCTATATGTGTGTGTGTGTGTGTGTGTGTGTGTGTGTGTGTGTGTGTGTGTGTGTGTGTGTGTGTGTGTGTGTGTGTGTGTGTGTGAACATATGCCTGGGTGGTTGCACTTAGAGGAGTTTATTGAAATTTGAGACTCTGGATGTGCATGCGTGCATGTATGTGCATCTGTCTGTATCTTTGTGTATGTCTGTATGTGAAAATGTAGTTGGCTGCCTTTGCCAATAAAATGCATGGGCTTACACGGAATACACTACTGCTGTCAGTTGTAACAGCACTCGTGTTAACTACAGTGCATTTTAGCTACATGATGCATCTGCTCCACAGAGGTGAGCATACATTCAACTGTTAACATTTATATATTTGTATTTTTAATTTGTATTTTGTGAAATTAATTATCGGGTTTATTAAATAATGTAGAAGGTAAAGTTTACAACAATGCCCCATAAAAGGGGGCACCTACTGAATATTTATTAAAATTATCGAAAATGAGAAGGAGCAGGAAGGAAGCACTCTGTTAGCAAATACAGTTATGCATACTAGATGTCCCAACAGACCTATTTGATTAACTGTGTAGTGCAGCCAGTCAGAGATGCCTTCCCCTCAGAGCTAAAAGTAATTTCAATTCTGTAATTCCAGAAGGGAATTCTACAAAGTAATGCACACTCATCTCAAAATAAAGATTTATAAAACCTTATCTAAGACTCTGGCTCACAGAATGTGGAATACAGCTGGCTTTTTATAGCAGTGCATAACTCCTTGGAACATTCTCAGAGATTATTTTATCCATTTTCATTACATCTCAACACTACACATACACACAATAAAGAGATCCTTAAATTGCACCATGAATGTATTGGCAACAATTTTTTCAAAATGCTTTTTACCCTGAATATGCACACTTATGACAACCTTTATGTGCGCACACTCGATGGAAAACAGCACACTCTACCATAAACAAAAAAAAAAATGAAGTTTAAACAGCATAATTATTTTTAAAAAATATGTCAAATGGCTTTTTTACAATAAATGAATTGGATAACTGTAATTATAATGCTTGCGATGCTGGATTTTACACATTCCTATTTGAGATACATTCTTGGGTTTCATGTAATAATATAGTTTGGAGAGGCAATACACAAGGAAAAAACACTAGTTATTAATCAAGGAAAAATCAGTCATAGTACTGCTAATAAACAATGAAGTAATGCATTCCAGTGGTTGTTGTGGGACTGAAATCAGGAAGTCAGTCAGAAGAATGGGATGTTGCTTCAAAAGTTGATAATATATAAGCTGTGGAAAAAGACTAGGCCTTCTCGGGCAGAGTTTTTTAATAGCTGATGGGCAATACCCTCTAAATGGGAACTGTGAAGTTCATAATAAGTTCATAGGAGCCCTTACAAGCCTAGCCAATGTAACCTAATTTTACCCAATATTTCACCCCTAGGGTCAATATGATGGCATGGGTTTGTGCCATACCTTGAGTATGTTACAAATTGCCCCTGTCCATAAGGGACATAGATGTTACACAGGTATAAATTTGTGATCCAAAATGTATTTGAAGAGGGACAGGGAAGGGGTATGCTTAATGTGAATAGGAAGTCTGTTCATATCTGTCTCTTCAGTATGTTTTGTTTAAGTCGCTGACAAAACTTTAGATCCCTAGATTTGGTGACCCTCGTGGTGCTTACTTCCGAATGTAAAGCAGCTCCATCAGGGCTGGATTTGTTAGTGAATTGTATGTCAGGCATAGGTCACCCTTAATAGTCAGTAGATAGAGTCAAGGGATACGGCTTTTAGTCTATCCGCATGGAACATGTTGTTTAGACCCTGTATTTTCTTTGTGAGGAACCTTTGAGGTCACTCCAGCTGCTGTATGTACTTAGTCAAGTACATGTCAAATGGCACACTGTACTTGATTATTGGTCTAATGAGGGCTGAGTACAACAGGACTGTAATTTGCTTGGATCTGGATGCCATACCTTTACTTATAACTTGTGCCACATAGAAGGACTTCCTCACAATTGTACACATTGTGTTCAAAGTTCAGACTGCTATCTGTGTACCTAGAGCTCTCACTTCTGAGTCTTCTTTTGAGTATGCACTAATGATGTTATAATTTGCAAGGGGATTTGACTTCCCTCGTGAAGGATATCTACACTGTTGGGGGGAGTCAATGACTGCCCTCAGCTTCCAGTCATCAGCAAACTTTGCCATCCACAGGCCTTCCACATTAACCTTGACTTCAGAGAAGTATAATCCAAACAAAAGTGGTCCTAGCGCTGAGCTCTGTGGTACACTACTAGTAACTGGCCTCTTGCTTCATCTGGATTCACCTACTTTAACCATATTTGTCCTGGCCATGAGCCAAATGGCTATCCATCTGGTGATGTAGAGATTTATGCCTAGTTTTCTGTTTATTTATAATACCTGAGTGGGGAATTGTGCCAAATGCCTTGGCCAGGTCGAGGTACAGGATATGTACTGCTTTACCCTCATCCATGGTCTTAGTGACTTTCTCAAAGAACTCCACCAAATTCAGTATGCAAGACCTACCCTTGACAAAGCTGAATTGGGTCAGGTCCAGTGTTTCAAGGTTTTCTATCTTATTACTTAGTGAGGTTCATGATTATTCTTTCTATTGACTTACAAGACTAGTGAAACTTATGGGTCTGTAATTTTCCAGGGCAGTAGATGGTCCCTCTTTAAACAGAAGGATGACCGTTGTTAACCTCCACTTTATCGGGACAAAGCCAGTCCAGAGGCTGTGGTTAAACAGAGATACTAATGGGCCTGATAAGCCCTGATTTAACCTGTTTAACAGGCAACCTGTTATATCGTCAGGCCCCACAGAAGCTGTGTTTTTAGCTTTAGGGAGCACAGAGACAAACTGTTCTTTGGTAATACTTGGCCATGAAGTAGTGGGGGGTATTCCTTGTGGTAGAACTAGTTGTGATCGGGAGGTGAAATTTGAGCTGAATTTGTTGGCCAGTAGATTTGCTATATTTTCTGGCTGAGTATAGGTGATCCCATCTACAACTAATTCCACACATTGTTGGGTGGTGCCCTTAAGAGTGCAGAAATAACTATTTTTACCTCAAGCTCTGCTTTCAGAGACTTGACTAGTTCCCTGATTTGCTTGTTTTGACTAATGAGGGACTTTTTGCTCTGTTGTATACATTCCCTCTTACTTTTTGACAAGATTTTCATTTTTTGTACAACCTATTACTATCAGAGGTCCACCAGGGTGGCTTGTTTTTTGTGTTTTGACCTGGGTTTATTTTGGTCTGGAACTGCTATTTCTATGCAGCTGTTTATATGTTAGTAGAGGGCTTTTATGTATGCCTCTGCATAGGTTTCTGTGTTTTGTGTATTTGGGGGAGTTTGGAAAGTAGCTGTGCTGACCCTTGATATGAGGTAATTTACCTTAGAGAAGTTCTTGACGTTTTAAGACTTAGGTGGGGACTAGTTTTACCTTTATTTCAAGCAGGACCACTTTGTGATCTAATTGTATCAGTGAGGATATCACCCAGGGAGTGGGGGTGTAATGCTCTCCCATACTTGTGAGTACCAGATCTAGGATATTTATTCCCCTAGTGGAACTGCAGACTAGCTGCTCCAGGACATTTGAATTTGCAAAGTCAAGAAATCTTTCAGCTTGCATGTTAGTGGTCATGTATGCCTCCCAATTAAGGGAGGGCTAGTCAAAATCACCCATGAGGATGGTATTGGGCTGGATGGTGATTCTAGCAACTTCAGGTATGATGTGTGAGTTTCCTAGTTCATAGCAAAGGACCTGTAGCTAGCAAGAATATGGTAATGGATTTTTCTCATTGTTAGTTGGACATGGAGTAGCTTATACATGTCATATTGTTTGACCACCCTTGAGTTGTGCTTAACCTTTATGTAGATAGATACACCTCTGCCTTTTGCTCTTTCATGTTCAGTGGGTGGCCAGAGCATATGAAAGCCATTATAGCCACGCACTGCTGGATTGCTTTCCTTGGCTTTAAACCATGTTTAAGTAACTGCAGAGACATCAGCATTCTCCAGGGTAAGGAGAACTTCTAGGGTGTGCAGTTGCTTGTTGAGACTCCTAGCTTTGAACAGTAGCACCTTTAGCTTGTCCTGGCTTTTATTATGTTAGAAGGTTTGTCTGTTTGGCAATGCCTAAAAGAAGCACTGTAGTGGCGGATAATGTTTTGGACAATATCAAAAACCCTAAAGGTGACAGGTGAAGACCATCCCTGGCAAATCAGTGTTGCCTGTCATCCATGTCCTTCTAGGCTGACAAGTATTGGATCCCTTTAGAATGACATCAGTAGCTACACCAATTGTTAAAGTCAATCATTTTCAGCTAGTACTGTGCCATCATTCTTGGAGATGGCAGAATACTGCTCAGTGCTAGGCCCATACCTGCTCATACCTGCCTGTGACACATATTTTGACAACTCAGTCATGTGTCTCTCTTCATATAGTCGAAGGAGGTACGCCTCGGGTCATTCACACCCACTGGGACTAAGACTGGTATATAGGGCAAGTGATCTTCTCCTAATCCAGCCTGATAACAGGGACATCAGTGTTTCTCACAATAGAGTTTCTAATGACTAGAATATTGGGTTGTGGAGTTTTTTGCCTTAAAGACTTTGTAGCTGAGACACAATGAGATTTGGCTTTACGTGTTGTGATGGGAATTGTCTTGACTGTGTGCATATGGAGTTTCTGAGGACTGTGCCTGAGTGGCATTTGAGATTTGGGCAAGTTACATGGATTTCCTCTGCATATGTTGGTCTGTGTGTGTGGCCTTTGTGGATTTCTTCTCAGGAAATTGCAAAAAGTGAAGATCAGAAAGACCACAGTGAACTTAAGAGTCATGTGAGTGAAAGGAGTTAGTTTCATCCCTACATCTGTAATTTCTAACTTATATTTACTGGCTTGGCACTAATTGAATTTAAGATGGAATTTTATGCTCTGCAGCCTTAGGAAATTCCTTAGAATTTTCAAATAACACACCCAAAGGAGGACAGAAGGGTATGTAATTAAGAAAATAAATGAGTCTTTGAGACATAATTATTATAGGTATGGAAGGGAGAGAGGGACTGGGTGATAATATGCCTGCAAACTGTCATGGCTAGAAGAAAAAGAACATGTTGAAACCTTTAGTTCTCCGAAATGTACACATTTAGTCTTGGCAGCATGCCTATTCCTTTTGCTTTGTTTCCTAGATTTCAGTAAAACCTTTGGATTATCAATGAATTACTTATTTTGTGCATTTCTTCTATATTTATTTTATTTTACATTTATTTACCAGGAAGTCTGTCTGGATAAGTTGTTCCTTTTCAGTGGAGACAAGGGAGAAAAGCTCTATATTAGTGAACATATGAAAAAAGCACATTAATGAATGAATAGAAATAGTACAAAAGCATTAATGAATGAATAGAAATAATAAAATATGTATGCATTGATGGAAACCAAAAAACAAAACAAACAAAAAAACAACAAAAATAGTACATGCCTACAATATCATACTATTGAGTATATACAGAACTAGAATAGAAAATACATTACACAGTTTACGTAAATTCTCAAAGCACTATTGATTATAGGTAAATGCTGGTACATCTTTATTAAAAAGTAGTAGTTGATGTTTGCAGAGTATTAGGATGGAAAGGCTTTCTTAACCAGGGTTAGAGCAAGAACACATCCATGCGTTAGTTAGATGGGTTTTAAGGATCTTTTTGAATCTTGTAATGCTAGTGATAGTTTTTATTTCTTGGTGGATGGAGTTCCAGATCTTGGCTATATAATTAGAGTATAAGGATTCTCTAGCAAAGATGTTAGCTTTGGATATCTTTACTAGTGATTTGTTAGTGGATCCCAGGACATGGTTGGTACTATACTGAAGTAGTATGTTCTTGAAGGCAGGGGTTCTTTCTGATTGGTTAAGTAACTGATGGGCGATAGTCAGCTGGTTGTAGGTGAGGA
This sequence comes from Protopterus annectens, assembly GCF_019279795.1. NCBI lineage: Eukaryota > Metazoa > Chordata > Ceratodontiformes > Protopteridae > Protopterus > Protopterus annectens. The sequence continues at coordinate 1,078,039,255 of NC_056729.1, forward strand.
GATTGGGCAGTTCTAACCATGTGAGTTGTTTTAGAGCTAGACAATGGTGGGAGTTGTAGTTTGATTCTGCGGCAAATTTTGCTATTTTATTGTAGCAGTTGTAGAGATTATTTAAGTCTGATTTCTTTAGGTTAATGAGAATTAGAGACGCATAGAGGAGGGTGGAGATAAGATGAGTTATAGCAATGGTTACTTTTGTGCTGTTTGTTAAAAATTGTTTATTTTTGTATAGGGTACTGAGTTTTTTATGTACTTTCTTTGCTGTCTAGTCGATGAGATGTTGAAGGATGGGGGGGTGGCGTTGGCTCTAGTGAGCCGAAAAAGCATGCGTTTAGTCTTGTTGGGATTAAGAATAAGGTCTGTGTTTCCTAGCCCAGATTCTACTGCTGAGAAGGACTGCTGAGTAGTATGTTGAAGTTGCTGTAGTGTTGAAGCAATACATATTAGAGTTGAATCGGCTACATACTAGACTAGAGATGCATACAGGGTAGAAGTGTAAAGATTATTAGTAAATAAGGTGACGAGAAGAGGACCAAGGATAGCTCCCTGAGGAATTCCTAGTGTGACCAACTGTAGAGGGGAGAGGATTTGTTGCCATTTTACAGCTTGCTGGCATTCAGATAAATAATCATGGAACCATGCAAGTGCAGAATGGTCAAGTTTCAGTTCAGAAACAGCTTTTAAGAGTTTGTTATGACAGACAGTATCAAAAGCTTTGGATAGATCGAGGAAGATAGAAGATACTAGATTACCTTCATTTCTATGTTGCTTAATGGTGTTAGTGAAGGACATCAGGGCAGTAATGATGCTATGTTTTGATCAAAATCCATGATGAGTGTTAGATAGAAATTGTTAGTTAAGAGATTATTTAGTAGTTGAGAATGAACGCATCTCTCTAAAATTTTGGATAATGGTAGTAAGATTGCTATAGGGTGATAGTTGGACAGTTCTGTCAAGTTTCCACCTTTGTGCAATGGGATTATATGTGATATTTTCCAAATGGTTAGGACTTTTTCTTCAGAGATGGATCTATTGATAAGGATGAATACAGGATATGTGATGGCTTCAGCAGAAATTTTAAGATACTCTGCTGGTAAATGATCAGCTGTGAGGGTAGTTAGTTACATTTTTTTAGGCATTTATTTATGGTATTTGTAGGGACAGGTTTAAAAGAGAAGGTATTCCTGTCTACATTTAATGTTGAATAGGATGGTGGTGGAGTACAGCAGCTGTTTTTAGTCAGTGCTAAGATGGATTTGATGAAATATTTATTAAATTGTGAGGCAATACTTTCTTTAGTATCAGTGATAGAAAGTAAAGGTGTACTAACTTGTCCTGGTTATAAGATGTTTTTTTTTATTGCTGACCAAACTTCATGGATGATTGAGTTGTTTTAATTGTTTATTGCCACAGTGGTTTGTTTTGTCTTGTCTAATTTGTATTTTTTCCTTATTTCTCACTTTAAGATATGTCTGTTGCTTAGTAAAGGGGTGTTAACCTTGGAATAGTTTCTAAAGGTTTTTGGTTTAACTCAATCCTGGGATTTACTTTTGATTTCAAATAATACTGCCTTATGGTCAGATCTGATGAGCAAAAATATTACATTGGCTGAGGAACATTGCTTGCTCTGCCCCATGTTCATGAGTACAAGGTCAAGGATGTTTGTACCCCTGGTAGGAGAATGGGCCAACTATTCCAGGATGTCGGTATTAACAAAGTTTAGGAATCAATGGGCTTGTGCATTAGAAGTGGTGTAGGATTCCCAATCTATAGAGATATAGTTGAGATCCCCCATGAATATCATATTGGGTTGAATGGTGAGGGACTCTAGTACATTGAGATAGGTAGTATGAGTTTCCTGGGACATGGAGGGGGATCTATATGTTGCAAGGAGATGGTAAAACACCCTGTTCATGGTGAGTTGCACATGTATGAGTCAAAGTGGGTCATACACTTTAACTAGTTTTGATGTGAGATTGGTCTTAATATAGACTGACACTCCTCCACCTTTAGTTCCTTACTGTACAGTAGTTGGAGTAAAGGTGTGAAAGGCATTATAACCTTAAATTGCTAGGGTACTCCCAGTAACTTTAAATCATGTCTCCGTTACTAAACAGATATCTGCAATCTCCATGGAGAAGATGGCCTGCAGGGATTGGAGTTTCTTGTTAAGACTTAGGTTCAGTTAAGTCAGTAGGTTTATCAGTTTTTCATTGACTATAAAAAGGTGCTATAGGGGTGGAAAACATCTTTGCCAATAGACGAGAGGGGATAAGTGCAGACCATCCCTGGCAAAGCAGTGTGGTCTGTCAACCATGCCCTCCCAGGCTGTCAAATATTGTACCCCCGTGGACTGACACCAGAAGCTAAGCCAATCGTTAAAATCAGTCATTTTCTGTTGGTAAAGTGGCTTCATCCTTGGAGAAGGTAGTATGCTGCTCATACCTCTCAACCTGGAAACATCAAAAATCTGGACAAGGCCCATAAAAAATAGCTACAAATCTGTACACTGATTAACATAAAATTTGCATACATAATTATGTAACCTCTCCCACTCCAGTGGAATTGTGGGATACCAACTTTCAAACATAAACTGAAGAACAGACAACCAAAATATGGCACCAGAGTCCCCCTGCAGCCATTCCAATGTCTCATTACCTGGCTAGTTCACTCCATTTATCATAAACACTAATATGCATACTGCTTTACTTCTACAATCATCTGGATTTTATTTTTACATTTTATAGCACAATGCACAAGCGCTAATACACATCTGCTAAACAAAGCAACACTGTCTCACAATGAAAACTGACTTAGCATTAACATTTCTCTGCCCTTGAAACTCACATTCACTGAAACAGCATTGAAATGCACACCACATCCAAAGAAAATGCATCTGGCCAGTGGTGGTGGATAAAGATTACTTTTGGACTGTTTACAAATCATAAGCCTCTTGCACACAAAACAAGAATCCTACATGTGTTCTTTGCTACACCTTCCTGACTTTATTAAATTGTATTCCTTGTATAACACAGAACACTTGTTAGACTTAAGAGTGCATTTTAAATGTATTGTTTGAACATTTTTCCAGTAGGCAATGAAACAAAATGCATGAACCAATAATGACAAAACTGCCCAATTCAGAACATTTGCATCATAAAAATCTTCTTGCACGTGTGCGCACACACACATACACATTATATATATATATATGTATATATATATATATATATATATATATATATATATATATATATATATATATATATGTATATATATATATATATATATATATATATATATATATATATATATATATATATATATATACACACATATAAATATATATATGTGTGTGTGTGTATGTGTGTGTGCGTGTATAGATATATAAATAGAATGACAGTAGTGTAAGCCATGGGCATCTTGCATAGCTTCTCGAAGTTATTTTCAATTTCAGTTTTTTGCTTGACTTGCTCTGATTTTTGTTATCAGACCAACTCAATAGCTGTAAATGCACAACAAAAATAAACTAGGCAAAACTGCATGTTTTAAGACTTCCATTTTTTTAGTCCAAGTACTGACAGACCCTCTCCTACATTCATCCTGAAGCATCAGAACTATCATTGTAATCCAGGTGCTGTTAACTGGCCACTCTTGCTTCTCCACACTGTCTGCAGTGGAAAAATATGTTTTATCTTGAATGCTGGAAAATGTTCTGTACTTGTTTAAAAATATTTTTCTTATAATGCAGCACGGAACATAATAATTATGACTTTCTGTACCTGAATTTGGGTTAATATTTTTGCTCTTTCCATTGAGGGAGAAATGCCCTTGTGCATGACATTTTCTCACTTCTGTTGTATCTGTAGCTACACGCTTGACTTGTTACACCCACCCCCTTTAAAAGTACAACAACACAGTACAATATCAGCAATGCATCTACATACTGTGGGAGTAGAACCCACAGCCTTCGGCATCAAAAGCAAATATTTAACCTGTTATGCTATTAACAATGCAAGCAGACTCAGCATAAGCAACACTAAACTTCTCTTCCCCTGAAGTTCTCAGCTTCTTGTAAAATCCACTTGATACTCAACTGTATCTTTCAAATTTGCAGCACAAGAAATTTGGAAAAATCCAAAATTTATTGGGGGGGGGGACAAAAGTTCAAACACCAGGGACACTTTTTAAGCATTGCTTGTATAATTTTGGAAAGTTGCTAGAATAAACTGTTGTGCTACTACCATGCATTTAACTGCCAAGTCTTGAACCCAGGGCTCTGTGCACTACAGTCAGAGCAACATACCACTATGCCAAATCAGCAGTTTCCTGAGCAATCAAAACTTAAATGGCTATCATTCAGTGAATTCAGTTCTCACTTCTTACCATAGCTCTCAGCCTCTTAGCAGAAAAAAACTGGACAAAGCCAATAATGGGGGAATAGAGCCATACTGATCTTATAAACCTAGCACAAAAAAAAAAACTGGACAAAGCCAATAATGGGGGAATACAGCCATAATGATCTTATAAACTTAGAAAATTGCTAGAATAAAAGGTTTGGTGTCACCATTTCTTTTCTAAACTTGTAAACTTGGCAGAAAAAATCCTGGACAAAGCTAATAATGGGGAATACAGCCATACTGATCTTAATTGCTAGAATAAAAGGTAAGGTGTTACTATTTCTTTTCTGAAGAATACGAAGTCTGAAATTCAAATGCCTTTCATTATTTAGTGAATGCAATCCTTCACTGAAATCCAGAAAACCACAGATGTTATGAGAACAGAAGGTGGGTAGGGATTTTGGCTTTTATCACCTGTACTGAAGGTACAAGGTTTGAGCCTGAGTACCTCCTGTAGCCACCAGGTACACATGGAGCATTTTCACACACACACACACACACACACACACACACACACACACAAGGAATAATGTGAGATACAGGAAAGCAGATAGAGAATAAATGGGCTTATACATGGACCTTGAAGTCAATGATGTTATACGCCATCTAAGATTTCACACCATGGGATAAAAAGGAAAAAAATCTGGGATAGATCACCATCCCTTAAACCTTTTTATTTTGAATAGGTGACCTTTAATCTTTTATTTGACAAATGGCTAGTATACCCTGTTATTTAAATACATTTAACAGTCATTTCCAGTTCTTATGATGGACAGCAAGGTTATCCACTAGCTTCATATTGTTTATTTCTGACAGCAACCTTCCTTTTTGCATCATTCCCATTAAACAGCCTGCTCTTAGGCTGCTGCAGCTAGATGGTACTACCCTGCAAAAGAGGTCAGTCAGATGTGTGTCATTATTCAGTGACTTCAATCCTCACTGATTTGCCAGAAAACCAGAAATATTATCAAAAAAGAGACCAAAGATATGAGGCAAAAATCTGGACATTCTGCAAAAGTTTCCCACTAAATCAGAATGCCCACCATTCTGTTATTCAGAATGTCAGATGTCTGATATTGGATACTTTTTACTCAAAGTGGCTGGACTCTTATAGACCTTCCTACCTCTGCAGCTCATGCTACGAGTTCTATTGAAAACTTATTAACAAGAATAGATGAGGTAACTTAGTGGGTTTAATTCAGACTTTGATTTCTCTCTTCTGATATTTTTCCCTTTACAAAATATTTTATTTCACCCTCACTGCCTGCAATCTCTCAGTCTGATACCTCAACATGCCCGGTTCCTGGCTTTCAGTTTGTAGTTAGAGGACAGAGTCTTTCCCACCAATATTAACCATCTTGATATAGCTCACAAGAAGGATTCATGACACTGGAGTCCATGAAATGGAATGCTAGCCAGTTTATATTAGCAAGGCATTAGCCCATAGTGCTAGAAACCCTGGTTCATTTAGCAACCTAGGGTTAAGAAGTCCAGCCAACCAGGAGAGGGAGGGAGATAAAACAAGCAATAGCTTGTTCATCTTTTTCCTGGAGGTAAGAGTAAGGAACAACTCACTTTTGATAGAGAGTGGAAGATAGTTCAAGGTAGGTGATGTATTAAACCAGTGGGAATGATCACTTTCCTGAAGGATACATATGTTCAGTAATGAGTTGGCTGTGCCCACCTATTAACACTTCAAGCATAGCTCAGACATAGGTTGGGAACAGCATATCAAAGTAAAACCCGTCTCTGTACAATGTAATGACCTCAGACCTCTGACTTGCTGATTCTTAATCTGCTTTTCTAAGCTTGGATGCCGAAAGATATGTCTACCTGGAAATGGAAACACACACACACACACACACACACACACACACACACACACACACACACACACACACAAACACACACACTACTCTTATTCAGAAACTGCAGGTGTACACATCTCTCTCCCTACCTTCACAGACAGCATAAAAACAGCTTGTTCTTTCCAGGGCAGTAGACAGCATCAAAACGGCTTGTTCTGTTCTTTCTAGGGGCAGGGCAGCAGATTCATAAATGGAGCATCAAAACGGCTCATTCGTTCTGCTTCAAATGTCTCCTCTTCCCTGTAGACAGAAGTGCAAAGCTCTTCTTTTCCCCAATGGCTCGTAGCTTTATAAGCAGCTTGTTCTGCTTCAGTGTTCCATACCGGGTGGATAGCAGTAGCATAGATTCCAGTCTCGCGGCAACTGGAAATGCATGCATATTGAGCTGAATGAGCTTCAGCTCAATTCCGACAGGCTGGCAGGCTGCTGACATCATAGCACACATGATGAGTTCAGCTCAAAAAGGCCAGAAAATAAACTTTTAAAATAAAGCACTGGGAAATTCGGAAATGAATGGGGTGCTACTCGGGAATCATGGCACCCCATTATTTGGACCCCAAAACTTGGTAAAAAATGAGTAATTCTGCATGGTTGGGAGGTATGATGCTGCTCAGTGCTAGGCTCATACCTACCTGAGTCACATACTCAACGAGCTCAATCATCTCTCACTTAATATAGTCAAGGGAGGTATGTCTCATCATTAACACCCACATGGACTATGACAGAGTCATACTGGTACCTATGGTTCAATGACATAATTGCCTGTGCAACTTTATGGATCCTAGCCCTGGAAAGGCAGCTAACCATGACTCTCACTCAGTCTGGTGGGAGGGACATCGGTGTGCCACATTATAGAATCACCAATGACCAGGAAATTTGGCTGTGTGCTGGTTTGCCTTAAGGGCTTAGCAGTGGAAGCAATGGATACAGTGTTACTATGTGTAGCTGTAGGTGGTGTTTTAACAGAGTGTTTACATGATGGCTGAGGACTGTTTCTTTGAATGTACTGTGCAGGAGGTCTTAGTATTTTAGGAAGGTTACCTGTAAGTGCCTCAGTGTAAATATTTTTATGTGTAGGATCTTTACCGTGTGCAGTAGGTGCAAGTGTCACTGACAACCTCTATGGGAATAATTTTGGTTGTATGAGAGAGTGAGGCCTTCAGAGTTTAAATTTTATTTGTATCTCTGGCATACTTTATCTGTTTTATTAAGAATGAGTGGGCTGTTGGTGTACATGAGGCAGTTGATACAATGCCTCAGAATACCTATCCCGACCAGACTGGCCACAGAGAGAGTCGGGAAGTGCATATCTATAGCCACTGATCTACTAGTGAGGAGTAAGGAAAACTTACATACTGGACAAATCAACAAGACAAGCAACTTGATGAGCAATGCTCAGCTATGAGCAAACTAGATGATGTAGTTACAAAAATCTCTCTAGACAGTAAACAAGAGTGCAGACCACAGATCAGAGCAAAAACAGCTAGAATAGCAGGCACAATAAGCCATCACCAACAATTCCCAGTTCAGACAGGTGAAAGCTACCCTTTTCTTCCACAGCAGTGCAGACCACAAACCTTCTTAATGTAAAATAACTGGCCTGAAGCCCAAGTGCTTAAACCAGGAGTAAAACACTTTTAGAATAAGACATAATAAGCCTTCAACCAGCAATTCCCAACTTAGAAGGGTTTACGCTACCTGTCCTACAACAAGAGTGTAGAAAACAAACCTTCCTTATATAAGATAACTAGTTTGAAGCCCAAGTGCTTAAACCAAAACCAAAAGGCTTAGAATAAGAGTTACAATTTAATCAGGCTACTAACAAACAGTAATAAATGTGGCTGATAAAATGTGACTGAATGCTTTAAGAACATGCAGCAAAAAGATTAATAAAGTAGAAACAAGTGCAGATACAGTAAAGACAGCTGTATAAAGTACTATTTTTTAACTAAGAGAGAAGGAAGGAAACAGAAGATAATTCAAGTTTAAAAGACTAAGAGGATGGGCCTTCCCAGCTGATTCCTCAGTAATTAGTAGAATGCGCTAATGAGATGGGACTGGGAGGAGTGTCCAAAATCAGATTTATAGTAGGGCAACTCAAAAGCCACCAAGAAGTTTAAGAGTACAAAAGTAGGGTGGGTGGGTGGAAAAAATCAAATGTAGGCATATATACTTCTTGTCTTAGTTGCTTCATAGTTTTCTCTATTCAATGCTTCCATGGTGGCATTGTACTTAATTCCCTTAATTTGTTACACTATGCTTTTGGAATAACATTTTATCGATGAATAGATGAGCTACAAAGTAGTATGTCCTATATATTTGTGTTATATCACATGAATTTTACTGCTTTCTGTGTTCATATTCTTTACACTCTTCCAAAATGCGGGGTTATGCTTCCTTTCTGTAATCGATTTCTTCCATGTATCTTAATATGTCAATCTCTACAAAGTCAAGCAGGTCTTCCCTTAGATAATGTTCTTCTGGAATGAGACCCTTTTGTTTGCTCTCTGTTTACTATGAGCTTTCTACAAAAGATTCCAGAACTTTGTCTTGTGACATATCCTTTACAGATACTTCCTGCTCCATCTAGTCCACCACCATATTGGGCTCCATTGGCCCATTACACTGCAACATTACATGTATCAGAGATAGCAAAGTTTTCTGCAAAATCCTAGCTTTGAACTTCAACTCACATTCATATGAGTCTCTCACAGAAGGCTGCACAGCATCACCCTGTGGCATATCCTCTTCATATGCATCCCTCTCTGTCCAGTCCTCCTCTATGTGGGGACCAATTTGTTCATCATGTTGCAACATTGCCTGTGTTGGAGTTCCCACTAAATCCTCCACTTTGCAGGCAGTCTGTCACTTCAGTTTTTATAGGTTTAATTTCTACAGCACTAATCTTCTTTTTTCAAATTCACCTTTTGTGATCTTATTTTTCGTATTGTGAAATTTTCCATATCTTGTTATCTTTGCCTCGAGTTTAGCTTGACTTGTGGATATGCAGCAGTCCCATCAAGGCAGAATCCGAGATCACCTTGTATGCTAGACAGAGGTCACATCTAAGGAGTCTACATGAAACTGAGTAGAAGGATAGGGCTTTTAGCCTATCTGTGTATGGTAGATTTTTTGAGGCCCTGGATTCTCCTGGTGAGGAACCTCTGTGGTCTCTCCAACTTCTCCATGTGCTTTGTGAGGTACATGCTGAATGAGGCACTGTACTCAATAATAGGCTGTATAAGAGAAGAATACAGGGATGTTGTGACCACATTGTTCCTGGATGAGATACCCTTACTTATGAGGTGGGCCATGTAGAAAGCTTTCTGTACGATGCAAGCAACATTTCTTGTATTGATTAGTTTAGCTTTCTTCTCTGCATATATATCGTACCATATCAGATAAGTTTTTCATTCCCATGTCCATATTTCTTTTTTTACCTTTCAAAATCCTCTGTTATTTATTCTTCATCTTTTCTCACTTTCTCTGTAACTTCTTTTTACAGCTGGCCCAATATTTCTTCATCTAGATAATGTTTTCCCTGATCTGGTCCATTAAGGATCTTACATTTTTATCTGTAGCTTTTAACAGTTTGCAAGCATTACTTCTTTCCTTTAATTTCTCACTAATTCTTGATATATATCCCCTGTCTGGATATCCTGGGCTTTTTGCATATTAATAACAATACATATTTTCTTCCTTATTCTCAACAATTCCCTATATCAGATCTATGCTTCTTGATTGACATATCAGGTTTTTTTATATTTTTGTGAACTACTACTTCCTTCTACCATGGTGAAGGGTGGTGGGGTAGGGGGACTTCCTCTAAGATTGTCTGTGTCCTGTGGTAGGAATGTTTCCATGTCCTAAGGATTCTACACTGCCTGTTTTTCCAGTCCTGACACCAGGAGTGGGTATGTTTTCATCCTGGAACCTGTGCACCCAATCTTCTTTTTCATTTGCTGGCCTATCATTCTACATGATATATAATATACAGTCAGTCTTTTTTCAGTGTTGTCTTGATGAGATTTTGTAAAATCAGGGTCCACCATATAAAGGGAATCACCAAGACATTGATGAATTCAATTCCAGTCATACTACTCTTTTTACAGATTTCATCCCTCCAGTCGGACCAGTCAGTATAAAGTGGGTAATTGCTTGATAATTTTATTCATGTGTATGAAAGAGTGTGCAATAAGGACCAAAGTGAGTAAGGCCAGTCGGTGTGGTTTTTAACTCCTCAATGCATAAGAAAGGATGCTCATGGAAATAGTAAAATGTAAGATGTTGATTGCGTTGACTAAAGGAAAATGAAAGTTATATACTTATCTTAATGACAGATTTGTGTTGTCTGCTTCTATCCTTCAATGGGTTGGTCTTCAGATCAGATCTCAGATCCAACTTCAGCCACTCTAGGTTTGGGAGCCAAAAGTCATCCCCCCTTACCCAGTCCCTGAAATGACCTCAGATCAACATACCTGAATTCATAAAGTTAATACTTAGCTGACATTCTGCTCTGGAGCTAGAATAGACCAAGGAAAGTCAGCAGGGTCATAAGAGACGTAAATAAGTAATAACACCAAGGAAATGGAAGGGGCAAGGAGGGTGAGAAGTTGAAGAAGGATGGAAGTAGACAAAATAGATCTATCGCATTATGGTAGGTACATAGATTTCATATCTGATATTGGCTCTTCTGTCTGTTCATCAATGGACTGAACTGAGTTCCCATTTAAAAAAAAAAACAAACTTTGGAGGTCTCATGGAAAGCCATCCTGGTAGATGGCTGAACCAAAGGCAACTTGCTCTCTGGAGAGCAAATCAGATGAAGGCATGTACGCTGGACCAAGTGGCTGCAGCACAGATATCATCAACGGAATCTCTTGGAAAGAAGGCAGTAGAAGTAGCCACAGATATAGTTGAAAAATAATTAATGGGTTTGAGTAAGTTCAACCCTTTCATTCTATAATGTATGAGATGCAGTCAGACAACCATCTAAAGAGAGTCAATTTGGAGATTTCCTGCCCCAGCTTATCAGACTTTCTAATTTTCTTTGTACAGTGAAGACAGAAACAGAGATGACAATGCACTGTAGCAGGTATTACCCTTTGTTGGAAAAATTAAGGAAGAAGACTGGAAGATTAATAGACTGATATAGCAAAGTCTCAGTAGACACCTTTGGAATAAAAGATGGGTTAGTTCGCAGGGACACTCTGTCTTTACGAAAGCTCGGATAAGGAGGTTTGCTAGAAAGAACCTGCAATTCCTATACTTTCCTAGCTGAAGTAACTGCTACCAAAAGTAAGGTTTTCCAAGCCAGAAATTTGAGGTCCACCTTGGTTGCCATTTCAAAAGGTGGTCTAGTTAAAGCTAGTAACAGGATGGTCATATCCCAAGGAGGAGTAGGATCTCTTAGGGCAGGTACGAGAAGGAAAGTACCCCCTTTGGAAGGCCTTGGATAATCAAAGGGAAAACATAGAGGATTGCAATATGAAAACTCAAAAGGGCAACTAACTTGACTTTGATAATAGAGCAACTGGCCCAGCTGTAAAAAACTGAAGCCAGAAAGTCTAAAATGGCTTGAAGAGGTACAGAGGAAGAATCCAGATTCCTATGGGAGGTCCAAATAGCAAACCTTTTCCACTTGCTTTTGAAAACCTTTCTGCTAGAAGGTCTTTGAGATGAAGTAAGAACCTAGATCACTGGGAGTAAAGGGTGGACTGACTAGTCGTCATTGGAAGTGGAGAAACCAAGTGACTAGTTTGAGGGTTTGAATGTTCAGTTAAGGAATCCTAGATGGGTGAGAGAGAAGATCTGTATTGGGATCCATCACCCAAGAAGGGTCTATCAGATGAGGCCCGAGAAAGGGAAACCACACCTGTCAAGGTCAGAAAGAGGCAATGAGGATAACAGTGACCTTCCTTTCTGTGGCTTTCTGTAAGAATTTCAAGATAAGGGGGTAAGAGGAAAAGTATACAGGAGCCCGGGAGTGCCAAATGTTGGTTGCAGCATCCCTCAGTGTCTCTCCCCTCCTGATCTTGGAGAATCAGAGCAAATAACCTGCTGCATTTCATGTTGGTTGGTAATGCAAAAAGTTCATGGCATGGTCAGCTGCAGTTACAAAAGATCTGCTGTGTCATCATTGGATTGTGGAACCACTCATGAGGTAAGAGGATAGACCTTCTTAACTTTTCTGCCAGGATAATGAATTTTATTGCTGTCAGAAAGCAGTCAGAAGGTATCATGAAAGCACATCAATAATCTGAAAAAAGAACAACTACTTGCCTCAGTAGTGGAGACCACATCTGTTCCAATGAGCAAAAATTGGATCTGAAGTAATTTTACATACTAGCTGGGGATTAAGGGTAAGGAGAGGTGCCTGCACTTTGGATCCAAAGTCTATAGTGACTAAAGTCAGATGCAAGATCAGATCTTCAGACCCATCTGTTGATGAATGGACAGAAGAGACAACATCTGATGCAAAGTATGCCATTTTAGAATGTTTTGAGCTCACACCTTAAACCTACAGAATTAAATTTATAGGAGAGAGACAAAAACTAAAAGAAAGTGCCAAAGATTTTATTGTAGAAAAATGCACTTATTTTCATAGGTGGGTGAATGGATTCTAGGTTACCATATTTGAAATGTTGAGAGACCTTCTGATCTGGTAGCAAGCACTCACTCTTTGTCTGTGGCTATGAAGCTCTGGTTGACTAACCAAGAATGTTCCTCAGTTGAAGTGATATTTTGCAAGCATGGCACACCTGGGCAACAGGAGGTTACTTAGCACTATACATGAGTATGAGGGGAACTCATTGGGAGTGCAGTCTAAATCATGAGACCAGCTTCCACTGAAAGCCACTGGTACTAGTGTATGCCAGGGGTCATGGCTTAGCAGTTTTCAATGTAGGCAAGGAGGACATTAAAGACCTAAATGCAGAAAGAGATAGAGTGAAGTACAAATAACGATGCAAGAGTACTAGCAGATATGTTAATTCATTAGAGGTGATTTGTCTTAAAACTGCTGTTGCTCCAGATTATCACAGGTGGAATGCACACTATCATGGTACAAGGTAGAGAAATTACTACTAAGATGGATACCATGTCAGACATAACTGTTGTTGAGCCATCATTTTTTAGGCAGTAGCATTACTTGCCTCATCAAATCACCCCTATTAGGCCATCGGAGGGACACCTTCTCAGATGTTATTGGCAGAGTTCATTTGCACTGGTTAAGGGGTGCAAGGACACAAGTAGGAGGCACTGTTTTATGACATCCCAGCAGATGATGCAGTACCCTGTGTGTCTGCAGTCACTCGCAGCAAGGCCTGAATGCAATCACATGGAGAAGGCATATAAAAAGAGACACAGTCAGCACTGGCACCTCCAAAAGAGGCTGATGATGTGTTTAGCTATGTAGAGGAGCTGGGTAATAACAGCATACTTGAATCAGATACTTGACAAAAGGTACTAGACTTTTTCTGAAGGGTTCTACTTCAGAAGAGGGGACTGCTAGTAGCAGTAAGCCTAAGTGTGAGCCACAGATGTCAAAAGATACTATAATTTGTATGGAAGGGGAAAGGGTAATAATCATGAAGAAACAATTGTTATAGGAAATACCACCCCGAAATGACAAAGGGGTCACCTTGCTCCCCTTCACCCTCAGTGTGGGGGTAGACCCCCACACCTCTGAACTTATAACTTCAAGATCACCATACTTCTGAGAAAAGAGAATAGTGTGAGAAATGACATCTCAGACTTAGTATCTGTAAGCTCATTCTTATGGCCAATCTCTGTATTTTGATACTGGCTATAGCAACCCTTGTTTATAAGCTGTGCAGTGAAGAATGATTTTCTCACTGCAGCAGACACGTGACAGTCAAAGGTCAGGTTGCTGTCAATATACTTTCCCAGATCCCTGACCACTGGATCTACTACTAGGGGTGTATTATCAATGATGTGATATCCAGGGATAGCTACCTTTCGTAAGGGTACTATTATGCATTTTTTCACACTCAGTTTTAGTCCATAAGTTTGGCACATGTTGTTTGTCTGCATCAGGCCTTTTTGAAGGGTATTTGTGTCTTTAGTGGATTCAATAACCACATCTAGTTTGCAGCTGTCTATAGACATGGTCAGCCAGAGGCCCTTGACTTCTGCCTTGACTTCAGAAAAGTAAATGCCAAAAAAAGGAGAGGCCCCAGCCCCAATCCCTATGGTAGTCTGCTAGTAACTGGCTCCTTTGTGGAGGTGGATTCCCCTATCCAAGCTTCTTATGTCCTATGAGCCAGCTGACATTCCATTGGGTGACATATGGGATTATACCGAACCACAACAATGGACTAGTGCAAAGAAAGAACCACCAGTTGATTGGATATGGGATTATGTCTAATTATGTACGTTTATCTACAATGCCTAAGTGAGGTACTGTGATGAAGACCTTGGACAGGTCAGGGTAGGACAAGTGCGCTGTTTTGTCCTCATCCACAGGTTTAGTTAGCTTTTTGAAGAAGTCCATCAGGTAAAAGAAAGCATGACTTACCATTGAAAAAAAAAACAACCTGGGTAGAGTCCAGTGTCTGTGGGTTTCCTGTATCACTGATTATCATATCCATGATAATTCTTTCCATGGTCTTGTATATGATACTAGTCAGAGATATATGGGTCTGTTTTTCCCCAAGTTTGGAGAAGGTCCCCCCTCCTATTTTGTAGAAGCCCTCCATTCATCTGACATGAACCTGTCTGGAGACTATGGGTAAACAGAGATTCTAGTGGGCCTGACAGGTCATATTTCATGTTGTTCAGAAAGTATCCTCGCATAGTATCAGGGCCCACTGAAGCAATGTTCTTAGCCTTAGAGCAGACAGTGAGAACCTGTTCCTAAGTCATAGTTGGTGGAGAAATGATGGGGGGTGGGGTAATCACAGGGGGTGACTGGAGGTGATGGGGGGAAACTGGAGCAAAATTTATCAGCCAGCAGATTTGCTATATCATCTGTCCCTGTATTGGTGGTTCCGTCCAGCATTAGTTCAACACATTGTTGGGTGTTGCCTTTAAGGTAGCAGATGAATTGACAGAAGCTTTATGATTCCTAGCTTGGGAGGCTATTTTTATTTCAGATTTGGCTTTGGTGGACTTAATTAGTCCTCTGAGTTGAGTGATGATGAATTTTTACTTTGCTGGGCAATGCCTTTCTTGGTTTTGTTTATGGTTTTCTTTCTTTCTTTTATTATACAGTCTATTTATACTGGGATTCCATCAGGGTGGCTTGTTTTTGGAGGTTGTCCTATATTTATTTTGGGTAGGGTACAGCTGTCTCTATGCAGTTATTTAGACAATTGCACAGGAGTTTTGTGAACAATTTTGTAAAGGCAGCTGTGTTCTCAAGGTTTTTTTTTTTTTTGGGGGGGGTGTGATTGGGGAGCCTAAAGTTTTGTTAGACTGTAACTTAGTAGGAGGTAGTTAACCTTGAAATATTTTGTAAATGTTCTGCCTGAATTCTATGGCCTTATATTTATTTTAAAAGATGCAGCTTTGTGGTCCGAACTGATCAGTGAGCACATTACACTAGGAAGAGTGCACCATTCCCACATATTTGTGAAGACCAGGCCAAGAATACTTGTAAATCAGCTGTTCCAGGGAGTTTGTGTAAATAAAGATTAGGACTCTCAGGGCTAGCATGTTTGAAGTCACATATGATTCCAAGTTAATGCTGGTAGTATGTATATATGCAGGTCTACCAACAGCAGAAGGTTGATCTGAATTTGTTTTTATGTTGCTTCCAGTGATGCGTCATCTGTCTGTGAAATCTGCAAAGCGCACAAAATATGTGAGAGCATTCACATCACTGTCTTACATATGCATGCATTCAGTATGTGAGCAAATCACACAGATATGGGATAACAACGGGCAGATGTTGTATAGATCTCCTCATATGCAAATACCAGTAAAAAGTTAAAGGATTTTAAATGAGGAATCCACATGGGAACATTTAATGGCTTTGACAGAATATCACACTTGAACATCCTATATGCTACACATGCCAGTAGGTGAATATACCCTTATGCCATGTTCATCACAGCGCACATTTTGTCCTGGCTATGTATTGCCTCTAGATATACAGAAAGATACAATACAATGACATATGGGTTGAGCACTATATCAAGCGGTCAAATAAATCAAGGAGGCCAGAGAACATTTGTTAAGTAACAGGAAGAGAGCAGCTCGGAAGCTCCTGTTTTAGAAAGTGTATAATGCACATGAACATAACTATATGAGACCTACATATGTGCTATTGATGGATACAAAATATTTACTGTTTCTTTGACAGGCTTATTTAAACACTCAACTTAATCCCAACATCACACATATAAAGGACATTAGTAAACATCCACATCCTCTTACATAAGCACATGTACCACACACCACCATCTGCATAAGACAGGCCCTCTCAATCACTATCCTTACCAAACACTTAGTGTGAGTAATACATCAAGTGATGTAGGAGTTAAGAAGCTGTACCCTCAGACAAGTGTTATACTTGTAAAGCATGGAAGACCTCTGTGTTTGTGCTACAAATATACCTGGATGCTATTTACACACACACACACACACACACACACACACACACACACACACACACACACACACACACACACACACACACACACACACACACACACACACACCTTACTAAAGGAAATGTAGTTTAATGCCCTACCATAGAGAAATATATGCCCTGCCATGGCACTGTAGAATGAAGGTATCACAACTGCTGTATTTGAACTATACAAATACAATGACAGAACAGGCTGTTCAGTCTTTTTTCATGTCTGACTGAAGGGAAACTGCTCCTATAAACTTCATTATACCCACCTGTGCTCATCAATAACTCCACTATTACCTACATTTAACAGTCATAAATTCCTTGTATTGAAGCAGAAATGGTTGATCACAAGTCATTAAACTGATGAAAAGAGCAGGGAATTATCACACTGACAATTTGTCCCTAAAAGCTGCCCCAGCTGTTTGGGAATTGGGAACTTATGTTGACAGTGACCTAACTTTTTGCCAGTATGTGTCTATTCTTTTAAGAAAGTCCAAAAAACATAACTGAAATGAGTGAAGATAAGTCTTTACTCAGAAAAAGTGTTTTCATAGACACACAATGCTTTTTCAAGTTGCGTAAAAACAGTTAAAAAGTCATAGTATGTAAACCCTACAACACCACCAAAGGAGGTAACAGCCATAAGACCTTAAGACCTATTAAGGTTTAAATCTGCAGTTTTCATTTACACCAGGTGGGGATGTTGCATTAGACCTGGTAATCCAGCCATATTCACAGCTTTCTGTCATATGCTTAATATCCCGACCCCTTACTCTGAAATCTCTAAATCAAAACCTGTAAGAAAGGCTTATAAACAAACGGATTGTGTCTAGATCTAGTATTGTCATTATCTCCTTTACTCAGCCCCGATTAGGCCAGTCATTGAATAAAAAGCCCCCTTTGGCATGTGTCTGTCCAGAGACATGCAACAACTGGAATGCCCACAGAGATATTTTATTAAAAGGATACAAGGCCTAAAAAGCATGTCTCACATGGGCCGTCTCAGAGCCTGTCACTATACTCGGTATCCTACAGACTGCTTAGACGTCACCTGTGTCTGGTATAGAAAGACCTCTTCCGACCATAGCTCTCAACCTCTCAGTGCAAGAAATCTGCACAAAGACTGACAAAATGCAGGGACAAAGCCCCAAAAATAGGGACATATTTTAAATATTACTCTTATAAGCTCAGAAAGTTGCATGCAGAGTAACATGATTTGTTCTAACATACATTTTCTGAAAGATCTGGAGTCTGAAACTCAAACGTATGTCATTATTTAGTGACTTCAGTCCTCAGATCATCCCAGTAATTTGTCAGAAAAACACAGATTTTATGAGGAACAGACTAAAATATGAGACAAAAATCTGGACATTCTGTGAAAACCTGGACAGTTGAGAGGTATGCGTCCGACCCAGTACTGATGGATTTACTGCACATAAGCAAGTCAAATTACATCAGAAATACTAAGTCTAGGGATCTAAACCTATTGTACAACATCAGCAGAACAGTTTGGAGGGGTAGGTATATTTTTCAGAGGATGCCGCGGCTGTGGAACAGACTTTCTATCCACATAAAACAAAGTTCATCCTTGTCCATTTTCAAGTGCAACTTAGATCTATGGATGGGAAACAGAAAATTTACCTCAGGACTGTCCCCTGTACTACTAATGGACAGAGGCAACTCCAAAATGCTTTATCCCATGCAAGGGTCCCCTCAATTTTTTATGATATGATTCCAGTTATTCTCATTAGTGTTAGTATATAATTACTGACCATGGGATGGGTGAGGCCAATCTATAACCAAATGGAATAGGATATTTAAAGCACAAAAAGGGACAATGGCTAGGTTTAAAATGGCCTGCAAAGGCACATAGCCTAGTACTTACCTATGAACCTATGACCTATGACAGATTTCTTTCTCTGATTTATGGCAGTTGACTATATCAGTTAACATCTTTTGGGTGGGAGTGTACCCCTAACACCATACATACACCACCACTATGAATTTGGGAAGCTCACCCCTTGTATAAAACCTAATGTCTGTGTTTCCCCTGATATTGCTTGCTTCTTTATGTATGTATGTATGTATGTATGTATTTATTTATTTAATTATCTTGTAGGAAAAAATACTTCAATGGATCATTTGTCATTTATATACCTGTTACTTTATTCACCCCATTCACATTTAACAAGTGAATAAGACATGCATGTTAATGCTCTAGCTGCCTGTTCAGTACTCCAGATTCTCTTGAGTTCAGCTTGTTATACGAGAGGCACTTGCACTTTCTTATGTCAAGTACTGACTTTTGGTCAATGTGACTATCAAGTGGTGAGCTCTCAACACTATCACCACTAATTTAATGGTAACGAGTGTGCTTTTTGTGCCAAATTTCTAAACCACACAAACATTTGTGCTCACCATGATACTACTGCATAAAATCAGCTTAATTAAGGATTCATCTGACCACTACAAAAAAGAAAGACTTACTAATCATCTGATAGGTCGTCCATAGGATTATGGCTCTTCTATTAATGAGTTGTTTCCTGTAGTTAAGTGTACAAGGTTTGACTCCTTTCATCTCTACCTGCATCCTGTCATATTTTAAGCATGTCATTTGACCAGACAGTACTCCCACTCTGCACCTAAAAAGGCACATTTTGTAGGTGTAACTTGTTAAATAAAAGTTATGCTCTTACCATAACTAGGCATCTGAGTTGTCCATTTTCATTCTTCCTCAAAGTGTAGGTTTGGATCTGATCCTCGAATCTGACTCGGCTGCTTATTCCACACATAGAATCCAGTTCTTGAGCTCCTCCCTCTACCAATAATACACCATTACATCCCCAAAGCCTCAGATCGAGTTTGCTGCCCTATCCCCATAGCAAAACAGAGACAGGAATCGTTTGATAGAAATACAGGGCTGAAAGCTGGAACTGTAGGTTTATACAGCAACTTGGATGAGGAGGTGGATGGAAGGGAAGTTGAGGAAGAATAAAAATGGACAACACAGATGCCTAGATACAGTAAGAAAAAGAAGTTATGTACTCTCCATATTATTCCATCTGTGTTGTCGATCTTCATTCATTCTTGATGAATGTGGTTCTGGTTCTGATCATTGGAACCAACTCAGTTGTTATACAGCTCGCGCCAACCAAAAAACCTCTCGAGCTAAGACTCTATCCACAATGCCCCTCTCTTCATTACCTCAGATCAAGTTTGCAGACTATAGCAAGAGTGTACACAGAAAAAGGTAATCAAAGCAATGTCCAAGGTAAAAGCCCTAGGGTATCCAAGGACAAGAGAGCGATCCTCCAGGAAATCTACAAGAGGGAAGAAGGTGGAAGTGATGCCAAGGATGAACAAAGATCGACAACACAAATGGAATGTTATGGTGAGTACATAGCTTCTTTATCTGATGTTGTCAATCTTCCTTCATTTTGATGAATGGGACAGAGATCCCAGCTACTTTATTTCCTAGGAGGCCTTTCCTGCGCCCCCCACACCCCCCAAATATATATATTCCAACTCCGAGATCGCACTACAGTGAGGAAAGGGCAAATATTCCCATTTTCACTGTACCACGATCTCGCAATTGCGGTTTCGAGTTCTGCAATATTCGCTCATGTGACCGTTCGCTAAGATGAACTTTCGTTCATCTAATATAGACCCGGCTGTGTTCTACACGAACTACAGAGTGAACTGGCACCTCACCTGTGTGCCCTGTTCAATCACAGACTCACCTCAGGCTTTGTCCCTACAAAATGACGCACTGCTATAGTCATCCCTCTCCACAAAGAAGGAGCGACTACAGACCCTGGAAATGATTGCCCCATTAGCCTGATGAGTCTGATATACAAAGCTATGGAAAGCGTCATCATGGACCTAATAAACAAGGATATAGGAAATCTCCAAACTCTGGATCCCACACAGTTTGGTTTTGTGAAGGGTAGATCATGCTTGCTCAACTTGGTCAACTTCTTTGAGTCAGTCACCAGAGCTGTGGATGAAGGCAAGGTGGTTCATACAGCCTACCTTGATCTGGCCAATGTCTTTGATAGCATTCCCCACTCAAGAATTATAGAAAAACTTACTAAGCTAGGCATCAACCCCTATATCACTAGGTGGGTTGCAAACTGGCTCACAGGTAGAACCCACAGTATGAAAGCAGCTGGCACCAACTCAGACTGCTGACCAGTCATGAGTAGAGTCCCACAGGGCTCTGTCCTGGGTCCTCTCCTGTTTCATATCTACTTCTCTGAAGTCCATGCCAACATGAAGGGACTCTGGCTGACAATGTTTGCAGGCGATTGCAAGTTGGGAGCTATTATTAACTTCCTGAGTGATGTTGACATCCTACAGAAAGGCCTCACTGAGACCAACAACTGGTGTCAGAACCATGGCCTTAAGCAAAATGCCAAAAAATGCGTCATCATCCCATTTGGGAAAAACCTGGTTCCCATGAATTACCACATCGACGGTAGTCCACTAAACACAGAAGGCATTATAAGAGATCTGGGAACACAGGTTGACAGCAACCTCTCTTTTGACCACCACATTGAAACTGTGGTCAAAAGTCCTTCTATGTGGCACATCTCATTACTAAGAGTTTTGCATCCAGGAAGAAAGAGGTCATTGTCTCCCTCTACTCTTCCCTCATTAGGCCAATTATTGAGTACAATGCCCCATTTGGCATGTACCTCACTAATCACCTGCAACTACTGGAGTGGCCACAAAAGTACCTCACAAAGAGGATCCAGGGCCTTAAACATTTTCCTATATGGACAGATTAAAAAAATTCCAACTATTCTCTGTCTCATATTGCCTACTTAGAGGCAATCTCAGCTTGACTTACAAAGCCATGTTTGTCCCAGCTCTGTTAGAAATGCTACATCTAAAGAAATCCCAATCCCTCCGCATCACACACTCTAGAGACCTCAACCTCATTACCAGAATCAACAGAACATGCTGAAGGGACAGGTTCATATCCTAGAGACCGCCCATGCTATAGAATAGACTTCCCATACATGTCAGGCAGAGGACCTCACTGGCCCTCTTCAAGTGAAATCTTGATGAGTGGATGGGAAATATAAAATTCACCCCAGGAATTACTCCAGTGGCTTTACTTAATGGAGGCACTGGGAACTAAGGTCACATGGCATGATGCCAGGGTAATCCTATTTGGTAGGCTTGTAAAGGCCCCAGGGCCATTAGCCTAGTACAAACCTATGACCCTACGAAAGTCCAGTAAATGTAAACAATATTCACCTTTGTTGGAAAAATTGGGGAAGAAAACTAGAAACTCACCAGTTTGATTACTATTAGATTTGGAGTCCACCTTAGGCAGAAAGGAAGGTTTGGTTCACAAGGAGACCCTGTCCTTATGAAAAATGATATTACAGGGTTTTTCACATAGTGCGTGGATCTCAGGGACCCTTCTGGCAGAAGTGATGACAACTAGAAAAAGAGTTTTCTAGGAAAGGAATTTGAGATGGCAAGTGGCCTCTCATTCAAAGGGAGGAAGTACTAATGACTGCAAAACAAGGGTTAGATCCCAGAGGACTGGCAGATCTTTAAATGGAGGTTTGAGGCATAAGGTACCTTTGATAGAAATCTTGCATATGAGATGAGAGATTAAGGAATGGTCATTGAAGCCATTGGCCAAAAAGGGTAGCTAAAAATTCCAAAACATTTTCAACAAGTGCTGTGAAGGGGTCTAAATTGTCTTCAGAGGCCCAAACTGAAAATCTCTTCCATTTGCTGGAATATAGTCTCCTGGTGGAAGGTCTTTGGGAAGCCAGAAAAATCTTTTGTAAGGGGTCTCAAGCTAAATGGCAAAAAATGCATAGTCATCCCATTTGGGAAAAACAAAACACCCATGAATTACCACATAGGTGGCATCCCCTTTAATACAGAAGAGGTAATAAGAGATCTGGGGTCTCAGGTAGATAGTAATCTCTCCTTTGACAATCATATTGCCAAAGTAGTTAGGA
Source organism: Protopterus annectens (assembly GCF_019279795.1). Lineage (NCBI taxonomy): Eukaryota > Metazoa > Chordata > Ceratodontiformes > Protopteridae > Protopterus > Protopterus annectens. Next base: position 1,078,062,116 of record NC_056729.1, read on the forward strand.
AATCCTTCTATGTAGCCCATCTAATTACTAAAGGGTTTGCATCTAGAAATAAAGAGGTTATAGTGCCCCTCTATTCGTCACTCATCTGACCCATCATAGAGTACAATGCCCCATTTGGGATGTACCTCACAAGACACTTCCAACAGCTGGAAAGACCACAAAAATACCTCACCAAGAGGATTACTGGCCTCAAACATATGTTCTATGCAGCCCGACTGGAAAAACTCCTGCTGTACTCAGTGGCATATCGCTTACTCAGAGGTGATCTCTGCCTGACTTACAAAGCCATGTCCAACTCAGAATTTATGTACATGCTCCACCTAAAGAAATCCAAGTCACTGCGAGCCACTTGCTCTAGTGAGCTAAACCTCACCACAACAATAAATAGAACATGCTGGAAGGATAAATTCCTATCACAGAGACTCCCTGTGCTTTGGAACAAAATTCCTTACTACATTAGGCAGATACCCTCACTAACACTCTTCAGAGAAACCTTGACGAGTGGATGGGTAACACATGGACTCCATGCAGTATGGGTTTGTAAAAAGTAGATCATGCCTGCTCAACCTGATAAACTTCTTTGAGTCTGTCACCAGAACTGTGGATGAGGGCAAGGTAGTTCACACAGCCTACCTAGAGCTTGCCAAGGCCTTTGACACCATCCCTCACTCAGGAATCATAGATAGACTCACCAAACTAGGCATAAACCCCTATATAATAAGATGGGTTGCCAACTGGCTCACTGTGAAAGTAGCAGACTCCAAATCTGACTACCGACCAGTTACATGTGGTGTCCCACAGGGATTGGTCCTAGGTCCTCTCCTGTTTGGCATATACTTCTCTGAAGTTTAAGCCAACACAAAGAGACTCTGGCTGACCAAGTTCACAGATGATTGCAAACTGGGGGCCATTATTGATTCTCCAACTGATGTAGACATTCTACAAAAAGGCCTTACTGACACCAGTGACTGGTGCCAGAACCATGGCCTTAAGCTCAATGCCAAAAAGTGCATTGTCATTCCCTTTGGGAAAACTTCGGTGCCCATGATCTACCACATAGGCAGTAGTCCATTAAACACGGACACAGGTTGACAGCAACCTCTCTTTGATAACCACATTGCCACTGCAGTCAGAAAGTCCTTCTATGTGGCACATCTCATTACAAAAGGTTTCTCATCCAGGAAAAAAGAGATCATAATTGTCCTTCTTTAGACCTATTATAGAATACAATGCCCCAATTGGCATGTACCTCAATAGACATCTACTGCAACTGGAAAGACCACAAAAATACCTCACTAAGAGGATCTTAGGCCTTAAACACATGCCCTATATGGACAGACTCAAAAAACTCCAGCTATACTCTGTCTCTTATTGCCTACTTAGAGGTGATCTCTGCTTGACCTACAAAGCCATGTCTGACCCAGAGCTGCTAGATATGCTACACCTAAATAAATCCCAATCCCTCCATGCCACACGCTCCAGGGATATTAACTTCATTACCACAATAAACAGAACATGCTGGAGGAACAGTTTCCTAATCCAGAGACTTCCCATACTCTGGAACAAACTTCCCATTCATGTCAAGCAGAGCACTTCAATGGCCCTCTTTAAGAGAAACCTTGATGAGTGGGTGGGCAATCGGAAGTTCACCCCAGGGATTACTTCAGTGGCCTTGCTTGACAGGGGCACCGGGAACCAATTTGGGCAGCATGATGCCAGGGAATCTTCTTGGGCTAGGCTTATATAGGCTCCAGGGCAATTAGTCTAGTACACACCTACGAACCTATGGTGGGACTTCTTGGATCATTCTTTTTTTGAGCAACTTTTGAACTTCTATGACTGCTTGATCCCTCTGATTGGGTGGAACAGTGGGGATTTTTCTCATTGACCTTGGGAAAAGTGTGAAGAGGATGTGGTAGCCTCTGGTAATGATTCTCTGCACCCAAGTATTGGAGTTTATTTGTTGCCAGGTTGTTGAGTGCAGTGGAAGTCTTCCCCCGACTGCTTCCAGAGGTAAGCAATCAAGCCTCCTTTCAGGAGCGCTGATAGGGTTGTCCAGGAAAGGAATCTCTGTTACCCTGGTTTCACTGGCCACCTCTGCCTCACAGTCGGCATCTCCCATCTGAGCCTCCCCCTCTGCCCTGAGGGGAGCCATCGCCACATGTCCTGAAAGATTCCCTGTGACTTCTTGAAGCACATCTTTCTCCTCCTCTGATTCATGGAATAGGATCCCTGAGGAGTAGAAAAATGAAGGTCCATAGCAGACAGGGTCTTTCCATCCTTTTCACACCTGGCTACTGTGTCCTTCACCTTGGGGTCGAACAAAGATGATCCGTCGAAGACAGCATTGACAAAGGATGCCTTGAAGGGCTCTACAAATTCACACAAGGACTTAAGTGCAAAGGTTGATAAAGCATAGACCCACTTTGCAAATCTGTCCATCATCCTAGAATATCTGTTAGGTGGATGGACAGTAGGATTCTCATTGGCAAGTTCTTTCTTGGTGGCAGCCACCAATACCATGGCATCTACTGCTAAACCCTTGACCAATACTGGTGGTGCTCTTGCAGGGATAGAATTTTGTCCAATTTCTGGGGGATAGGCTCTACAGAATCAGAAGCCTTCCAAGCCCACTATGTAATCAGATTAATAAGATTGTCAGCGGGTGGGGTCACCCAGGAAGTAGATGGTTGAGCACCGCACGCATGCAAGAAAAAGGATTCCTCCGAGGTCAGGTATTGGAGCTTCCAGTTACCCTCTGCTTTAGTATCTGTAGGTTGTCTCTGAAGGAGACATCTTTAGGGGGTGACCAGAGGGAACCTTCCTCTTCATTGAAGTCCATGTCCTCTGTGACAGATTATTCTGGAGAATCTAGGTGCTTCCTCTTGCATGTCTTCTTACACAGATGTTCCTCAGTGAGGATTTCTGAGGAAGACTCAAAAGAAGAGGGGCCCTGTACAGGGTAACTTGAAGCTTCAGTGCTCACTGTCCTGTTGTGGAGATTGGTGTCATCTCTGGGCCAGAAGGTACAGTACTATGATACTCTGATGCAGGAGGGACCAGCTGTGAGCCTACAGAGGCTAAAGCCCTCTCCATAACCTGGAAGGCAGGACTCCCCGAAGAGGAGTGGGAGCCTGGAACCAAGAAAGACCACCTCAGAGCCAAGATCATAACCCACTCCAAGAGTCTGCCTTCCAAAGCGGGAGCTGGGGAAGGATCCACAACCAACAAGGCCCCGAGAGCCAGGGTCTACTCCATATAAAAACCAGGTGCCAATCAGAGACCCTTGGAACAGGCAGAGAGGTCACAGCCCCAAGAACCTATCAGTTCCTAGGAGGCAACCAAAGAAGTCAGAGCAACATCTAGTGCTGAAGTAGGAAGGCCTAATGGCAAAGAAATAGTTGGTACTCAGGGGATCTAAGTGCTGAGCTCTGAAGCTCCAGTGGAAGTCAGAGGAGGAGAAGAAACTCCAACTCCATATTGGAGAGGAGTCTGAGAAGCGGCAGGAATACTTCTGGCCACCAAAAGTTGATCCACCAATCTCACAATGTCCACCTTGGAGAGACTCTTAGAAGACCAAAGAGACAATTCTTAAGGAGACTCTGGTTGTTCCAGAAAGGGACTGGGCAGCTGACCCACAAAGGGGTCTATGGACAGTGGATACCCTGTCCTTGAATGAACCAGTTCTGGTCTCGGCACAAATGGGGGGGTAAAGCCTGCTCAGGCGCAGTAGGAGAGATCAGCATTGAACCTGAAACCAAAGATGCCAATGCCGAAGGCACCATAGTAGCAGTTGGAGCTGAGGAGTCATTGACCTGTAGCATTGGTTCCTTAACTTTCGGTTCTGTGGTAATCAGAACTGGAGTCTTATGTCTTTTGGCCATTGGTGCCATGAGAGACACAGGCACTGAGTGACCCTTCATTTTGGAAGAGTCAGATTTAGAGGAGGCAGCCTTGGACAAAACTTGGCTGAATTAGATTTTTAATAAGCCCTTTAGAATGTTCAAACTCAGCCTCTCCACAGGCTACGTGCACACAAACTGGCGCACAACAACGGTTATTCCACTCCACAAAGGAGGGGCCACAACTGACCCTGGTAACTATCACCCCATAAGCCTGACTTGCCTGGTCTACAAGGCTATGGAGCACATCATCACGGAACTCATTAACAAAGACATTGGAAACCTCCAAACGCTTGAACTGACCTAGTTTGGCTTTAAGGGCAGATCATGCCTACTAAACCTGGTTGACTTCTTCGAGACACGTCACCAAGGCCATAGATGAGGGAAAGGTTGTTCACACAGCCTACCTTGACCTTGCCAAGGCTTTCGACACCATTCCCCACTCAGGTATTACAGAAAGACTCACCACACAGTAACTAAAGTTATAAGGAATATCAACTCAAAAAAAAAAATATATATATATATATCTATATATATCTATATATATATATATATATATATATATATATATATATATATATATATATATATACATGTGTGTGTGTGTACAGATAGAAAGTAATTTTAAAGAACTTAGCTGAGAGCAATGGCTGATGTGTCTTGCTGACGGAGCAGCAAATGAGATCTGAGGTAATGAAGAGAGGGGCATTGTGGGTAGAGTCTTAGCTTGAGAGTTTTTTGGCTGGTGCGGGCTGTATAATGGCTGAGTTGGTTCTGAGGAGTGGAACCAAAACCCCATTCATCAAGAATGAATGAAGACTGACAACATCAGATCAAAACTTTTAAATGTGCTATTGTCCTTTTCATTCTTACTCAGTGTATGGGATAGAGTCCTCAGCTATGTTGATCTTGGGCAGCCCTCATGGAAGGACATTCCAAAGTACTGCCAAAACAATGGTGGCTTTGTTTCTAGAAAGAATATCTGATTTGCAATGAGTAACAAACGTATGAGCATGGGACCACGTACCTACAGCACAAATGTCATCAATAGATGTTCTTGACCAAAATTGAATGAGCCTTGGGAGGTTTAGATAATTTCACACCTTTCTGAGAATAAATCCAGGAAATACAGTCTGTTACCCATTTTGCTAGAGTGACTTTGGATACTGTATAACCTAGTCTTCCTGGAGAAAAGGAAACAAAGAGATGGTCTGCTTTTCTGAACTGGCCTGTCCTATGAAGGTAGAGACATAATTGTCTGTGCACATCAAGAAGATGAAGCATGTATTTTCCTTTATTGGAAAAACTTGGAAAGAAAACTGGTAAATGGATGGATTGGTTAATGTTATTCTCAGAGGCCACATTAGGCAAAAAGGAAGGGACAGTCCATAAGGAAACCCTATACTTATGAAAAATTATGTAAGAAGATTTTGAAGAGACAGCCTAGAGATCAGATATTCTTTATGCAGATGTAATGGCTAATAAGAAAATTTTTACATGGTAGAAACTTCAGTTCAGATTTAGCTGAAGGTTCAAAATGTACTTGTAGTACACAACTGTCAGATCCCAAGGTGGTGAGGGATCCTTTATTGGAAGCCTTAGAAGAGAAATTCCTTTCATGAAGGCTTTACATAGTTTGGATGAAGCTAGAGAAGTACGTCTGTTCCCCTTGTGAAAATTAGAAATCGCTGCCAGTTGAAGCTCCTTCCTCAAAAAGTATTGTCAAAAATTGGAGAATCATAGAGACTGTGTAGGAAAAAAATATAGCTGTCTTTATTCAAAGCCTAGATGGAGAAACATTTCCATTTACTTCTGTATACTTTTTTGGTTGAGTATTCTTGCGAAGCAAGAATAATATCATGAACAAGAGAAGATAGCCTGGGTAGTTTAACTATTACTGGAAGTGGAGAAACCATGTGGTTAGTCTTAGGATTCAAATTTTGGGATGGTGTATCCCTGATTGGTGCAACAGGAGATCCAGAGTTGGTGCCAGTATCCATGGAGGATAATGAAGATGAGACTGTAGGAAGGCGAACCATACTTGTCGAGGACAAAATGGGGCAATGAGGATTACTACACTCTTCAGCCTGCTTGCTTTCTGTAAAAATTTGGAATCAGTGGAAGATGAGAGTAAGCATAAAAGAGACCTGAGGGCCAAGAGTGAACTAGAGCACCTCTCCATGACTCCACCTGAGTGGGGGATCAGAGTGAACTACCTGCTGCACTTGAGGGGGAGTGCGAATAGATAGATGTTCTTTGTTGCTGTCTGATTGAGCGACCACTCATGGAGCATCAAAATGGATCTGCTTAGTTTGTCTGCTAGCACATTGGTTTTCCCCTGAATGTGCCTTGGAATTAGAAAGCAGTTTGATGAGATCATCCATTCCCATACTCTCAAGGCCTCCCTTCAAAGGAGATAAGATCAAGTCCCTCCTTGTTTGTTGAGGTACCAGACTACAGTATACCTCTCAACCTGGAAACATCAAAAATCTGGACAAGGCCCATGAAAAATAGGTACAATAGGTACAAATCTGCACGCTGATTAACATCTAATTTGCATACATAATTATGTAACCCCACCCACTCCAATGGAATTGTGGGATACCAACTTTCAAATGCAAACTGAAGAACAGACAACCAAAGTATGGCACCAGAGTCCCCCTGCAGCCATTCCAATGCTCTGTTACCTGGCTATTTCACCCCATTTATCATAAACACTAATGTATGCACACTGCTTTACTTCTACAATGATTATTTCGATTTTATTTTTACATTTTACAGCACAACAATGCAGAAACACTAATAGACGTCATCTTGTAAACAAAGCAATACTGTCTCACAATGAAAATAGGCTTGACATTAAAACGTCTTTGCCCTTGAAACTCACATTCATTGAAACAGCATTGAAACCCACATCCAAAGAAAATGCATCTGGCCAGTGGCGGAGAGAGATTACCCTTGGGCTGTTTTCGGATCATTGTCCCCTTTTACATAAAACAGGAAACATACATGTGTTCTTTTTTTTTATGCACCTTTCTGACTTTATTAAATTAATATTCCTTGTATAATACAACACACTTGTTAGACAGATTGCATTTTAAATTTGTTTGAACATCCAGTAGGCTGTACTCAGGCAAGGAAACAAAATGCACGCACCAATAATGACAAAACTGCCCAATTCAGAACATTTCCATCATAAAAGTCTACTTCCACACTCACACTATAAATAGAATGACAGAAGTGTAAGCCATAGGCATCTTGCACAGCGTCTCGCACTTATTTTCAATTTCATTTTTTTGGGGGGAGGGGTACAAAAGGTCAAAAACCAGGGTCACATTTTAAACATTGCTTGTATAATTTTGTAAACATTGCTTGTATAATTTTGTAAAGTTGCTAGAATAAAATGTTGTGTTACCACCATGCATTTCACTGGCACGTTTGAACCCAGGACCCTATGTACTACAATCAGAACAACATACCAATATGCCAAATCAGCAGTTTCCTGAAAAATAGGAAGATTAAAACTTAATGGCTATCATTTAGTGAATTCATCACTTCTCAACATAGCTGTCAGCCTCTTAGCACAAAAAACCTGGACAAAGCCAATAATAGGAGAATACAATTTCAGTTCTCACTTCTCACTATAGCTGTCAACCTCTTAGCACAAAAAAAACGGACAATGAAGCCTATATCGGGGGAATATAAATTCAGTTCTCACTTCTCACCATAGCTCTCAACTCTTAGAACAAAAAACCTGGACAAAACTCACAAGTGGTGGTGACTTAGGACTTATCAGGGACACTTTTTAAACATTGCTTGTATAATTTTGTAAAGTTGCTAGAATAAAATGTTACCACCATACATTTCACTGGCAAGTCTTGAACACAAAACCCTATGCACTACAGTCAAAACAACATACCACTATGCTAAATCAGCAGTTTCCTGAAAAATAGGAAGACTGAAACTTAATGGCTATTATTTAGTGAATAATTTCAGTTCTCACTTCTCACCAAGCTCTCAACCTCTTAGCACAAAACACATGGACAAACAACAAAGCCAATAATGGGGGGGGGGGATACAAATTATATTCTCACTTCTCATCATAGCTCTCAACTCTTAGTACAAAAGAAAAAAAAAGTTATCACTTCTCATCATAACTCTCAACTCTTAGCACAAAAAAATAAATAAATAAAAAATCTGGATAAAGCTCAGAAATGGTGGTGGCTAGGGACATTAGGCACTTTTTACCCTATATCAAAGGTACAGGGTTTGAGCATGAATACCTCTAGCCACCAGGTGTATTACATGGGGGCATTTTCCACACACACACACACACACACACACACACACACACACACACACACACACACACACACACACACACACACACACACACACACACACACACTTTGTTCCTTACCTACTTGCAGCTGGCTGCATATAAAAAGTCCGTCCCTCTCCCGAAAACAGTGCAGCATATACAAAGTCCCCCTCGCAGCTCTGTCCAAAACCCTCTCATCATTGCAGCACAGTTACTTCTGTCCAACACCCTCTTGCAGCCAGTTTCTGTCCAAAACGGCACCATGGCAGTTTAAATAAGTAAAACAAAATCCAGCCAGCATAAGCATCTGAAATTACAGCTTTTTCAAGCAAAGCACTTCCCGCCAGCCAGAAATGATGATGTGAGCTCCTTGAGCTCACTTCCGACTGGTTGGTAGTGCTGACGGAGCTGACGTCACTCCAGAATCATGGTACCCCTTCATTTGGACCCCAAAACTTGGTAAAAAATGAGTAATTCAGGTCGGCTGGGAGGTCTGGACTACAGACATGTTGTTGGTCTGAATTGCAATAGTCCCAAATGTGAGAACATCTTGAAATGCCTGCAACGCTAAAAGGACTGCTTTCATCTCCAGGACATTGACATGCAACTTGGTATCTTGTGTGGACCACGTGCCTTGGATCGTTCTTCCTAAGAAACACCCCTCACTCCAACTGAGAAGCATCCATGGTCACTTTGGTCATAGGGGCTGGTAGAAGAAAAGGTTTGCCTAGATGTAGATCATCTGATTGTACCCACCATCAGGTGTATTTGCAAACTGGGGTGAGCCTGACTGGAAAGGATAGGGGTTGATATAGAATGGACCATTGTACAGCCAAAGTCCATTGTAGAACCTGCATAAAGAAGAGTACCAAAGGAAGAAGTACAATGGCCAGTGCCATGGAACCTAATGCCTGCAATACTGACCTTGCTGGAGGAACTGAATGAGCAAGGAGAAAATGGACCTGACTCCTTATAATAGACATATGATGTGGACGTAAATAGGCTATTTGTTTGGTTGTGTCTAGAAAAGCACCACTGAACTCCAGGCTCTGGAATGGGGTTAGATTTGACTTGGCATGGTTTATAGTTATGCCCAAAGAATTGCAGATCTGAAGCAAATAATCCCTCATATGTAAAAGTAGATGCTTGGAGGGGCCAGTGAGGAGCCAGTGATCCAGATATGGAAACACCTGGAATCCCTTTAGTCTCAAGTGAGCTGCCACTCCTGCCATGCATTTGGTAAACACCCTGGGGGCTATGGAGAGTCCAAAGGGTAAGGCTCTGAAATGATAATGACTGGCTTCCACTCACCTGTCTATTTTGATATGATAGTATAAATCCTGAAGATCAAAAAAGCACATCCAATCATCCTTGTGTAGAAAGGATAGAATGGACTGGACCATGACCATTGGGAACTTTGCTTTCTTCACAAACATATTTAAGTTGCTTAGATCCAAAATGGGTCTGAGGTCCCCTGTTTTTTTTTGGCAGTAAAAAAAAAGCATGAATAAGTTATGAATCCTATCTGGTCTGGAGGGACATTTTGGATGACTCTTTTATCTAGCAGCTTTTCGATTTCTTGTGCTGCTGCCTTCCTCTGACTGGGTGGAATATTGGGAAGTTTCTTCTTTTTGCAAGGTCGAAGAAGGGAAATGGTATGTAATAAACTCTAGATATTATGCTTAGCACTCGTGTATCTTGTGCTATACTTGACCAAGCATTTGGGTGCAAAGACAAATGACCCCCAACTGCCTCCACAACTGGGCAGCCAGACAACACCTCAGGAGCATTGAAAAGGTCTATCTGCAAAAGAATCTCTAACGCCCTGATTCTGCAGACCCCCTCTGCCTCTAGGGTGACATCTACCATTAAAATTTCCTCCCCTGCCTCTGAAAGAATTGTCACCATGTGGATCTTGGAAAAGACCCTGAGATTTCCAGAACCACATTTTCTTTCTGCCTCTCTGATTTCTAGAAAAAGTTTGTTGAGGCATAGAAAACTTGATTACTATGACAGACATCTTCCATCTTGTTCACTGCGGGTAAGTGTCTCTTTTACTAATGGCCCAAATAAGGAAGTGCCATCAAATGGAGCAGGAATAAAAGAAGAATGGTTCTGCAAAGTTGCAAAGCCACATCTAAGCATGTGTCCTCATGGAAATGCCTGAAATGGCTGCTTATTAGGTGCCTTCAGCTATGTGAGAGATCAACCTCATCGAAGCATTGGATATGGACAAAATAGTGGCCATTTGCCAGGAAGTCCTTTTGAAATCCTCAGCGGACATGGTCTCTGAGAGATTATTTGAAATTTCCTTGATCAAGTCTCTCTGAAGCTGAGTCAAATGTGCCAGGTAATTAAGTGACCTTAGGGTAAAAGCTGTCAAGGTGAAAATTCACTTTCCAAACCTGTCCAATGCACTACACTCCCTGTTAGGTGGATGATGGTAGAGCTCAGTTCCACTAGCTCCTTCTTTTTGGCTGTCACTACCACCACAGCATCTACCAGGATCCCTTTGCTCCAGTCTGGTCAGTTAGATAGGGGTGCTAAAAATGTGTCAGGTCTCTTTGGAATAGGTTCAATGGAGTCTAGCGCCTTCCAGGACTGACAGGTAACTAGATCAATAAGTTAACCCAAGACACAGATGGGCCAGAACCTAAAGCTTCCAAAAATACTGATTCTTCTGGTGAGGGGTTGTGCTAAGACCAACCACCTCTTTGTTTCAGGATCTCTAAAATATCTGCAAAGGGAATGTCATCCAGTGGTGATCTGAGGGACCCCCTCTCATTCATTAAAATTGGTATCCCCTGTAAGAGACTCCAAAGGGAAGTCAGTGTGTCTCCTTTTATACATTTTCTTCCTGTGAACGTTCTCTGTGGTATGTTCAGGTGAGGTATCAGAAGCGAGAGAAAGTTCCTTAAATGGAACTGGCTGGACACTTATTGATTCTGATTGTCCCTGTGGAATAGGTCTGTGCAACTCATAGCTCAGAACCAATGAAAAAATGGAAGTAGGATCCAAGACATGAGAGGGCAGTTCTCTGTGGAGAGCAAAAGCCCTTCTCACCACCACGAAGGCAGACAGACATGGAGATACTCTGACCCGCATCCTCAGAGATAAAACTCCTGATGAAGACAGGCCCAGACCCTCCCTGGATCCATAACTCAGGGATGGAACCAGATCTGAAGTGTTCAGGGCTGAGACTCTGTGAGGAAGGGATGGATCTAACAAAATTAGAGCCAAGCCCATCCCATCAGACCTAACACCAACACTTTAGTTCAGAGACCTATTCTGATCTGACAGTATCAGAGCAGAACCAGCCAAGGACATCACTAGAGTAGAGGAAGAAACGTTCCTTAGATCTGACACCAGACCCCTTGGGGATCTCGGATCCTAGGACTCTGAAACAACAGGATGGATCAGTGAAGAGAAAAAAAGATAGCTGCAGACGTTATTGGCATACTCACTGATCCAGTATGGGATGGAGCTGGTAAGACCCCCATTTGGGACTGTGCTCTGAGAAACCTTCACATCATCCTATCTATGTCCACTTCTGACAAGCTCCAGGATAACCTAGAGGAGGAAATGGAGTGTGGCCTAGAGTGCTTCTTGGGTGTCTGAAGCAACCTCAAAGGCACGGTAGGAGAAAGTGGCTTAATGGAGTACTCAGGAGTCATACTCATGTCCACAGAACCCTGCTTTGAATCCAAGGGTCTAGGATCCAGTGGTGCAGTAGTTGTCCTAATGGTTATGATGGGTGTAGAAAGTATAGGATCCACAGCCTTCAGATCCTATAGCCAAGATTTAGGATCCAAGTGTGTAGAATCCAACATTTTTCTGGATTTCATAGGAAGCTCCAAAGAAGACCAGCATAACTTCATAGGGTAGTGCTTCCTGTGCTCCAAGGGAGCATATTTGCAGTGCTGAGAGGGGGGTCTGAACCCATGAAGAAGCATTAGATGGCAGAAGTCATCTCAAAATAAGCTTGTTGCAATGATCCGCTGAAGCTTTAGAATTAAAAGTAGAGCAAATTTTACAGACAGTCTCAAGATGTTCAGCCCCTAGACAATACACACACTCCTTGTGGGCATCTGAATTAGGAATATTATGCCCACAAGAAGTGCACTTTTTGAACCCTATGAGCTCTTTCAACATTTTGGCAAAAAAAAAGTTGAAAAAAGGAAATGTAATTAGATATTTAACAAGGTTTTCTTTACTTAACGAAAAACCCGAAAGATCACTTGAGAGTGACAGAAATCTGCGTCTGTTCACAAAGGCTGAAAATGAGATCTGATGCTTTGGGAATGTGAGGGTGCATTATGGGTAGAGGGAGGATCTCGAGAACTGGATCCTAAGTCTGTAATAAGTAGCAGAGTCAGATCTGAACCCATACATTGAGGAAGAATGAAAAGGACATCAGATCAAGTGTATTAAAATAAAAGAAAGCTAGTAAAAAGTAATTATGCAAATGTATTATACTCCTGGCCTCTATTGTAAGACTTATAGCAAACATAATCTAACACAGTAGATAAAAAACAAAACTGCACCGCCAAGGATGAAGTTACTATCGTATGTAACAATTCAGAAATAAAGTAAAAATAACAAATGGTAAACATGGCAGGGTACTAAAAAATAAAACTCTTCTTTAATAAAGTTTAATAAATTTGGCATCCTTAGCCTTGCCGATGTAGCCCAAGCAGCAGCACATTCCATTTTTAAATGCAGTAAGCCACACATTTTTATAATTCGTATGCAAACATTTGGGCTGTCAGATACGTCTACATAACCATCAAGCAGCTGCAGATGCATGAGATAACTTACAGCCTAGTGGTGTACATTTGCCACACTGCATTTGATGTATGACTGTGCTCTTTACATGTTTTTATGAAAATAAGCATTAAATGAAGCATGTCTGAAAGAAGGCCTTTTGTGGCATGATGGTCCTATCAGACTTACCCACAGTCCTCAGCTAATGATACTTTTTCATTAAAAGATATCCTCTGAGCAGTGAATTTCCCTTTGAAGTGTGCTTTTCATGAGTGCTTGTAGTCTTACAGTGAAAAATGCAATGCAAATGACTGAGTCTGCATTATAATGATCCTGTGCTAATTATCCCATTCTCATTTTTAATTTGCTGAAAGGTTCATGTATACATGCATTGTTCATAGCTTCATCGGAGTTACTAGGCTAATGGTCCTAGGACCTTTACAAGTCTGGTCATGTAATAACCTGAGTACCATTACTGACCATAGTTAGATGGTCATTGTTAGCATAATGATTCTGTGGTCAGCACTGACTGCCCCTCTCCATGAGAGTCATAGGTGCCCCCTCCGGGGTGAATTTACTGTCACCCATCCAGTTGTTAAGGTTGCACTTGGTACATTACCTTACAGTTCTTGTATAACCTTTTGCACATTACCTTGCAGTTTATTCATTTGTACTTTATGAAAGTGCTTGCTGATTTAAAACTTTTAGAAAGTGATTGAACAGAATATCAGACTTTAAGATATGCAGTAAATTATGCCGCCCACCGATTGCTCAATTTCTGTTACCTGTGTTTTGTACAGAGTTAATTTACTACAGTTGCACATGTACACCCAACATCAATATGTTATACATGACTAGTGGTAAACAGAAATTTATAAATTATAGCAGCATATCAAGTATAACTGTGAAAATAAAATGAAATGCAAAGCATAATTGATTATATGTTAAAGTACATATATTAAAAGAAACACAATTAAAAAGAGAATTTGATCTACTCAAAAACACCCAAAAATGTCTCTGTAAAATGAAATATGTCTTTCTGCAGTCATGGTAAATCACGGTACATGATCTTAACAAATTTATTTTGTCAACAAACTATGGGCTTTGACTGGGAAACATAGTAATCTGTAAGAATGTTATATTATTGACAGACACACACACATATATATATATATATATATATATATATATATATATATATATATATATATATCAAATAAAACTTTCAAAATGTCGACTTTCTTATGGTCGAGACTGTGAAGCTGCCACCCCAACTAGCTGGAATTTTGTAAATAATCATATATCATTTGTTAATATGACTGATATGCTTGTTTTACAAATGTAAGAGAACTATATGTTATGTGTATATTAAACTACTAATGCAGAAGTATTTGTTGAACTGGATATTATGTGCTGAGCTTCAAGAATGTAATCACAGTGTACCCTACTGGAAATGAACAGAAATGTATAAAAACTATATTAATGGCAGAAGTTGGAACATACAGAGTTAACTTGCAAACCTTGAAGGAAATAAAGTGAAAAGTAAAGAGTTTTACGACTGTGTTCCAGTGCAGCAAGCAGACACAATGTCTACAGACAGAGGTTTTCCTATTGTCTGGAAACAGAAATAATTACTAGGTTTCAAATGTAAAAGTGTTAATTGTTTTACGACTTCCAGTTCTAGGCAAACTTCTGAAAGATCAGTATTTTTCACAGAGAACTGTTATATTCTGTTGGTATCGGTTTAGCCTGGGAACTGCAGGCAGGTGATAAATATTGATGTCATCCAGCTGACCCAGCAGTAATGTTTTGATATTCATTTGGGAACTCTCTCAGAGATTTGGCATTTTGTATTTTTCTTTGGACCTGAAACATCTATCTTCAGCACTTCTCATTTGCATTTGCCTTGCTCTGTAAGGAAGATTTAGATACAGTATTTCTTTTACAGATAGATAAGAATATAGTAAAGATTAGTTTAGATGTTTTCTGCACTCATTTAAGATTGTGCTGCAATACTGTTTTAAAATATTTCCTGTGATTCTGAACTCTGCAGTCACTGTGCTGAGTTATTGAATATTGTCTTATTCTTTTACTATTTATTATTAAATATACTTAAACCTTTTAATTGTGGCTGGTTTGTTTAGAGATATTTAACCTCTTAGAGTAATTGCATATGTATTTGGTGACACTGTAGAGGCCATTCTTAAATAACCTTGCAAGTCTTGGTCACACCATTTGGATAATAGTAACATTACATACTAAGATTGGGAAGGGCCTTAAAGTAACTGATAAGGGGTTCTGGTGGCAGTCTTAACTACCTTATGGTCTGGGCAGAAGGGGACATAGCTAGTAAACTTGTGCCAGCCTTTCCCATGTGTCTGTGTATAAATCGAATCTCAAGGTGTGTGTGTATGTGTGTGTGTGTGTGTGTGTGTGTGTGTGTGTGTGTGTGTGTGTGTGTGTGTGTGTGTGTGTGTGTGTGTGTCAGCTACTTGGGCAGGGACACGAAGCATTGGTTGGACAGAGAGAGTGCTGGAAGAACTTGTCTTGGAACCCTGATGAAGGACTTAACTCTATAGCTGCGCCAGTGGGGAGTCTTACTGGGGATCTGGAGAAAGAGGGAGAAACCAGCCCCAAAGTGACTGTGATCCCTGTGTGCTCTTAAGGGGAAATTGTACTTAAATGTGTGTGTATTTGTCATCTTCCCAATGTGGACATCCCTCACTGGTGCTAGTGGTGAGAATTGAGGCTCCTTGATTACTGGGCCAGTGCAGGGGCATCACATAGACAATAAGATTGAAGTTTTGAAACTTTGAAACAAAAAAAAATCTTTTTCTTAATGTTTACATACACATATGTGTGTGTGTGTGTGTGTGTGTGTGTGTGTGTGTGTGTGTGTGTGTGTGTGTGTGTGTGTGTGTATGTGTACTCTGAATCTGAAAAAAACACCCATCTTTTGACATACACAAAGTTGTCCACAAAATATCAACTTTGCAAACGTTGATGCACTGCTAAGCATGTGCCAAGAAACAATCTCAGTGCATACAAAACTTGCATTAAAAAGCACAATAAAACATAATTTTTTGCAGGGGGCAAGCCCAACTGCACCCCTCCATACCCCCTGCTAATTATATATACTAAAGCTGAGATAGATAACACAATGTTCAGGAAATATATTTCCCTACCGTGAAGTTGACTAAGCATTATCCCAGAATGATTTTCTCCCATATGGAAATTGGAAATAGCTGCCAACTTAACTCTAAAAGTAGATGCAGCAACTCCTTCATTAAAAAGTTTTGCCAAAAATTCTAGAATAGAATGTATGGGTGCAGAAAAAAGGTCTATGTGATTATTGTTAGCCCATGTAACAAATCTCTGCCATTTACTCCTGTATAATTTCCGTGTGGAAGTTTTATGAGAAAATAACAAGATGTGTTTGACCGGAGAGGAAACTTGGCAATCAGGGGAAATGGAACAGCCAACTGTTTGTTTCAGATTGTCCAGATCGGGGTGACCCTTTCCTGACGGATGGGTCAGAAGGTCTGAAACAGGGTCCAGAATCCATTGTTCATCCAAAAATTAGGCTGTAGAAAGGGGAACCAGATTTGACAAAGACAATAGGGGGTAATTAGGATTATTGTCATCTCCCACAAGCTGACTTTCTGCAAGAACTTGGGAATTAGTGAAATAGGAAGAAAGGCATAAATAAGTCCTGGAGGCCAATAATGAATGAATGCATCCCTTTGTGACTCCCACATGGAGGGATGAGGGCAAAGTAGTTGCTGCATTTGGCATTGTTGGGAGATGCAAAGAGATCACAGCAAGGCTTGCCCCATTTCTGGAAAATCCCTTCTGTAACTTTCTGGCTGAAGGATCACTCGTGTGGCCAAAGAATGGCCTTGTTCAATTTGTCTGCAATCACGTTGGACTTCCCGGGGATGTGCATTGCTTTAAGAAAGCAGTTGAAAGACTTTGCCAGACCATTAGAGCTTCTCAACAAAGGGGATACGATTTGGTTTCTCCCTTTTTGTTTATGTACCAGACTACAAACATGTTGTATGACTGTATTGCTATTGTTCCTAGAGGGAAAGTGTCTTGAAATGCTTGCTACGCTAAAAGCACCATCCTCATCTCTAGAACATTTATGTGCAAATGAGACTTATGTTCCTGCCAGAGGCCTTGGACTGTCTTATATAGATAATGCCCCCCACCCTATCTGGAAAGCATCCTTGGTAACCATGACCTGGGGTTGAGGGGGCATGAACTGTCAGCTTTGAGATACTAGAAATGAGTGAATCTACCAGTGAAGATCCTTCTTGCAAGCATTGGTTATCATTATTTTGTGTGACATTGGAAGCTCCAGGATTGACCATTATGTGGAAAGTAATCATTGAAGTATTCTTATGTGCTGATGTACTAGGGGAATGAGTATGACTGATGCAGCCATTTTTCCCAGTACTTGAAGAACTAGTTTTGCAGAGGCTTGTGTCTTCCTGACTAATAGCCTTACATAGTGAAGGATGTTGTCCACTCTGTCTTGTGGGAGTCTTGCTACTAGTGTAGTCGTGTTTATTTCTGCTCCTATATAATTTAAGTTCTGACATGGTTTTAGAGCAGATTTTTCATAGTTTATGGTAATACCCATAGAGGTGCATAGCTCAAAGGTGTACTCCCTGGCTTGTAGCACATGATACGTGGTCGGGGTGATTATGAGCCAGTTGTCCAGATATGGAAACATGCGGAATCCTCTGCATCTCAAGTGAGCCTCTATTACTGCAATATGCTTGGTGAACACTCTTGGGGCTCTAGTGAGACCAAAGGGCAGAGCTTGAAAGTGGTAGTGACTAGCTCCTAGCCGGAAGTGCAACAACTTTGTGGATCGCCTCTCCTTCAGAATGTGGTAGTAAGCATCCTGAAGGTCTATAGAGCACATCCAATTGTCTATCTCCAGGAATGGAAGTATCGACTGCAGTGTCACCATCTGGAACTTGGTTTTCTGTACAAATTTGTTTAGATTACTAAGATCCAAAATGGGTCTCCATTCCCCTGTTTTCTTTAGAACTAAAAAGAAGCTTGAGTAAGTTCCAGATCCTCTGTACCGTGCTGAGACTTCTAGGATGACTCTTTTTCTTAGCAACTTTTGGATTTCTAATGTTGCTTGTTACTTTTTGACTGGGTGGAACATCTGGAACTGACTTGTTTACAGGAGTGGGAAAGGAGAAGGGAATGATGTATCCTCTGGATATTATGTCCTGTACCCATTTGTCACTTATTATCTTTTGCCAGGTTTCTTGGTGCAGAGACAACCAACCCCTGACTTCCTCCAGAGGCAAGCAATTGGGCACTCCTTCTGGAGTGCTGGAAGTGCCTAACAAAGAAAGATTTCTTGCAGTCCTGATTCTGTGGGCCTCCCCTGCCATGAGGGCGGCATCTTCAATTATTGTTCCCATCTCTGTCTCTAGTGGAACTTTCACCTTGTGTGTCCTGGAAAGTCCTTTTGTGATTTTCTGAGCCACATTTTCCCACTACCTAACTGATGCTTAGGAAAGGATCTGGTAGGTGAGGAAAATGCAGTCCAATGGCTGATAAGGTCATCCCCTCTTGTTCACACCAGGTGAGTGTCACTTTACTTTTGGCCAAAAAAGAGAGGAGCCATCAAAAGGGGCATTTATGAAGGAACATTTGAAGGGCTCTGCAAAATTGCAAAGGAGCATTCAGGCCTGTCTCCTAAGAGAGATGCGTGGACCCATTGCCCTACTTGTTCCATCTGCAGCATATGATATAAGCCTCATGGATGAGTTCACAACTGAATTTAGGGTGGTGAGCTGAACATTGACTCTATCTGCCATCACATCAGCTACAGCTACTTGGAAGGCTAGTTCTTTTAGCAGGTCCCTCTGCAACCTAGTGAAACTCGTAAGGTAATTTAGTGACTGCAAGGCAAAGGTTGCTGATGAAAAGATGTACTTTCCATACCTATCCATAGTCCTAGAGTCTTTATTTGGAGTATGGGAAGTAAATAGTGTGGGAAGAAATAGCCAGGGAATTGTTATGGCTAGACTGATAGCCTAGTACCAAACTATGAACCTATGGATAGAGGAGCTGGTCTCAGAGAGCTCCTTTTTATTGGCCGCCACCACAACCATGGCATCAACTGCTACACCTTTTGTTGAAAGTTTTTATTCTTAGGTGCTGTAATGTACTTATGTGGCCTCCTAGGAGTGGGATCTATGGTGTCTGTGGTCTACCAAGCCTTCCTAGAGACTAACTCCATAAGCTTGTTGAAAGAACGGGACACCCAAGAGGTTGAAGGGTGAGACCCAATAGCCTTCAAGTATACTGACTCCTCAGTAGGAGGGGAGGTGGACTGTCCATCACCCCTCTGCTTTAAAATTTCTAGGATGTCTCCAAAAGAGACATCTTCAGGAGGTGACTGTGGGGACCCTTCTGCATCATTGAGGTTGGTATCAAATGTGACGAACTCCTCTTGGGAGTCAAGATGCTTCCTCTTGCATGTCCTTTTCCAAAGGACCTCCTCAGTTGGTTATTCTGGGGAAGTTTCAGAAAAGTGGACTGTCCTCTGCTAGACATCCTGAGGCTAGGGTCTCTGCTAGCCTGTGAAGATGGTACATGAGAATACAAAGACACCTGTTCAGAGCTGTGAGGAAGATCTGAAGGAGATATTGCCTCAGACTGAGAGGTAGACAGAACCCTCCATATGACTTCAAAGGCAGTCCGCCCCTGTTCTGAAAAACTCCCTGGATCTGACAAGCTTGTTGTCAGAGCTGATGGAATCTCCAGAACAGGAGACAGAAGCTCCAAAGCTGAGGTAGGAGCTGAACTCACCCATGCTGAGGCCCTGAGAGGCAGAGTTGGATCCAGTGGGATCCAAATCAGCCCCCAAGACCCAACCAGAGAGTGTCAGCACCCAGAGGTCTCCTGCTCTGACTGGGTGGAAACAGTCAGGGCAGATATGGATCCGAAGAAGTTATAAGCTCTGGACCTGATACAGACACAAGCTGAATGTTGGAATCTTCCAGCTCTGAAACAGAGGGATGGATCAGAGAAGGAGCAGATGCTGAGGGGAAAGGCTGTGTCTGATCCGTTGCCTTTGGGCTTGGATCTGATAATAATTTGGCTAAAGCAGGCATCTTCAAAAGTCTCTCCACCACCCTATCCACATCCTCATTTGACAGGCTCCTGGTGGACCGAGTAGGGAAGGTAGGTGACCTGGATCTTGCTAAGAATGTTGATAGTAGCAGAGAGTGGACTGGTTCCTGGTTCCAAAATTATTTCCATAATAGTCACTTCACTATCAGTATCTAGTCTTCAGCCTCATCGATACTGCCACTACTTAAAGGCATCCCACGAGGCTCCATTCTTACCCTTCCTCTTATTCTCTGTGTTCATCAATAGACTTCCACTTGATCTACCTCAGCTCTTGCTCTTACTTTATACTGATGACATTGTCCTTTTTCCACTTCAAACATCTCTGTCTTCAATACAATGTGAGCTCCAAGCAGACGACTACTCCTTTATTCGGTGACTTAATAAAAAATAACTATTGCATAATTACTGCAAAACAAAAAGCATGTTCTTTGGTATCAGGAAGAAACTCAGTAGAACGCATGTCTCCCTAGTAATCTTTGATCACCTAAGTACTCCTTTAAGTAAGGAATACTAGCTGTCTTAAGTATCTTGGAATCTGGCTACACCCTTCTCTCAGTTTCCAACAGAATCTTGATGACATGTAAAAAGATGAATCTACTTCTTTTCTAGGTCAAAAAAGATCCCCCATCTCTCTTCTAGTCCAGTGTGTCAGGTATAGGTAAAGGGACATTTTTTTCACAGCTTCAGTATGGTCTCCCATTAGTAAATCCCACATCCAAAAAAAAAAAAAAACACAACAGCCATCCAGCCTATATCAAGTATAATATGTGGATTCATCACCCTCTCTCCTTGAGATGAAGCTCAATGTTTAATGTTGGAAAAAAAGGTAAATGGCTTCAGTTCAAGCAAACAACTCATTTGCTGGTTGGCTTACAGTTGTTCAGATTCTAAATGATTAAACATTTTCTCACTTAGCCACTAAACTTATAAGACAAACTCAGTCCTATAATCTCAGAAACCTCAAAACTGAGGTCTTCTGGTACAATCATCACATTATAAACTACGTTATAGACCATTTTTTCATTGTACTACACTGCAGATTCAGAGAATCTCTCCCTGCAATATTAAAAGATACTTCTTATCCCAAATTGTAAACACAACTAAAAACCCATCTTAAAAATCAAGCAAAATTCAAATGCATTCAGTCTGGGGACATAACCTAACCCACACTATATGCTGTCTAAACATAATCTCTGCATTATAAACTTTTTATATGAAATACGCTTAACTATTTGTCGTATGCTGCTGTGTGTGTATATATATATATATATATATATATATATATATATATATATATATATATATATATACTTTGTATACAAAAGTTTAAATAACATACTTTCTCTATGTATTCAAACTATGCTTGCCAAATGCTGTATAGTTCACAATGTTTTCTATTTGCCAGGCTTAGACTGAAATTAGTCATTTGTAATCGGTGCTCTATCCTGGTTAGGAAATTCAAAGAAACAGAAAGTATACCCCCAAAAGGAGTTCTGTTCAACCCTCCAGTTCCTGTGCAAAACTTGGTTGAGATTAAAAATGTAAGTTATTCAACAAATAATATCGCCCGCATACATTCTGTTTTTGTAATGTTAATAATTTTTTACTGCAGGTTCACCTGGCTAAGAATTAAACAATAAAACCTAGTAAAATCATCTGTTTGCGTTTTGAGGTGCAAACTCAAAGTATACTGAAATTATATATACTTTTAATATTATAATTTAAACAACACCCATGTATCTTCTTTAATCACAAAGTCTGTTTCTCAGAATGTGCATGTATTTGAACTTGTATGGTTTTGCACTTACCAGATTGTTTATTAAATCTGTTGACTGCTCTTGAGACTGGTCCACTAGACGAGACGGTGTAAAGCCGAGAAGTCTAAAAATATATATTAGAAATACAAACATTAAGTACAGCAGATATAGTTTTTGTAATAAGTACATATAAAGCAAATATACAGAATATAGTACAGTTGTGCAAAGTAAACTTATCATAACTTAAGATGCTCAAATGATCACTACTGCAGTAGCATAAGCTATATGGGCTATATCCTGCCAAGGATATAACAGTCGTCCAGCTTCCAAAGCTTCAGGGCACCTACCATTCACCAAAATTGTCTGGCAGCTCAAGTTAAACTGCCTAAAAGACAGGTTTAAAGTGTCAAGCTCTTCATAGCTTTCCAGCCAGCAAGACAGGAAGGCTGAGCTCTGAAAGGACAATGCTATTGCTAGGAAGAACAAAGATAAATGACCACACCCTGGCACAAACAACCAACCAGCAAAAAAAGTGAGATAGAGGGAGGAAGTGGCTAATGCAGCAGTGATCATTTGAGTGTCTACTGTTATGGTAAGTTTGCTTACGCAACTATACCAAGTTCATTATATTGATCACTGCTGCAGTAGCCTAAGCTGTATGGGTAGATTACCATAGCTTACACAGTTTGGGAGGTGGAAGAAGAGTCCAGGAGCCCTTGTAAAATGGTCTTAGCAAAGCCTGATCTAGACCAATAGAAGAAATCGAGCTTATAGTGCTTTGTAAAAGTATGTACAGAGGAAAAAGTTGCTGTTTCTAGAAGACACCTAGAATCCAACTATAACTAATACCAAGGCCCTGGAATAGAGAATCTTGACAATGCCTGAAAGAGGTTTGTTATGGTAAGTATAACCTTAGACAACCATTTGGAAATAGTCTGCTTTGACACATTTTGCCCCTTCTTTGTTACCTTCACAAGAAATGAACAATTGATCTAAAGATCTGAAAAATGTAACTCTGTCAAGATAGTACCGGAGTTGTCTGTGGGTGTCCATAGTAAAGAGTCTCCTTTCTCACCCTCATTTTTAGGTTCAGGAAAGAAAACAGGGAGATGGCTAATTTGGCTTAAAGTAAACTCAGACACTACTTTAGGCATAAATGAAGGATTAATTCTCAAAGAAAAATTGTCCCTGAAGAGAATAAGGCAGGGTTGACTCACCATAAGACCTTGCAACTCTGTAACCTTGCAGAGGTTAGAGCAGTCAATAAAACTGTTTTCTATGACAAGAACCTCAAGTTGGTCAGGTTAGCTGCCTCAGATGGAGCAAGTTTAGATTCTCTAACACAAAATTATGATCCCAAGGAAGAGCCACCGTTATTTTTGGAGGCATCTTATGTAAAACCCCTTTCAAAAACATGTTGACATCAAAATGCATTGAAAGAGGAGGATCCATGGGCAGACATGCTGAAATAGCTGATAGGTGAACCTTGACAGAGGAGTGAGAAAGGCCATAGGATAGTGTCTCACACAAATATTGTAAAACCCAGAGAGCAACTATACCTGAATGGGTGTTGGTTACATTGTTGGCACCAACTAGAAAAGCTTTTCCATTTGCTAATGTATGATTTCCTAGTAGCAGGCTTTCTTTCTTCCATTAGTACCTGCTGCATACCCACAGTAATATGTGCTTAAAGGGGAATTAAAACCCCTTAATGCAGGCAGTCATTTGAAGTTGATTGAGATCAGGGTGTATCAAATACACCTGTTCTTATGTGAGTAGAGCCAGTTTGTGAGGAAACTTGTGATAAATGTCCAGGGCCATTTCAAAAAGAAGGGAGAACCATGGTTGCCTGGACCAGAAGGGAGTCACCACAATGGTCTTGGGAGATTCCTTCTGATTCTTCAGAGCTACCTTGGATATTAGTGGAAAGGGTGGAAAAGCATATAGGAATATTCCTGTCCAAGTGAAAGAAATGGTGTCCATTTTCCAGGCCTTCTTGCAAGAAGTCCTGGAGCAGAATATGGCCACCTGGTTGTTCAGAAAGGAGGCAACGAGGTCTACTTGAGGAACTCCCCACAGATGGATCAAATCTTGGAAGATCCCTGACCTAGTGTCCATTTGTGAGGGTCAGCCATGCCACATAGTTTTGCTCTGATGGAATGTAGAATGCCTGTAGAGTAATATTGGTACTGTGAAACTACATGACAAGCTAACATGGCTAGTCAGTAAAGGGGATACAATCTCGTTCTCCCTTGCTTGTTGATGTACCACATGACTGTGGTATTGTCTTTAACAATTTGAAGAGGTCTCATGGACCAAAGATGATTCAAAGAGTTGAGTGCTTTGATCAAGCATCATCATCATCATCAGCCCCCTTTTTCCCATTTTTTCTACATGGGGTCGGGGTATCGTGTTAACTGTCACCAACTCTCTCGATTCTGTGTCACGCTCCTGCCTTCTTCAACACTCATGCCTGATTGTCACAAATCTTCTTTCACACAATCCATCCACCTCTTTGCTGGAAATCCTTGCTTCTTCTTACCTTCCTCCTGTCTGTCCCAAATCTTCCTCACCAGATTGTCTTCTCCTTTTCTACACATGTGCCCAAACCACCGTAATCTGTTTTCTTTGATCTTTTCTGCAATTCGAGCTACTTTGGCTTCTGCTCTTATGTCCTCATTTCTTTGTCTGTCCCACAGTGTGCATCATGCCACCTTTCTCAGGCACTTCATTTCCATCACCTCTAGCTTCTTCAACTGCTCTGCCTTTACTGCTAAGGTTTCTGCACCATACAGTAGTACTGGTTGCATAACTGTCTTGTACACCTTGCTTTTCAGCTTCTTTGCATTCTTTGCATTCTTCTGTCATAGGCTACACCAGATACTCTATGCCAGTTGGCTGCAGCCCCTCTGATTCTAGCTTTGACCTCTTCATTCAAACTACTCTTCTCCTCAACCACCCCTCCCAGATTCTTGAAGCTGTTTACCTGTTCCACTATCTTCCCTTCTATCTCTATTCTCAGCTTCTTCTGATTTCACCAATTTGCTAGCATTACCACCATCTTATCTGTGCTTAGTTTCATCCCATATGCCTTTATATTTGCATTACATTCTCCTATCCTTTGCTGAAGTTCTAGCTAAGAGTGTCTGCCTGTACTACTGCATTGTCTGCATACAACAGCTTTTTTGATCTGTCCCCTCCAACCTATTTGCTAATGTAGTCCATCACCAGTATGATCAGCAGTGGGCTCAGAGCTGAACTCTGATGTACACCCACTCCCACTGCAAACCCCTCTGTGAG
Organism: Protopterus annectens; assembly: GCF_019279795.1. Classification (NCBI taxonomy): domain Eukaryota; kingdom Metazoa; phylum Chordata; order Ceratodontiformes; family Protopteridae; genus Protopterus; species Protopterus annectens. The sequence goes on from NC_056729.1 coordinate 1,078,087,330, forward strand.
GCTGAACACTATTCATACTTGAGTCACTGGGTCCTTGTACATAGCCTGCACTAATTCTACCAATGTTTGTGGGACTTCAAACCACTGCAGTACTACCCAGATTAGCTTTCTTGGGACCTTGTCATATGCTTTCTCCAAGTCTAGGAATGTACAGTTGACTCTGTCCTCATTTCAAGTATCTGTCTCAATGCAAACATTGGGTCAATTGTGCTGCATCCTGATCTGAATCCGAACTGTTCATCTCCCATCTTACATTCTACTACTCTGCGTATCCGTTTATCAAACACTCTCACCAGAACTTTCATGCAGCGCACCAGGAGTTTGATCCCTCTGTACTGCCCACAGTTGTGGATGTCCCCTTTGTTCCAGTACACTGGCACAAGTATGCTTATTCTCCAGTCATCTGGGATACGCCTTTCTCTCCACACTGATATTATTACCCTCAGGAGCCATTTCTCCCCTATCTCACCTAGCATCTTTATCATATCTGCTGTCACCTCATCTGAGCCTGCTGCTTTCCCTGACTTCATCTTCCTTAGTTCTGTTCTTACTTCTTCTAAGGTGGGCTCCTCTTCTTCTCTAACTGTAGGCTGTTTCTGGAGCAGTACAGCTTCGGTGGGGTTTTCTTCATTCAGAAGCTGCTGGAAATACTCTTTCCATCTGCCTTTGATGTCCTGTGGACTGCTAAGCAGGTTGTTGCTGGCATCCCTTATGAAGAGTGTCTGACTATCTTCTTTATCTTGCTGTCATTGCCTTGCAACCTGATATAGTTTCTTTGTGCCCCTTACTGAGTCACTTTCCAGAAGTTAGTAGAGTGCCTCTGATGCCCTATTCTTTGCTATTGCAACTTATTTCTTAGCTTTCAAGAACAACAAACGTCTAGGTATAAGCCAGAATTTAATAAAACAGTAAAAATCTTACAGTAACACGAAAAGCACTCTAGCGCCTCAGCTTCACATAAACCTTCAAGGAGTTAGTTTTAGCTTCTTTGTTAGCCAACCAGTAGTCCTTCCTAGCCTGGTTGGTCTTTCCTATCTCACATTTTTTTCTGCACTCCTTCTTTCTTTTGATGACTTCCTGGACTTCTGCATTCCACCACCAGCTTTCCTTATGTACCTTATTTCCATACCTGGCTCAGCCACATATCTATTCTGTAGTCCTAACACATGCTGTTTGTAGGTACTACCACTCCTCTTCAACTCCACCTATTTCCTTCTCTTCTTGGGGTGTTAGAGCCCTGAATAATTCCTTGAACTGCTGCACTTTCTCTCCAGTCAGCTTCCCGATCTGCAGTCTGGTCTCTGTTGACCTTAGAGCCTTCTCTAACCACTGCTTGTAGCTGATTGTGGCAACTAAGTGGGCCGACTGTTTCACTGGGGATGACTTTGCAATCATGGATTCTACCCCAGTCCTTTTTCCCAACTAGGAGGAAGTCAACCTGAGTTGCATGTTGGCTACTCTTGTATGTGATCTTGTGACTGTCTCTCTTTCTGAACCATGTGTTGGCTACTATCAAGCCATTTGCCAAAGAGAAGTCTAGAATGGATTCTCCTTCTTTATTCCTGTTACCCCACCCATGGGACCCAGGCAGTCCTCATATCCTGTTCTGTCTGTCCCGATATGTCCATTCAAGTCACATTCAAGTCACCCCATTACCAAAATTAATTCATGTTGTCCTGCTTTATCTAGTAGGTTCTAGTAGGTCCTATATTTTCCTTACTATCACAACCCTACTGTGGAGCATATGCTGAGATTAAGAGTACTGCCCTATCATTACACTGGAGTCAGATTGCTATGAGTCTGTCATTAATTCTGATAATATCCCTCACAGCTTTCTAAAGCCTCCCTCTCACCACAATTCCTACGCCATTTCTAGCCTTCCGAGTCTGGATACCAAGCCAAATGGCTTTGCTGCACTGCCCTTCCACCTCATCTCTTGGACACATAGGATGTCCAATCATGTCATCCACTTACCAGCTGTGTCCTGTGTCCTGTCAATGAACCTACATTAAGTGTAGCAATTCAGGTTGGTTTTATGTCTAGCAGAGCCAGGTAACCCAGGCTGGGCAACTAGACACCGGACAGGCAGCTTATTGGCCCAGGGCTGCTTGGCTTTATAGCAGGTGCACATTTGCCAATGGGGGCACATATACCCCTCTCACCGTTAGCAAGGGTCCCTCGAATGGGTGAGAGTAGGCCGGGTCCTCAACCCACTTATCACTGGTAACTACCCATGCCCATTTTTGGTGACACATTGAGTGGCTAGCCCTGCCATGGCATGCAGTCTGTGATCCATGTTCTCCTATCTTGAGGATACTGCACATCACAGTAGATGCCCAAAACGGTTGGTCTGCACAACTCTTCCCCCTATAGGGCACCATGTAGAGTCTGTGCTGCTGCCCAGAGCTCCATTCATTGGTGAGTTTGAGATGGAAATACTCAGCATGTTTTTCAGACATGGGAGAAACCCCATGGAGACACAGGGAGAACATGCAATCTCCAAACAGGCATTGGTCGGAGGTCAGGATCGAACCTTGTACCTTGTGCATGGGAGACGAAGACTTCAAAAACTAAGCCATCTGTGCCTTGATCAAGCATCTCTTTTATATTTATGTGCTTGCATTTGTCCTTGATGTCCCACACACTAAGCACTTTTACTGCCATCGAAAGCACTCCTCAAGCAAAGTCCAAGCCATCTGTGATGACTGACTGCTTTGGAGCAGGAACAACTGGATTTAAGAATATCTGTTGTCTCTACTAAGTAACCTCTCTGCTGATAAACACCAATACTGGGATCTGAAAAGACAAGCGGTGTTAGTGTTTTGAGACCAAAGAGAATTCAGATACCAATGTATCTTTCTCATGTGGAGTTAGGAGTCATGGAGTCTCTGGTTGCCAGGGGTATCAAGAGAATAACAGAATTTATGGGACCTAAAATCCTGAGTTAATCCTTCACAGTGACAAAAGTCTAAGTGGAAAACACTAGAGATAGATCTAGATAAAGATTTATTTATTTTTTTCCTGTGGAGTAAAAGGTCTTTGAACTGTGGTTTCTAGTTGATATTCCAGAAACACAATATTGTGAGAAGGAGTCCCAGCTTGTGTAAGACATCTCTCACCCAAGAGGGAGATTCATGACACTTCGAAAATGACTATGTAAAGATAAGCAAGTCATGTAAATAAGGAAAAGTGAGTATACCATGTGGCCTGCAGTGAGCTATAACTGGAGTTAGACACTTTGTGAACACTCTCGTTGCAGTGGATAGTCCAAAGTGTAAGGCAGAGAACTGATAATGTGATCCAGACAGACAGAACCACAAGAAACACCTAAAATCTGGATGAATGGGAATGTGATGATGTGTGTTTTAAATTTCACATTACAAGGAGACTTAAATGAGAAGGGGATACAGATTGTGAAGTGACATCATTTTGAATTTGGGCACTATCACAAACAGATTTAGGAAGGGAATATCCAGAACTGGTCTCCAAGCATTTTCTTTCTTCAGCATTAAAAACAACATTGAATAAAACCCCTTTCAAACCTGGAAAGGGAGGCCAGATTCTATCACTTCCCAGAATAGCATGAAATGAAGGACAGGCAGAAAGAAAAGAGTCGTGTCTGGATGATGAGGGATTACTCCTGAGAAAGAAGGAATTTCCTCCTACTGCCTTATGTAACTTCGATGAATAGTCTTCAGAGCCCATTCATCTGAAACTATCTGTTGCTAAAGAGAAAATGGAGAGTCTGACTTCCTGGAAGAAAAAAAATGTTGACAGGGTGGGAGGGGGGAACAGTAATTCTGACTTATTGGACTGTCCTTGGCTTTGGGAGATTCCAGAATTCGTCTTGGAGCCCCCTTGCTATTTCTTCTATTTAGCTGTATTTTGTTGAGTTGGAATCAGAAATCTGTGGAGAAAAAAACTGTATCTGTCCATACATCCTCCTGTTCAGATACAGAATCTTGAATCTCCTCAGAAAAGGAAGTATCCCACTTTCTTTTACCAGAGACTACTTTAGAAAAAAGATCAATAACCTGAATAAAACCCTGAGCCCAACCCAGTAAACTACTACTGTATAAGGAAGTTTAAGAAGAAGGAGATACATTCCTAGTTTTCTGTTTATTTTTTGATAGGAAAAATGGGACAAACAGTACTATATATGGCAGTAGCAACTTTCCCAGGTATGGGCACAACTTTCTGACAAAACAGAAAAATCTTCCCTGTTCCATCTCCCAGGACCAACAAGAGTGGTCCTCCCTTGCCCTTGTCCCTTGAGGGGAACCCAATAGCCTCAGAGAACCTGACTAAATGTGGTACATAGTGGTTGTAGTAGCTAACCAAAAGGGTACAGAGGAAAAGAGTTTTTCTGAGGTACAACTAATGGCCACAGCAGAGTCAACCACCTGTGGCTGAGGCAAACTGCTAGCCTGCTGGGGTGTCAAAGGCTATTTATTTAACCTTTTCTTTTTGTGGCTAAAAGAAGGACCGAGCATGGGACTGAGAGATTGTTCCATGGTCAAGTTTAAAATGATGCCTCTTTCCCAGGGAAGGCAAGCAACAAATGCAGGTAAAAAAAAAAACAAAATTCTTTAAAAGTCACTTTTTCAAAAATAAATGTAGTAAAAAGCTTTGCCAGCCCCACAAAAATAAAATGCATATAATTTCTCCACAGAAAACATTTTTACAATTACTATAAACGACTTTTAAACTACAGGAGAAAATCGCTCCAATTAAAAAGTACAACACAGTATTGTGACAGTCTGATAAAAGACAAACTCCTAGCTTTAAAATAACTTTCTTGAAGAAAAATGTATTAAAAATAAACAAAAATTAAATGATTGAAGGGTTTTCTCCAAAGAGAATTTATTTGCCCAACAAAGGAATAGCACAAGCTGACCATCAATAGTTGAAATCCTCAGAGGAGCATATTCTTCAGTGGCAGTAAAGCTCTGAAGGGCTTGGTGTCCAAACTTGTCTTTTAGTCAGCTTAGCTTGAGCTACTTGAAGCTTTGGAAGCTGGCTGGGTGCTATATCCCTGTCAAGATATAACTCAGACAGCTTGAGCTACTGCAGCAGTAATAATTATAAAGAAAATCTAAAGATTCAAGATCAGAGCAAAAAATGTCCCAAATATTACAAGCACTTCATTGTACAGATGAACAAGTAGTACCTTCTAGAATAATTCTAGAATCTAACTCTTTCCAAAAAGCCATAGATGAAGCCAAGGCTCTGGCAGAGTAGACAGTGACCCTTCCTGAAATAGATATGTTATACTGAGTATAATAAAAGAGTCTATATTAAATCAGCGAACGCTTAAAAAAGTGAACACTGATTTATTGACCCTCTAAGTGAAAGCTGAAAATCCTGAACACTCGGAACAGTGATTTTTTTCCCAGGGAAAAAAATTGCTGGGCCATTTTTGGGGCTTTACCATTTCCTCCACTGTGGTGCGATCTCGAGTTGGTATAGTTAAGTGGGGGGGGGGGCAAAGTCCCCCACTTTATGTACTGTTTTGAAGTTTTTTTTTTTTTTTTTTTTTTTTTTGTGGAACAGTGATTTTTTTCCCAGGGGAAAAAAATCGCTGTTCCGAGTGTTTGGGATTTTAAGCTTTCGCTTAAAGAAGGTTGATAAATCAGCGTTCACTTTTTTAAGTGTTTGCTGATTTAACATAGACCCTAATAAAAGATAATAGCCATAGGCAACCATTTGGAAAAGTCTGCTTTGACACAGGTTGTCCCTTCTTCTTACCTTCATAAGAAATAACCAATGTATTGGAAAACTGAAATATTTAGTACCGTCAAGACAGTACCTGAGTTGTCTGTGGACATCCGTGTTATGGAGTATCCATTCTTCCTCATTTTTAGTTTCAGGAAAGAGAACGTCGAGAATGATATTTTGGCTTAAAGTACCACATTAGACATAAAAGAAGGATTAGTTCTCAAAGAAACCTTGTTGTTATAAAAATGAGATAGGGTTGACTCACCATAAGAGGTTGCAACTCAGATACCCTTCTTGCAGAGATCAGAGCAATCAATAAAATGCTTTATATGTTAAGAACCTCAAATCATTCAGATTAGCTGGTTTAAATGGAGCAAGTGTTAGCTTCTCTAACAAAAAATTAAGATTTCAAGGATGAGTAAACAGTTTACTTGAAGGCCTCTTGTGGAAAACCTTTTTCAAGAACATTTTAACATGAGAATCATTGAAAGAGGAGAGACATTGGCAGACATGCTGAAATGATCCAAAAGTAAACCTTGATAGAGGAATAAGAAAGGCCATAGGATGGAAACTCACACAAATATTGTAAAACCAGAGAAAAACTGACTCGGAATGGGTGCTTGGTATTTTGCTGGCACCAACTAGAAAATTATTTTCCTTTTCCTAATGTCTGATTTTCCAGTATCAAGCTTTCTTGCCTGCATCACTACCTGCTGCACATCCCCAGTAAAAAGGTGTCTAAAAGGAATTAAGGCTCTATCATCCAAGCAGGCAACTGAAGATGATTAATGTTGAGTTGTATCAAACACCCATGTTCTTGTGTATGTGTATCCAGTCTGTGAGGAAGCTTAAGATAACTGCCCACAGCCATTTATAAAAGAAGAAAGAATCAGGGTGCCTGGCCAGAAGGAAGTCATCATGATGATCCTGGAAGATTCCTTCTGAATCTTCTGAAATACCCTAAATATTAATGAAAAGGGTGGAAAAGCACAGAAGAACATTCCTGTTCACAGAAAAGAAAAGGCATCTGTCTTTCAGGCCTTCTTGCATGGAGTCCTGGAACAGAATTTTGCCAGATGATTGTTCAGTTAGGAGGAAAAGTGTTCTAATTAAGGAACTCCCCACAGGTGGATCAAATCTTGGAAGACTACTTGATCCAGTTTCCATCTGTAAGGGTCTGCCATGTTCTTGCTAAGCTTGTCTGCCACACAATTATTTTCTGACAGAATGCAGGATGCCTGTAGAGTGAGATTGTGCTGTGAAACTATATCCGAAGCTAACATGGCTAATCTGCAAAGACAAATATGACATGGCTCTCCCTTGTTTGTTGATGTACCACATGATTGTGGAATTGTATGAAACCACTTGAAGAGGTCCCAGGGACCAAAGATAATTCAGAAGTTGAATACCTTGATCACAGCAAGCATCTCCAAGATATTCATGTGTTTGCATCTGTCCTTAATGTCCCACACCCCCTGCACTTTTTCCCATCCTGAGACTGCTCGGCAAGAAAAGTCCAAAGCGTCTGTAGTGACTGACTGCTTTGGAGCAGGTAGGGAGAAGGAGAGAACTGGATTCAAGAATATCTGTTCCTTCCATCACAATATCTCTTTTCTGACAACCCTAGTATTGGGATTTGAAAAGATACAGGGTGTTGATGGTGGTACCAAGGAAATTTCAGATACAACTTTATCTTCCTCATGTATAGTCAAAAAAATCCTTGGTGCCATAAGACCAAAAATCCAAAGGTATTACCTAGCAGTGGCCAAAGGCTGAGTGGAAATATTTAGAAATAGATTTAAATAAAGATATATTTTTCCTGTGGAAGAAACACTCTTTGAACTGAGGTATTTAGTTGACATCCCAGGAACACAATCCTGTGTGAGGGAGTCTAGAAAGACTTTTGAATGTTCTCTTGGAATCCAAGCTTGTATAACAGTTGTCTAACCACAGAAAGAGATTCCTGATACTTTGAAAAAGATTCTACAAAAACAAGCAAGTTGAATAAATATGGAAAAAAAAAAAACAGATAACCTCTATCCTGCAATGAGCTGTAACTGGAGCTAGACAGTTTAAGAACAACCTCGGTGCAGTGGATAGTCCAAAGTATATGGCAGAGAACTGATAATGTGATCCAGACACATGAAACCTTAACCTTAAGAAACATCTAAATTCTGGATGATTAGGTATATGAAGAAGAACAGGTGGAAACAAAAGAGTCTGATCTAGGGGAAGAAGAATGACAACTGGAAAGGAATAATTTTCTCTCACTACCATCTGTAACCTTCGCTGAAGGTTGAGGAGTTGGGCTGGCAACTCAGCACGATAAAAAAAAATCGACTGCCAATCATTAGCGGACCAGAGTTCCGCTGTGGCGACCCCTAACCGGGAAAAGTCGAAAAGACAAAAAAACATCTGTAACCTTGATGAATGATTTTCAGAACCCATTTTTCTGAAAAAAATCTATTGCTAAACTGAAAAATGGAGATTCAGGCTTTCTGGATCAAAAAAGGAGT